>NC_057861.1:599287014-599598681 GCF_019393635.1 Dromiciops gliroides
AAAAAGAATATACAGCTACAGGAGGAAGGGGAGTGGGGCATCATCCATTGCTTTAGCCCCCTCTGATCTTGTTTCCCTAGTAGAGTTAAACCTCAAAAAATATGCAGTGATTATCCACATATACCCTACATCAAATTGCTTGCCTTCTCAATGAAGGCTCTGGGGAGGGAGGGAGAGAACTTCGAACTCAGGTTTAAAAATGAATGTTGAAAGTTATTTTTACATGTAATTGGGGGAAAATAAAATATTAAATAAATAAAAAATTAAAATTATATAATTTGAAAAAACGGATATGCAGGAGGAATTCATCCAATGGAGCTGTAGGGAGACCCGAAAACTCAAATTGTATCATTCAGTTGTTTTTTTCCCTAAAATTCACCTGGATATCCTACACAGAAAAAAACCCAGGTACTCTTGTGTCATGGGGCCCAGAGTACCCCAGAAGTTCTCTGGGGCACATCAAGGAATCTTCTCCTTGAGAAACTAAACCAGAGGACAGATACACCTAGAGAGATAAGCAGAACCAGATCGGATTGAGCTAACTTCAGGACCTCCACCCTTCATTCTGGTCTCCCTAACCCTTGGGGAGATAAGATTAGGTGTGGCTGCTTCTTTTGTGTTCTGAGGAGATGGCTTGAGAGATCAGCAGCCACCCCTCACCCAACTCCTCTTGCCACCACCAGTGGGGGATGGTCCGCCCTCACTAAAGGAACTTTCCACCATGAGATGGTCACCCCCATCAGTCCCCTATAAAAGTAACTGCCAGCCTCCTGCTTGAGGAGATTGGTACCTCAGAGCCACGTGCTTTGTTCCATACCTCTCTCCCCATGAGAAATCCAAGGATTTCTTTCATGGTTTTCCTTCTCTTGCCCCTAAATAAACTACCATCTTATTCTAACTGCTTTTGTGTGCAAGAGGGTGTAATTCTTTTTGTTTTTGTTTTTTCAGGGCTATGAGGGTTAAGTGACTTGCCCAGGGTCACACAGCTAGTGTCAAGTGTCTGAGGTCGGATTTGAACTCAGGTCCTCCTGAATACAGGGCTGGTGCTTTATCCACTGTGCCACCTAGCTGCCCCAGGGGGTGTAATTCTTTAAAGAGGAATTCCTAAGGACCCCAAAGCCCCTACCCATTTTACTTGGACAGGGTAGCTTGTGTTCTGTAACTCTGGAAATCTGTCTGCTACCCCCATGCCTGGAATGCATTCCTATTTTCCCTATGCCTTTTAAAATCTCCAGATTACTTTAAGGTTCAACTCAGCCGCCACCTTTCCAGACCTTTCCAATTTAACCCTTTCTCCATTTGTTAGTTCTCTCTCCCTCCTGACATGACTGACTTATCTATGTACATGTGTCACTGTTCCCCTTCTCCTAGTGGGATGTGAGATCATTGAGGAAAGAGACTGTCTCATTTTTATCTTCGCAGCCCAGCAGCTAGCATAGTGTCTGACATGTAGTAGGGGCTTAATAAAATTATGACAATCAATAAAATTGAAGTTCAGTGGATTCTTAAGAATCCAGTCCTGTCTTACCTTCTAGTCAAAGAGTTTCTGGAGGGTTCTCACAGAAACCACAGAGAACAGGATGCTCTGGCTTCATGGCACAAGGCAAAGGGGAAAGAGAGCCAAAGAACAAACCCAAACTGTTTGCTTAGAAAGAAATCCTGACCCAGCAAAGTTCTCAGGAATTAGCATCTCTATTTATAGTCAAACAAAGCTCAGGAACAACAGAATATTCAGCTAATTGGAATCACAAAGCTGAGAAGCTGGCACTGTGTGCTCTTGTGGGAGTCAGGAAATATCTTGACCAGAAAATCTGAGGAGGTGAGTTCTAGTACTGACCCTGTGACTAATAAACTCTGAGGCCTTGGGCAAGTCATGTGACTCAATTTATCCCTCTGTGAAATGGAGATAAATACTATCTTCCTTGTCCAGATTACCTCACAGGGTGGATTAAAGAATCATAGATTTAGAAATGAAGGAGATTTTAAATGTCATCCTTGTACAACCTCATCATTTTACAGTCTCAGAAACTGATGCCCAGAGAAGTCAGTTGATTTTCCCAGGGTCAAATGGGTCTGTTAAGTGGCAGAATTGGGATTTGAACCCAAGTTTTCTGACTCTATATTCAGTGACTTTTCCACTAAGTCATGACACCATGATAAAATAAGATAATATATGTGAAAATGTTTGACAAGTATTAAAATATTATAAAAATTTTAGGTATAATGATTTCCCTTTCCCCAACAGAATGTGGACTCCTTGAAGACAGATATTCTTAAGCTCTGGGCTTATTTTCTCAACCTACACTCAAACTGGCAGTTAGGATCACGAGACTGAGGCCAGAACCCTGAAGGGCTGGAGAATGGCTTTCTAATATGATTGTTCTCAATTCCCCATAGTGTGCCCCCATATTAATCACCAGTTACCATCTCTCCAATATAATCAAACTAGTGATTACTGCCCCCAATATCATTTTGGCCAGTTCTTCTCTCCTTGATATCAATTAGTCAATTAACTTCTACAAACATCTACAAAGGGATATTTACTGAGAAAACAGATCCAAGAACCATAGTACAAAAACCTCTGAAACAGGGAGCCCTGTTTCCTCTAGTTCCTGGGGAGAGTGGTCTCAAACTTAAAATTGGTGAGGACTAACATTCTTCCCCATCACGTTTACTTTTTTGTGCAGCATAATGTCTTCAACACTTATTAACCTAAGAACAAGAAAGAATAGGCATAAAGAGTCAAAAAGAAAGAAACCATAGTACATTGGGTTCACAACCACATGGTGGTTGGGTGGGGAGATAGGGCAGCTATTGTTGCCACCATTTCTCCTTCCCCACCCAAAGGCTCATACTCCAAAAACTCATCCCATACCCAAGGGCTTACTTCTTCCTCACTAAAAAACTACCAAGAAGAAAAGATTTCATCTATTCCAGTCTTTTTGTGCGCACGTTCCTTTTTTACTTCCATTTTGTATCAGTATCTTCAGCACCTACCACAGCTCAAGGGGCCATACAGTATTGAATGAATGCTTATTGAATGAATGAGTCAAGTTCAACCAGTAAGCAGGAATCTGTGCAAACTAACCCTTGAAAACAGTGGACCATTTTAGTCTGGAATGTTTGTGGGAATAAAGATTCTAAGGATTTTTTTCTTTATTCTTGCCTAGAGTCTGATGCAATTTGGTTTTCCACCTGTGGGAAAGACATGAATATATATTAAATCGAAGGCAGATAAACAGAAGATCAGATTTTTTTCTTTTTCTTCTCAACTATGATTTTTAGTTCTGGTTCCTTCCAGCAACCACAGTGGGGGAAAGCAAAAAATGAATCCTGTTTGTTCTGCATGGAAGTGATCAGTCAGTTCCTATGACTATACACTAAAGCTCTGTGACTTTGCTTACACACCTGGATCCATATCTTGTCTATGTTACTAACATACTGTGTGGCTTTAAGCAAACCTCTTAGCCATTCTGAGTCTCAGTTTCTTTATCTGTGTAACCTCAGCTCAAGGCTCATTTGCTTAGGACTCTCTTCATTGGTGGAGATTCAATAGTTAATTCTCCATGTCTCTGGGAGGTAAAAAGTTGGGAAGAGCTTAAGAAAAGAGAGATCTTGGTCTTCTGGCTTACAACCTGAAAAAGGCAAGGTCCCTGAAGACTCTGGGATAAAGCTAAGGTAGAGAATTCAGTACCTTGATCACTTCCCTATCTTCAGCTTACAATACTTCAGGGGATTTCCTTTTGGGTCACATCTGGAACTTTCTCCCAATCAAGCTGAGATATTTTACTCCCAATGAAAGAGTTCATTCACTCTGTGTATTGTCTAGTATATTCTCATCTGTATCCCTTCTCTGATTTCTGTTTGCTATCAACTTGCATAAATGACTTTTTTGCTATTTGCTACATGTGTTCATTGTAGAACTTACATTTGGTGGAAAGTGGGGTAAAGCCTTGAATATATAGCTTGGGATAATACTCCATTAAGACTTAGCAGTCAGGAGTTCAGCTAGAGCCTAAAAATCATCTCCCCAAGACTAACAATATTTAGGGGGCTAATAGATATTAATCTAGCCTGGTAGCCTTTCTCTGAGAGAGCAGAATGGCCAGCTTCTGACCCCAACCTCCTGCTTCCCCTCCTAGCAGTAATCAAAGTCTCCTGTGGAAAAGGGTAGGTAGAGAAGTATAGAGATATCTATGCATGCCTCCCTGAAGGCTACACTGAAATACTTACAAGCTGTGTGATCCTGGGTAAGTCAATTAACCTTTCAGTTTCCATATCCATAAAATGGGGGTAACACCTACTTCCCAGGGTTGTCATGAGAAACAAATCCTTATCATGGTTAAAACAGTATAACACACTTTGTTCTCCATTTAAAATGGAAACTCCTTGAGGTCAGGAACTGTTTATTTTTCATCTTTGTATAACTGGGATCTAGCAAAGCACTCGGCACATAATAAATGCTTCTTGATTGGTTGATTAATCCAAATGAGATACTGTATGTAAAACACTTTGGAAGCCTTAAAACTCTCTAAAAAGATCCACTATTGCTATTATAAGACTCAAATTAAATAAGGTAGGTGATATGCTTTGTAAGAAGAGTCACCCTATAAATTGGAGCCACAATGATTCAATGGTTCCCACCACAGAAAGATGAGATCCTTTATTTTCCCAGAAAGCTGGTCCCCTAGGATCTCCCTGGCCCATTCCAGGATGCCTGGCTGTTCTGATGGAAGTCTACTTTCACCTCCTTTAATGCCCCCATTGATTATGGGAAGAAGAATTTCCTTATTCAGTGCAAATTATAGATGGAGCACAAGCAAATTGCTAGCTTTTACTAGCACATAAACCGAGTGAAACCTCTGAGATAGATCTGCATTACACTAAACTGCATCCATAATTCATACCTAAAAGAGAAATTTTTAGCTCTCTCTGAGGTTTGCAAGGATCTATTATTGATAGGCCCGTGTAAGGCAACAATAGGTTACTTCTTATTCACCAGCCACTTATGATTGTATTCAGTTCTGCGGGAGGCTGCTGCCATACCTTTATTCATCAGAATCAACTTCCAATTAGGTTTCTGCCTGGATTTGGGGGGGATTTACTTAAGGAGTCAGAGTGACAGTAAGTGGACTGAGTGTTGCTGGAACAAGCCCTACTCAGTGAGACTAATCAATACATACAGAACCAGTGAACATCTTGGAATAATTAGTTGACTTTCATATCCAGAAATGCATGTACAGGGATGAATGTATCTGGAAGTCACTGAGAGCAAAACAATTCCTCTTCATTGTAACATAGGCATGGGGTGATCCCTGGAGTCTGGAGAGTTCCAGGAATTCACAGGGATGGGGAAGGAAGGATGGATTCTGAGAACCTTTGCTATATCCAATGTACCAGTACAGGAACCTGGGCCTCCAGGCATGGGTCTCCCCATTCCCTACCCATCTCCTATGTAATACAATTCATTTCAAGTCAGTAAATGTGTATGGCATGTCTGTTATATTCTGGGGCCTGTCCAAGGTGCTATGAGAGAAAGAGAGACAAGTAAAGCCCCATTCTTCAGCTCATGGAGTACTCATTCTAAGAGATAAAAGTGCCCAAGAGATGTACGTGATATTTACATAATTGTGATCATCCAAAACAAGATTCCAAATAAAAACACATATTTTTCATTTTTCTTTTTGGTGTTTTACCAGTACCTGTTTTTTTTTCAACATATTCCAAATAGATCTTTCCTCCCTTTCAGTGAGCTTTCTCTTAAAACAAAGATTTAAAATGAAGATAAAATAATGTAATTTAGTAAAAACAACACATCCATTAAATCTGACAGTTTGTTTGTTGCTGTCCTTTTCTTGAAAAGGACCAAAATGATATCACTATGTCAGGGTCAAGGTCCAGTGTATCCAACCGTGGCCAATCAGACCAGTATGAGCTTAGAAGATTCTCCCACAGGTCGGACACAAATAGTCCATATGAACATTTGGATTATAACAGTAAAGACAATATCCCACACAATGACCCCCATTTCTACAATTAGAGAAGGGATGTCCATTGTCTCAACTCTTCTCCAGGGTCAAATGAGTTCATTTTAATTCCCCAGCATTCCATTTTGTTTTACTATTCCTTCCATTTATGTTCTTCTAGTTGCTGTGATTATTTTTTCTCTCATTCTGCTAATTCCATTCCTGTATCAATTTGTGTCTCTTCATGTTTCTCTGAATGGTTCATGTTCATCACTTCTTTGTTTTGTTTTGGTTTTTTTGGAGGCAAATGGGGTTAAGTGACTTGTCCAGGGTCACATAGCTAGTAAGTGTCTAAAATCACATTTGAACTCAGGTCCTCCTGACTCTATGGCTGGTGCTCTATCCACTGCACCACCTTGCTGCCCCATATTCATCATGTGTTACAGCACAGTAATATCCCATTATGGTCATAAGCCACAATTTGCTTAGACATTCACCAGGTTTTAAATGCCTATTTTGTTACTGCTCTTTTTACATTACAAAAAGCAGAGTCCATATTTCTTAAATAAAGCACAAGAGAGTTTACAAAACACCTCTGCTGTAAGTAATACAAGTCTCATTATTCCCATTTTTCAGATAAGAAAATAGACTGAAGGCTGATGTGACTTACTGGGTCACATGCCTAGTGAAAGACAGAGATGAGAATAGTAGAAAAAGCAGACCTAGGTTTGAGGCCTTACGAATGCTTAATATCTATGTGACCTCAGTCCCTCTCTGGGCTTAAATTCACTGCTTTATAAAATGAGAAGACTAGATTAAGTGGTCTTGAAGATCTCTTTTTGTTCTAAGAATGTCACAGTCGAAGCTCAAGCTAGGGTCTCCTAACTCGAAAACTAATTCTCTTGCAATACATTAACTATAGTTATACTACTGCCTCTGTAGTCCAAGAAAAGAATTTATTCCCAAAACTATCTCTATCCTTTCTCATTGTCAATGTTTCTCATTCATTCATTCATTCATTCATTCATTCATTTAACAAACAAATAGTTATTGAATACCTCCTACATGTAAAGTCTTGCTATTGAATGTATTCAGGGAGGGAAGAAAAGAAGGGGACGGAAGAGAGCCTGAAAGGAGGGGGGCTAGCCAAGGAGGGAGTCCTGGGCTCAAGCAAGCTAGTTCCTGGACCTAGGCTAGGCAGGACTAGGACTGAAAAGGATTGCTGATGATTGTGGATATGATACTTCTCCACCCCTAGAAGCTCCAGGGGATGGGCTTTGAGCAGCCACCTCTGGGGCCCCTCTGTCACACTCTTTCAATACCCCAGGGGAATATGTGTCCTTTCTAGCACACATACCTCCAGGAAAGATTAAGTCATGTTTTCTCTGGGAAGGAGTTATGGTGTGATTCCAGGGGCTCCCCACAGAAACAAACATACTTCTTGATTTCAGAAAGCCCATTGTTGAGAACAAAACCTCTCATTTCACAACTGGAGATAAAAGGTTTAAAATGCAGATGCTGGTGGAGGTGATACACACCACCGTGTAATCAGCCCATCAATCACCAAATGTAAGTGGACAGTACCGGGGTTTTGTATGTTTGGTGAATGAGAGTAATGGAGAGGCAGAAGTCACTCAGTATTACAGGGAGAGGAGGGTAGAAAGGAAAGAAACAACCTTTGTGGTGCATGGAGGTCAAGAAAGGGAATGGAAAGAGGTGCCTGGGAATGTAGAAGACAAACTTTGCTGCCTTCCCCAGTTTTGTCCTGTTTGCCTTCAGCTACTCAAAAAGGGAAATAATCAGCTGGGTCCATAATGTCATCAATTTGTAAGTTCCCACCATTGATACGAATTTCCACCCATTTATGCCTGTCTATATTGTTACTTGAATAAGTTCAGCAAAGCTTGCTTTTCAAATGACATCATGAGTATATTAATCAATCAGTCAGTCTATCTACTCATTATACCTCACTCTCACAAGATGACTGAACCATCTTCTTTTTTGATGATGCATTGCCTTGGGACGTTCTTTACCCTAGCTCTTCCATTCTTCTAATTGTTCATGTTGCAGCTACTTATGCTCACCAGTACAGAGTTCAAATAGAAGATAGACTCCCTATAGATGGTGAAATCTTCTAGATGCTCCAGTTTGTGGATGACATATAGTGGTTGTGTCCAGCCCCCAAATATTGCATAGTCACCCTAAAGAGGTAACCACTAAGCATTGCCTTTAGGAAATTGCAAATCTCTACCAGTGACTCATGCTTCTCCCAGTAACAAAGACCTATCTTTCAGTACTGGCATTCTATTGAAATTATTGAATGATTCTGAATCATAGAAAACCACAGGCTCCAAAAAATAAAATATTAGTATCACAGAAAACCTTCAGCTATACACTAATCAACATAAACTATCTGCAGAAAGAATTTTGTGGTGAGAATCCTATGGTGCAGCTGCCTAGGAACTCTGGGTATGGAAGTATTGCAGGAGAAAGCCAAAATCTTCTGAACTCCCCCCCAGAAGCTATGAGAGTGGAAGGAGCTCCAAAGCTTGCCCCTGGACAAGAGCCATCCCCATTTGGGGAAAGAGTGGGATTCCACTAGGATTTGCATACATGCATTTTGGGATATGTGGTACCCTTCCTTAGAGTGCATGTCCCACATTCCCTAAGAAATGATTTAGCCAGAAAAGGACAGGCGCTGGTGTAGAGGCACAGTAGGGTTTCTTGGTCAGAGGACATAGTTTCTATTACACCAAGTCCTATTGATTCTATCTCCATAAGATCTCTGGAATCTGTCTCCTTCTTACCACTCATAAAACCACTACCCTAGTTTGGATAAAGCCTCACCTATAGCCTGGACTACGGGGACAGCCTTTCATTTGGTCTGCTTTTTTCAATCCATCCCCCATTGGGCACAGGCCAACTTAATTCAATAAGCATTTATTAACCATTTAATGTATACCATGTACAGGCTCTGTGCTAGGCAATGGGGATCCAAAGACAAACCTAAAACAATTCCTGCCCTTAAGAAGTTTATGGTCTACTAACTAGGAGAGATATAATATGTACACAAATAAGTGATAGAATAGAATAGAATAGAATAGAATAGAATAGAATAGAATAGAATAGAATAGAATAGAATAGAATAGAATAGAATAGAATAGAATAGAATAGAATAGAATAGAATAGAATAGAATAGAATAGAATAGAATAGAATAGAATAGAATAGAATAGAATAGAATGTGGTACTATATGATACAAAAATGATATAATACATTATAATTCTTATTATAATACATTATAATTAATGTAATAATTTTGTTACCAAATAATTACCATATTATATATGTCATATGTTATATATGATTATATATTATATGTATATCATAGTGTGTAATATGTATGATTAATATATAATTACATATAATATAATCTCTGTAGATAAAGTGCAGTTTAAGAATTTTGAGTATTGAGAAAGGCTTCACAGTGGACACACATTGTTTGGAGATGCCCAGTAGGGAACTCAATTTTGCTTGACCATGCATGTTTGTTATGAATTTTTTTTTCTTTTTTTCAACTGGATGGTAAATGGAAAGCAGAAAAAGCAGGGGCAGCTAGGTGGCACAGTAGATAGAGCATTGGCCCTGGATTCAGGAAGACCTGAGTTCAAATCCAGCTTCAGACACTTGACAATAGTTGCATGACCCTGGGCAAGTCACTTAACCCCCATTGCCCCGCAAAAAAACAAAAAACTAAAACAAAATGAAAGGAGAAAAAGTAAATACTTGTTAATTGAACAAAAATTAAATACTTCTCAGAGGAGGTAAGACCTGAGCTGAACCTCCAAGTAAAATGAAGATTGTGGCAGGTGGAGCTAAGGAAGTTTGCTGCTTCATTTTTGGTCCTTCATTTTTGAAGAGAACCATGAAAGATGTCATGACTTGCTCTGAGTTGGATTTAAGTGAGGGAGGACTGTGCAAAGTTACCAGCCTCACTTTTTCTTCCAGAGTCATCTGGGTCATGGAAAGATATAGACCAAGATGACTGGAGATGGTACTGGATGTATAAGGCATTTGGGGTTAAGTGACTTGCCTAGGGTCACACAGCTAGTAAGTGTCTGAGGTAAGATTTGAACTCAGATCCACTGCACCACCTAGTTGCCCTGAGGAAAGAGCGCCTTTCAGGAGAATGCATGGAGGTGAAGATTGTGTCCCATTTAGGAATAGCTATTAATTTATTTTGTCTGGAGCATAGACTTTATCCAGGGGTAGTTATGTGAAATAAGGCTGAAAAGATAGATGGGGGCCACACTGTGGAGGTTCTTAAATACCCACTGAGGAGTTTGCTGTTTATTCCAGAGGCAACAGGAAGCCACTGGAAATTTTTGTGTAAAGGAGGGACAAAGGCCCATACCTTAATAAGATGTTGTTGTTCATCCTTTGTTCTTGAAGAGCTCCAATGACATCATGAGGGAAATGTCTTAACTTTTGAGTGAATTGGATTGAAGGGAAGCAAAGCTCTAGAAAGTCATCATCACCTAAGACTGTTCTAACAGCTAGCATGGATGATGGATTAGACAAAGGAAAGAACAGAATCAGGGAAATCAATTAGGAGGTTATTATAGCAGTATCCCAGGAACAGCAGTGGATAGAGTGCCAGGCTCAGAGTCAGGAAGACCTGAGTTCAAATTTAACCTCAGACACTTACTAGCTGTATGACCCTGGGCACGTCACTTAACCCTGTTTGTAAGTCTCTTCATCTATAAAATGGATTGGAAGAGGAAATGGCAAAAAAAAAAAAAAAAAAAAGATACCACAGTGTCTTTACCAAGAAAACCCCAAATGGGATCACAAAGTGAGATATAACTGAAAAAAACTAAACAACAGTACAGTCAAGAGGTGAGAAGGGACTACACTCTGATGGTGGCTGTGTAAGAGGTTGAGAAATAAGTGGGTAAAGAGAAAGTGGAAGCAGATAGGGTAGCTTATTCTTTCTAAGCAGTGAAGAGTTAGATAGAAAAATAATGTCAGGGAATAGGAAGGTCAAGGGAACACCCTCTATTCAGAAACCCACAATGTCTCCCTTTTGCCTTTAGATAAAATCCTAACTCCTTACTTCAGTATATAAGGCCCTCCACAATATAAATCCAAGCTCCCTTGTGATCTTACTTCACATGACCTTATTTCACACACTCTACATTGAAATGAAACAGGTTGTTCCCCATATTCAGTATACCATCCCCTACTTCCATGCAAAGTTTTATTCAAACAGTTGCTCACCCATAGATAGCATGTCCTCCTTAACTCTGTCCCCCTGCATCCTTATCTTCCTGCAAACTCAGCTCTGGGCCACATCTTCTCTGAGGCCATCCCTGATGCCTACAATTGTTGTCTCCCTTGATTCGATTCAACAAGCATGAATTAAGCACCTGCTTGATGCCAGACCCTACATTAGGCATTGAAGAAACAGAGATGAATATTTTAAAGTATCTACTCAAGTAACTTATACTCTAGTGTACACAAACAAATAAATACAAATTAATCTGGGGAGGGGGGAGAGGTAAAGGGGAAGAGGAAGTATTAAATTGTCTCATATTTATTTATATTGGGAGTTATGGCCTGGGGTACAAATCCAGCCTGCCACCTGTTTTTGTATGCTAGTGAGCTATGAATAGTTTTTCTGTGTTTAAACACAATAAAACTGTATTTATAAGACAATAAAACTTTATTTTAAAATGCAAAAGCCATTCTCAGTGAGGGCCATACAAAAAATAGGCAGACTGACCAGATTTGGCACATGAGCTATAGTTTGCCCACTCCTGATTTATATGTTATATCACCCAGCAGAATGTATGCCTCTTGAGGACAGGGATTGTTTGATTTTGTCCTCGTGGCCCCAATATCTATTTTTTATTTTACTTTATTTTATTTTTTTTTTAAGTGAGACAATTGGGGTTAAGTGACTTGCCCAGGGTCACACAGCTAGTAAGTGTCTGAGGCCGGATTTGAACTCAGGCCCTCCTGAATCCAGGGCCGGTGCTCTATCCACTGCGCCACCTAGCTGCCCCCTTGTGGCCCCAATATCTAACATAGTATCTTGCACATGCAAAGCATTTATTAAATGTTTGTTTGAAAAAAATTGACTTGTTGGTTGGGTAATATCATTCACCTCTATGAGCCTCAATTTCTTCATCTGTAAAATGAGGAGATGGGATCAGAAGGCCTCTAAGCTCTCATCCAACTCTAAATATATGGTCCTGTAAATGATCCCTCTGAGTAAGTCTTTTCCCATTTCTGGATATCAGCACCTCATCTGGATTGGACCTTTCCCACTCTAAAATTTCTAAGATGCTGGGAGCCAGTATACATTTTTTTTTCTTGCAGGGCAATGGGTGTTAAGTGACTTGCCCAGGGTCACACAGCTGGTAAGTGTCAAGTGTTTGAGACTGGATTTGAACTCAGATCCTCCTGATTCCAGGGCCGGTGCTTTATCTACTGCACCCCCTAGCTGCCCCCACCACTATACATTTTAAGCAATACCTTTTTTCTGTCCTTCTCTTCATTAAGGTATGGACCTGACCCTCTACTGATTCACTCTGCTCCCATGCCAGGAAATGGTAACTGTAAACAACCTACAAGGAAGGGTTAAAAAAATAGGGGCAAGGGGCAGCTAGGTGGTTCAGTAGATAGAGCACTGGCCCTGGAGTAAGGAGGACCTGAGATCAAATCAAATATGACCTCAGACACTTGACATTTACTAGCTGTGTGACCCTGGGCAAGTCACTTAACCCCAATTGCCTCACAAGAAAGAAAGAAAGAAAGAAAGAAAGAAAGAAAGAAAGAAAGAAAGAAAGAAAGAAAGAAAGAAAGAAAGAAAGAAAGAAAGAAGGAAAGAAAGAAAGAAAGAAAGAAAGAAAGAAAGAAAGAAAGAAAGAAAGAAAGAAGGAAAGAAAGAAAGAAAGAAAGAAGGAAAGAAGGAAAGAAAGAAGGAAGGAAGGAAGGAAGGAAGAAAGAAAGAAAGAAAGAAAGAAAGAAAGAAAGAAAGAAAGAAAGAAAGAAAGAAAGAAAGAAAGAAAGAAAGAAAGAAAGAAAGAAAGAAAGAAAGAAAGAAAGAAAAAGAAAGAAAGAAGGAAAGAAAGAAAGAAAGAAAGAAAGAAAGAAAGAAAGAAAGAAAGAAAGAAAGAAAGAAAGAAAGAAAGAAAGAAAGAAAGAAAGAAAGAAAGAAAGAAAGAAAGAAAATAGGGGCAAGATAGTTCAGTCTGGGTTTGGAAAATACAAGCCATTTTTTGACTGGAGGGGAGAAAGACTCATCACTAGTAAATTGGAAAATGGGTTCAAATATTGGCCTACTTTTTTTTTAAATCCAGTTCTGTGAATTCATTGGTTCAGGGAGCTGCTTCTACTAGTGTGGATCTCCAACTGTGCTGTAAGTTATAGTCTTATATAGATGTCTATGGCATTAAAAGATTATGTGACTTTCCCATTATGTTCACTTTCTTTCTTTCTTTCTTTCTTTCTTTCTTTCTTTCTTTCTTTCTTTCTTTCTTTCTTTCTTTCTTTTTCTTTCTTTCTTGCAGGGAAATGAGGGTTAAGTGACTTGCCCAAGGTTACACAGCTAGTAAGTGTCAAGTGTCTGAGGTTGGATTTGAACTTAGGTCCACCAATATGTTCACATACCCAGTGTCAGAGTCAGGGCTTGAATAGAAATCTTCCTTATTCCAAGGCTGGCTCTCTATCCACTCTACCAGAGGTCACCAAACCTCTTTGATTTCATTGGCAAAACAATAAATAAATGAAAAGTTAAAAATAAAATTAAGTATGTACCCTGTATATGTATATATAGGCATATATATTTAAAATCATGTAAATTTACTACTATACTAATAATTGTACATCATAAAATTTGCACAAAAATAAAAATTTAAAAGGATGAGATAAAAATGAAATAACATTTTATCCTAGAGTCAGTAAGGAGCCAATATACTTTATTTAGTAGGGGATTTATGTGGTCAGACCTTAGGTTTAGGCAAATCATTTTGTAACTGGGTGAAGGATTTATTAAAAGGGGAGAGACTTGGGACAGAGAGACCAACTAGGAGGCTATTACAATAGTTCAGGTAATGAAAAAGGTAATGAAAGCCTTTGAACTATGGTGCTGCTGCGTGAATAAAGAAGAGACACCGAACTTTGAGGACTATGGAGAAGAGAGTGAGGCTGATGATCCTCACATGTTATTGATCCTCTTTGAGAATGAAGGACAAATAACAAGAAGAGAGGAGAATCATGGGAAAGATATTGTGGAGGTAGAAATGATATGATTTGGCAACTGATTGGATACTTATGGTAGATTGAATGAAGAGTCAAAGATAACACTGAGATCATGGGCCTAAGTGGCCAAAGAATGGTGGTATCCTTGACAGTAAGAGGGAATTTGGAAGGAGGGTAGATCTTGGTAAATGATAAAGTAAAAAAGATGAGGGATGCAGATCACAGCCTGGCTATGTCTGCTCATCTTGACACTTATTCTGTTGCATCCAAAACAGATTTTAAAAGGGGTGGGGGTGGGGGGCGGTAATCTTACTCACTGATCACTGTCCCAGATTTCCAAGCCCTCCACTAAGAATCACCCTCTGTGGCTGTAGCATGAGATTATTTAGGGCAAAAGAGGTAGCTATACCGGGGTTGAGAACTTTCCCAATTGCACATATGCACCAGCTGCTGGGGGTCAGTAGCAATTAAGTTATGAGTGCCCTGAGGGTCTGATGCCAGATTCAGAAGACCAATTCCATGATTGGCTATTTTGGAGAGCAGAGACTGTGACCTATCTTCCTATCCCCCTTGTACCAGTTGATCACATACCCCTAGCTACATAGCTACCCTATTGCTTCTCAGAGGTCTATGATGGGGCCTAGAACAAGGCAAGGCCCTAAAATACAGTGAAAACAATCATACCTGAAAGAGGCTCACTTCCAGGGGCATAGAATAACAGAACCTTAGAGTTGTTTAGAGGTCACCTGGTCCAATCTCCTTCCTAAAGCAGGAAACCTTCCTGTAACATTCCTGACATATGATCAGCCAGTCTCTGCCTGAGCACTTCCAATCTGACAGCTCACTCATTCATAAGGCAATATATTCTATTGTTGGGCAGCCCTATGAATAATGATAATAACTGAGGATTATGCAGCACTTTTTATTAGACTTATAAGATGCTTTCTGTGCCTCATCTTATTGGAGCCTCAAAACAGCTCTGGGAGGTATGCACGGCAGGTATTGGGACTGACAGCATGACATAACACAATGACTACAGGCCCCACAACCAGTGAACCTGGATTAAGTTCCCATCTCTGCTATTTATTAAACTATGTCACTGTGGGAATCACTTCATGTCCCTGGGTCTAAGTTTATTCATCTGGAAAATGGTGGGAATGAGGAGTGGTAGAATAGATGACCTCCTATGGATAAGGGAACTGAGACTCAGTAAGGGTCAATGACTTACCCATGTTCAAATCCCTCATGATGGTGATACAATGGAAAGTACTGGATTTGGAGTCAAGGTCCAGAGTTCAAATTCATACTCTTCCATTTCTACTTGCTTGACCTTGGGTAAATGGCTTAATCTCTCTAGGACTAATTTCTTCATCTGTAAAATAAGGGGGTGCCAGACCAGATGACATCTTTCCAGCTCTGAATCCATGATCCTATTAAGTTTTTGAGACAGAATTTGACCCCATCTTCCTACCTGTAAGTCCACTCTCCCTCGCTTCCTTCCTGCAACTCCAAAAGAAAATTCTTCTCCACACTGAGGGAAATTCTGTTTTCCATTCATTGCTCTTACTTCTGTCTTCTGGAGATACACAGAATAACCATAAGATGCAGATAGGTTGTACAGTGCATAGAGCACTGGGCCTGGGGTCAGGAAGACTTGAGTTCAAATCTAGCCTCCTATACATATAAGCTTGGGCAAGTCACTTAACCTCTGTTTACCTCATTTTCCTCAGCTGTAAAATGAAAATGATAATCCTCCCCCATAGGGCTGTTGTGAGGATCAAATGAAATATCTGCAAAGCCTTTAGCACAGTTCTTGGCACATAGTAGACGCTAATATTCAGTCTCTTCCATCCAACAGACCTCCAAGTATTTAAAGAAAACTCTCAGGTCCCTTCTGAGGTTTTTCTTTCCCAGACTAAGAATCCCTAGCACCTTTAGTTGTCATATGACATGACTCACAGCTTCCAGTTCTATCAATAAACTAGTTACCTTCAATTGGACACTTTCTAGTTTGTCCATGTACCTCTCAAAATGCATTACCCTGAACAAAACACAGCACTGAAGATATGGTCTGGCTGGCCCAGAGTAAGGTGGAATGAATGCTTTCTAGGATCTAGACACTCTACTCCATTTCTACCAACGCAACCTAAAATTATATGAGCAGCCACTTCACACTGTTGGCTGAATTGAGTGTCTAGCCAACTAAAGCCCCCCAGGCCTTTTTTTCTCATGAAAAAGCTGTCTCTTCTATTCTCTACTCATGCAATTGATTTCTCTAGCCTAAACATAGAACTTTATTTTTATCTTCCCATTAAATTTCACCTTGTTTGTTTTGGTCCATTTACTCAGCTTGTCAAAGTCTTTTGGGATACCACTGCTAACGCATTAGGGATCCCTCCCAGATTTCTGTCATCCAAGCATTTGGAAACAGGCTTCATCTTTGATTGTGATTTATGTAAATACTAAGCACGAGTTCTGAGCCTTGCTGCATATCACTAGAGACACCATCCAGGTTGGCATCAATCCATTAGGCAATATTCGATGTACAAATTTTCAGCTAGCTAGGAACCCACCTAACTGTCACAGGCCACATTTCTCTGTCTTGCCCACTTCATCATTCTGAATCTTTTTCAGATGACTTGCTGAAATCAAGATACACTGTGTCTGCACAATTTACCTCTTCTATTCAACTAGTAATGCTAACAAAAAGAGGAAATGAGATTGCTTAAGTATATCTTGTTCTTAGTGAGCTCGTGTTGGCTCCTAGGGATCATTATTTCCTTTTGGAAACACTTAAAAACCATCTGTTTAATTATCCATTTCAAGATTTGGGCATTGATCAATATCAAGGTAATTGGAAGCTGACTTTCAAAATCCATTCCCCCCCACCCTGAGGTGCAAGGTGACCTGGAACTTGAGAGTGCAGAGCTACCATCACCTCCCATCAGCCCCCACCCTCCAGCCTCATGGCAACACTTAAGCTTTGTGTTAGTCACCCCAAGACTGAGCCAAGCTGGAGTTCTCCACTGTTTTTGCACCCACGGCTTTCTCCAGCTGTCCTGGATCCCTGATCACTCTGAGCCCCTGCAGAGAGAACGCCACACAGCTTTCTCCTTTTCCCCTCCCCCGATATAAGTTCCATAACTTGGAGTTTGTAATCTGTGTCTGGGGAAGGAACATCCGCTCTGACAGAGTTAGAGATTTTTGTAGCAAAATTATGAAATAGCTTGTTCAATAATTATATCCATATTACATACACCCACAAACAAGCACACACACTATTATTGTTAAGTCATTCAGCTGTGTATGACTCTTCTTGATCCCATGGACTGTAGCACACTAATATAGTCTGTGGAGTTTTCTTGGCAAAAATACTGGAGTGGTTTGCCATTTTCTTTCTCCAGTGGATTGTGGAAACAGAGGTTAAATGACTTGTTCAGGATCATAGGCTAGATTTGAACTCAGGTCTTCCTGACTCCTGACCCTGTACTTTATCCACAGAGCCACCTAGCTGTCTCCTTAACACACACACATACACATACACACACACACACACACACACACACACACACAGAGTCAATTAGGAGTTGTGCCATTTTTTTTCTCACATACCACCAAGCACTTGTGCAAAGTAAACCCTTAGCAAATGTGGTTTTTTTGGACTGAATTGAACAGAACCCTGCTCCCCCATACAGGCATATATCAACCTCTTTGGTGTTCTAAGAGAATTTACTACAGAGCAATGCAGAGGAAACATATGATGGGTGTACAGAAGAGCAAAGTAATACATGAAAAGGGTAACCATTTCATAAACAGTGAAGGTTTTCACCATTTTATCCCACTTCTCAGCATTAGCAGCAGGACATTTGACCTGCTCTTCTTAGCTCCCTTCTCCCTCCTGTCTAAACTCATGACCCTAATATTAACTCATTTCTAGTTCCATTGCTCAGGGTTTGACTGGTCTGGATGTCAATTCCACCTTCTGAAATCTGCTTCTCTTGCCTTCAATTATGGGAGTTGGAATGCAAGTCCAAAGCCTGCTCAAGTACTTCTCTCCCCCAGTGCCATCCTGCTATGGGATTACCCACACAGGCTATTGGCCTGGGACCTAGAAGAGACCTCTTCTGCCCACTCCTTTGACTCCAACTAAGAAAACATTGCTCTTAGTTGGGGGGTCCAAATCTTTTTCCCATCCTTCATTCCTCCCCACCAGCCCCCATCTCGTGTTTCTGTTTGTGGCCACTTCATACTTCCTCTGGGAAATTCTAACCTCTCACCCCTAAAATCTATTCTCTCCCACAATTCATTGCATTTCTCCATTCTCATTCTTCCATTTGAAATTAATTTTAATGGCCAAGAATTGCTGACAAACCTTTGAAAATCAGGTTGTTTCTACCAGCTATTTCACATAGGAATTGGGCCACAGAACCCAGACCACCAGGCCCTTTTAAGCTTAAGAACTAAAGAATCACAAAAGCTCAGAAACTCAGATTTGGAAAACCCCTTAAAGGCTAGCTAGAATATTCCATTCCTCTATAGCACCTCTGAGAAATGATCATCCAGACTTGGCTTGAGGACCTCTAGTGAGAAGAAACCCACTACCTCCCAACATAACCCATTCCACTTTGGAGAGTTGTGCTTGTTGCCAATGTTTTCCTTCTATCAAGCCTAAATTTGCCATTTCCCAACATTTACCCATGGCTACCCTAGTTCTACCCTATGTCTAATCCTTCTTCCACATGGCAGCCTTTCAGAATGATTGTGCCCCTTTCCCCAAAGCTTCTATTCTCCAAGTTAATCATTCCTAGTCCCTTCAACCCATCTTCATGCTCCATAATACCAAGAACTTTTTACTATCCTGGTCACCCCTTCTTCTTGCTCTATCACTTAGCAATGCCCTTCCCAATATGTAGATTCTAGAAGTGAACATAATGGGGTCTGATCACACTAGAACATAGTAGGTCTGCCTAGACCAGAACATAGTAGGCCGATCATCTCTGAATATTCTTGTCTCTCTTAAAACAATCTAAAACTATATGAGATTTTTTTTCACTGTCATACCACACTCTTGACTGATTTTGAGTTTACAGATCTTGTTCAACAAATTTCTGCCCAGCTATGCCTCCCCCATCCTGTGTTTGTGAAGTTGATTTTTGGAACCCAATTGTAAGATTTTACATTCACCCCCATTCATTTTCTTCATATTATATTTGGCTCAGTACATCCAATGTGTTAGCAATGCCTTCCAGCTTTGTGTCATCTGCAGATTTAATGAACATTTTACCTATGCCTTTATCCAAGCCATAGATAAAAATGTTACAAAGCAGAGAGCCAAACAGACCTCTGGAGAACTCCACTAGAGACATTTTTTCAAGTCAACATTAAACCATTACTGACTACTCTTTGGGTTTGTTAACTCAATCAATTTCAAATCCATCTAACTCTACTGTCATCTACCATCTCACTATCTTTACCACAAGAATTACATTAGCTACTTTGTCAAATGTTTTACTAAAATCTAAGCAAACTATATCCTGTCATTCCTCTGATTTATCTAGTTGAAAAAATATGAGATTCCAATGTTCCTCCCATCCCAAACTAAATTGGCTTCCTAGTTCTTAACTGTTCCTATTCTTTGGCTAACCTGAGATAACAGAAAAAGGTTCGGGGCAATGAAATTGAGCAACTTTGCTTTGGATTCAATCACTTTCCTATCTCAAGGTGTTGAATCATGTTTAGATCCTTCCTGTGTGTGTGTGTGTGTGTGTGTGTGTGTGTGTGTGTGTGTGTGATTTACTATAAGTAAAACTTAAAGTTAACAAAAGAACATATTCGATATATTCTCCCCTTAAAAAAAAATCAGACTATCATTAAATTGTGTCCTCTTCTAAAAATTGGGGCTCTTTCCATCTCTAAGTCTTCTAGAACCTTTCTTGTCCCTCATGGTTTATTTATCAGCTTTGGTCCCATGAATAATTCTGCAAAATCTTTTAGTAGTCTATGATGGGAGTCATCTAAGTCTAGAAATATGAATTCATTTAAACTAATTAGATGCTCTCTTGGCAGCTAGGTGGCGCAGTGGATAGAGCACTGGGCCTGGAGTTAGGAAGACTCAGCTTCCTAAATTCAAATGTGGCCTCAGACACTTACTAGCTGTATGACTCTGATCAAGTCACTTAATCCCATTTGCCTCAGTTTCCTCATCTGTAAACTGAGCTGGATAAGGAAATGGCAAACCTCTCCATTATCTTTGCCAAGAAAATCCCAAATTGGGTCATAAAAAGTAGACACAGCTGAAAAATGACTAAACAACAAGATGCTTTCTTACTGTCAACTCACATATCTATGCATTCAGTTCCCACTTACCCATGTTTGCTTCAGCCTTTCCAGTTTAAAAAGTCATTTCCCTTAATAAAGGAGATGAAAGTAAAACAGGAGCTGATAGTCTTCATGTCTGTCATCCGTGAGCATTATGTCATCTGTCTCAGAAGGCCCATCCTTTGCTTGCTGATATTCCTGTTCTAGAGGAACCTTTAAAAGCCTTTTTATTTTCATCCTTAAAAATTTTCACAAGCCTCGGTTCACTCCGTGCTTTAATTATCACCAAACTATGCTTATAGGTTTCTCCCACTCTTGTATTTGTCCTAGTGATGGACTTTTCCTTTCATCCTTTTCCAATCTGCACTCACCAGTGAGTCCCATATGCAACCATATTCATTCTTTTTAGAGAAAAAAAAAACCCTGTATTTCAGTTGTTAATCACAACCCACCAAACCCAGTATTCATGAGATATATTTGATCCATCACTCGGGCATCATTAGCCAAGATACAGAAAACAGTCATACTTCTTGGCACAACCTAAGTAGACACCACCATTTACCACACCCATTCTTTCTTTTAGAAAGACATGACCCTCAAATGGAAGAAGAAATGAAAATGTGACCTGTGCCCCATTAGAGCTCATTTACTCCAGACTGCTCTCTGCTTAAGCATTTTATACAATATGATTTCCCACCAGAAGAAAAGGTCCATATACACAAAAGTAAATTATATTTAAGACATTTTCTGAGTTCTTTTTTCCCTTAATTGAGATACAACTGCTATAAGAATGCTTCCTCTCATTTGTTTAGTTGTTAGCTGATGACAGTGCTATTCAATGCCAAGAACAGTGCCTTGCATGTCTAGGGGCTTAATAAATTTTTGTTGAATTAAACAGCTGTAATCAAACAAAACTTTTAACACACTTAACCTGCTACATTTGATAACATAAATAATCATTATTATGTTGCAGGATAATTAAGCAATGTCAAGGAGCATAGGCCTCAGGAGGGGAGCCATTTTCTCACCTTGCTTCAATCTGTTTCCACACCTGTGTGCCCTTCTGGAGAGTGATTTTTAACAGGCTCAATGAAGAAAGGAATAGGTGTGAATTCCAAGCTGCCTTTTATGCATAGCTCTCATATTTCAGAAAGGCATCTAAAGTGACTATCAGGGGGCAGCTAGGTGGCAAAGTGGATAGAGCACTGGCTCTGGATTCAGGAGAACCTGAGTTCAAATCCGACCTCAGACACTTAACACTTACTAGCTGTGTGACCCTGGGCAAGTCACTTAACCCCAATTGCCTCACAAAAAAAAAAGTGACTATCAGGAAGTTTTCATTTTGCCTGAAGGCTCATGAGTGGTACAATCTATGAAGATGCAAGCTTCAGGGATGACCTAGAGAGAGACCCCTATTCCAGCATTCTCTAGGCTTTAATGATACCTTAGGGAAACATAATATCATCTCCTGATGTGATTGTTATATGTTTATGTCTAAAATTTCAGGAATGCCAATAGAGTAATGGGTGGCTTTTTAAACAAAGTACCGATTTTTCTAGTTTGTTTCTAGTGTTAAGCCACACAAGAGACAAAATTCATCTAATATGGCTTTATATTTCTATAATACCCAAAGTTTGGCAAAACACTGTCTTCATGACAACTCTATAAAGTAGGTAGAATAAATATTTTTATCTCCATTTCACAGATGGGGAAACTTGTGAATCAGTAAAAAAGAAAAAGAAAACAGTTGACTGGTACAGACCCGGCCCCCAGGATGGATATATGCCAAAGCTAATAAACCCAGAGACTGGGCATCACCCTTCCCCATAGTGGTGCCATAGTGCATAGATTACCCTGCCTGGAGTCAAGAAGACTCTTCCTGAGTCCAAATCAGGCTTCAGACACTAACTGTGACCCTGGACAAGTCCTTTAACCCTGTTTCCCTCAGTGTCCTCATCTGTAAAAATGAGCTGGAGAAAGAAATGGCAAACCACTGTAATACCTTTTCTAGGAAAACTCTAA
The DNA here is from genome assembly GCF_019393635.1 of Dromiciops gliroides. Taxonomy (NCBI): domain Eukaryota; kingdom Metazoa; phylum Chordata; class Mammalia; order Microbiotheria; family Microbiotheriidae; genus Dromiciops; species Dromiciops gliroides. Next base: position 599,309,588 of record NC_057861.1, read on the forward strand.
ATGGAGTCTCAGAGTTGGACACAATTGAGATGACCTAACAAAAACAGACATAAGAATATTTAATAAACCTTAAATGATGAGCATTATTAGTAGCCTTCTCAAGACTACTAATGACCACTGGTATCCTCAGATGAATCACTGTTACATCTCTCATCTAAGGTCTCTCACACAATTTGATACCAAGAAGGGTACAAAGATAATTAAGGCATAGCCCCTTCCCTTGTGTAATATTACAATCTATCATTGGCATATTAACCCCCACCTGCTGGTTGGAGTGGGGGGATTCCACACTAAAGGATTTGTGCACTGGACTCCTGTGGACTAGGATTCTTTCTTGGGGAACTGTTCCGTTATTTTTTTATTATTATTATTATTTTTTTTTTTTTGCGGGGCAATGGGGGTTAAGTGACTTGCCCAGGGTCACACAGCTAGTAAGTGTCAAGTGTCTGAGGCCAGATTTGAACTCAGGTACTCCTGAATCCAAGGCCGGTGCTTTACCCACTGTGCCACCTAGCTGCCCCCTCCATTATTTTTTCATTGTAAATGGATGACTATGCTTTGTGATTAAAATAAAAGCAATTTGAAGACCGGGTTTACATGAGCAGATTACAGTGCTGTAATCAAATAATGGCATGATACTGAATGATAGGCATACTGATTTTTGTTGTTGTTCACTTATTTCAGTCACGTCCAATTCTTAATGAGTTGGGGTTTTCTTGGCAAAGATACTGGAGTGGTATGCTATTTCCTTCTCCAGCTCATTTACAGATGAGGAAACTGAGACAAACAAGCAAAAAGTGATTTGCCCAGGGTCACACAGCTAGTAAGTGCATGAGGCCAGATTTGAACTCAGGAAGATGAGAATCCCTGAATGCCTGACTCTAATACTCTATCCACTATGGCAACTGATTCTAGTGTATTGTAATTCTATGTAAATAGTAAGCTATTCATGTAAACGACTGTGATTTTACACAGTGATGCCAAGCATTTCTAGGATGATCTGGGACATGGAAAGAGGGAGACCAAGTGATCAACTTCTCTAAAGCCTTTTTGAACTCAACTTAGGGGGATACAGACCTCATTGAATATTACAGAAACTCAGAACTGGAAGAAACCTTACAAGTCTTAGTATAATAGACTTAAAACTGGAAGGGAACTAAGAGGCCATCAAATCCAACCCTCATCTTACAGATAAAGAAACTGAGGCACAGAAAAGTTAAGTGACTTACCTAAGGTCACGTAGTAAATGTCTGAGACACGATTCAAACTCAGGTTCTACTAGCTCCCTCTAGGTCAACTATTCTACCCTGTACCTGAATTGGAATGGTCATTCAGCTCCCCTTGAAGGCTTCCAATGAAGGAGAGTCTGCTACCTCCCCCCAAACAAGGCTCACTCTAGTTTAGGACAGCTTAATTGTCAAGATGTTTTTATTCTCTTTTTCCTTTTTCCAGCAGTTGGGGGGGATGGGAAAGGGGAATAGTGCTGAGCTGTAAAGACCCAGCTTTCTGGTCACACAGAGCAGAGAGGTACGCCTACCTCCAGATGCTAGAAAACAGGGAAGACATTTAGAAATCCAGTGCAGCCTTCATTCCTACCTTCCTTCCTTACCTTAAGGTTGTTGTTTGTCCTTTGTTGTTAAAAAGGACCAAAGACATCAAGAGGGTGATGTCCTGATTTGCAAGTGAATTGATTTAAATTAAGTAGAGCTGTACAAAGTCATCATCTTTCCTCCAGAGGCATCAAAGTCCAGTGGCAAGACATATATCAGGACAACTGTCAATGGCCCAAGATGCAGTGGTAGACATCAACCTTTTTTTTTTTTTTTTTGGCAGGGCAATGAGGGTTAAGTGACTTGCCCAGGGTCACACAGCCAGTAAGTATTAAGTGTCTGAGACAGGATTTGAACTCAGGTCCTCCTGAATCCAGGGCTGGTGCTTTATCCACTGCACCACCTAGCTGCCCCCACATCAACTTTTTTAAGCTAAGGTCTTTACCAGGTTCCAGTTTGTCTGAGGTAACACCCATCCAACAGTTAAAGGCTAGCTAAGAATTGTGGGGTATGGGCTCTAAACAAGAAGTTTGAACAATGAGGGTAAGACTCTTTCCACTAGGAGATAAGAACACTAGAGAATGGAAGAAAGGGGTGCAGGAAGGAGAATCAGGGTGGGATTCTATGGACTCTAAACTGTTCTTCCCCCTCTCCTGAGCCTGAGAGTAAACCATGTCCTGGGATTTAAGTGAAGGACTTGGTCTCATATGTTACATAACAATTAGAGATTCATTTGGGTTAACAATTAGCTAACACATCTTTCAAATGCTCAGGAAGATTAGATTGGGGTTTGGGCTGGGTAAGCTGGAGAGTATTCAGAGGTAGGTGACCAAGATGGCTAAGAGCTGCAAATTCATGTCATGTAAGAATGGAATGACCTGAGAATGTTCGGAAGAGAAGACTCAGGAGGGACAAGGTGGCTGTCTTCAAGTATTTGAAGGACTGTCACAAGGAAGAGAATTTAAATTTGTTCAGCCTGGTGTCCAACAGTAGAACTAGAAGCAATGAGTGGAAATTGCAGAAAGATAAATTAGAGTTTAGTATAAGGAAAAAAGTGCCTCAGGGAAGCTGGGTGGCAGAAAAAGCACCAGCCCTGGATTCAGGAGGACCTGAGTTCAAATCCGACCTCAGACACTTGACACTTACTAGCTGTGTGACCCTGGGCAAGTCACTTAACTCTCATTGCCCTGAAGAAGAAAAAAAAGAAAGGAAAAAGTCCCTCACAATCTTAACACTTAATAGAGGTCTTCAAGTAAAGGTTCGGTGACCTCACGTATTCTAGCAGGGATTCTTATTCTCACTTATTTACACTTCCATATGAATGAATGCTTTCTTAATCCCAAACAGAGATTTTTCAGGGTAATAAGGTAAGGGAAAGAGTTAAGAATATATTTTGGAGAATGGAGTGATACAGGAGAAGGCGAGGTTGGATAGGGTTTCTGGTAAGAGAAAATGCAACTAGAAAGCAGAATGTACAGGAATATATTATGAGTTATATAGCCAGGAACCGGTGTCCCCTGGCAGACACTATGGTTTAATGGGGGAGGCAACATGCAAACAACTATGTCCAATGCAGCTATATACAAGATGAAGTGGAGATAATCAACAGACAGAAGGCACTAGGATTAAGGGGGGTTGGAATCAGTTTCCTGGAGAGTGTGGAATTTTAGCTGAGACTTGAAGACAAAATAATATTATTATAGATATGAATCTGAATCTACACTATCTGAAATGTGACTGAGAAAGAGGGAAGAAGGGAGGTGGGAGTTAGGAAAGGGGCACCCAAGAGGAGATGGGGAAAAGGGTGTAGAAACAGAGGTGAGGAGAGAGTAATGTGGTAGGAATGGATAGGACACAGGATTGTACTCATTTGCCCAAGACTGCCTGGGGCAAAGGGGAAGCATGGGCAGGGAGGTTATGTGAGTTATGTGAGGCCAGGAGCCTGCATTTTTTGGCAGAAACTATAGCTGTGAATGGAGCAACTAGTGGAAAGAGCACTGGTCCTGAAGTTAGGAGGACTGAGCTCAAATCTCACCTCAGACACTTACTAGCTGTGTGACCCTGGGCAAGTCACTTAACCCCAATTGCCTTAAACATCTGGGGCCATCTCCAGTCATCCTGATACATATCTTGCCACTGGACCCAGATGGTTATGGAAGAGAGAGTGAGATTGGTCACCTTGCTTAGCTTTCCCTCACTTAAATTCAGTTCAATGCAAGTCATGATATCAGTGATGTCATTGTCCTCTTTGAGAATGAAGGACAAACAACTAGAAGAGAAAGCAGTGAAAAAAGCTGCTCATTGCTGAAGAGAATGTCATCTTTTTAGGTCTTTAAGAGTTCCCTCCCCCCCATCCCCAGACACTAGCTTTGTGACCCTGGGCAAGTCACTTAACCCTATTGCCTCAGGGAAAAAAAAAAGATGATGGGGAGGGAGGGTAAAGTATATATAGAGGAAAGTAAAGATGAGATAAGGACAAAAGAGAGATCCCAACAAAGTGACTGAGCAAAAGTTGAGAAGGTTTGTAGGTCTAGACCGGGAAGGAATGTCAGAAGCCAATCCCCTTGGTCATATAGATAAGGACGCACTTGTCCAGAGAAATTGGCATGTAGACTTTGGGCAAGTGAAAGAGCCAGGCTCTGAGCATCAGTCCTCTGGCCCCAAACCCACAAGTCTTTCTACTCCATACTACTACAATTATGTAGTGAATGGATATGTGCCAGGATTCATTGAAGAAATGAGAGTTGTGATTGGAAGGTAGAAACAGGTGGTGAAAGAGTGAAATGAAAAGCAGTTTGGGAAACTTGGGACCTTGGGCTTAGGTTAAGGTTGGGAGAGAAGGCGGTGATTGGGCACCACAGTGGGGTGAACAAGAAGAGTAATATAAGGGAATCATGCTCCCAAAGACAAAAGGAGGGGCCAGAAAAGCCAAACACACAAGGTGTCATTCAACTTGGGTTCCCCCTCCCCTCCCAATACCACTTTTCTTTTGGGGAGGGGCAAGGAAAAAGGAATAGCGAATGGTTCTCTCTAGTTCCAGAACATAATCTTCTTTCCCCATCATTTCTCCTCCCTATCCTACCCTAAACCAAGGGAATATCCCTCCTCCCCTCTAGCTTTCAGGAATAGTGCCTCAGCCCACTGACACCTTTCCTCTAGGCTTTTCCTCATCTGCCACTTTAATACTGAATGAAGCAGGTGCTGCAGAATGCTTAGAGCTTGGTCAGACATAGAAGAAGTCAAGGTCATCCATTGCGTTCCAGGCCTTCGTGGGTCATCTTGACTTTTGTCCTGCCAGTGGACTTCAATGTCTCCAGAAGGGAGAGTGAGGCTGATGACTTTTGTGCAACTCTACCACACTAGGATCCATTCCATAGCAAGTCAAGACATCACCTGGTGATGTCATTGGTCCTCTTTGAAAATGAAGGACAAACAACTGGTTACTCAGGAAGAGACGGCTCATGAATCATTTTAGCCAATCATTAACATGAGGCATGTTTCACAAGCTGCATGGCCTTCTGCTCATAAGCAAGAGGAGTTTGATTCCAAACAAGAGGCAAAGACTCCAGTTTCAGTTATGATATTCACAGGATACCCTCCACAATTGGGATAGATCATAACACTGTTATGGGGGAAAGCATGTGGGTCCTTAGGGTTCCTCTGTAAAGAATTACACTCTTGGGGCAGCTAGGTAGCGCAGTGGATAGAGCACCAGCCCTGGATTCAGGAGGACCTGAGTTCAAATTTGATCTCAGACACTTAACACTTACTAGCTGTGTGACCCTGGGCAAGTCACTTAACCCCAATTGCCTCACACACACACAAAAAGAATTACACTCTTGAGGGCAGCTAGATGGTGCAATGGATAAAGCACTGGCCCTGAGTTCAAATCCAGCCTCAGACACTTGACACTTACTAGCTGTATGACCCTGAGCTAGTAGCTGAACAGTGCCCCCAGGCAACTCTCTGAGACAAAAAATGGCTTGGGGAAAAATATTCCCCTGGTAAGTCACTGGGGGGTGGAGGGAGAAGAGAACATGGTGAAGTGGTGCAACATTTTTGAGGTTGGCCAGTTTTTGCAAGGCATATCTTCTGTGAAGTTAGTTCAGAAGTTCTGATCACCTGAAACATCTTGGATTGTTTTAGCAAAGCAATGAACTGTTTAATCAGCAGAGCATGAACTGCCAGTAGCCTTCAGCCACTACCCAACATTCTCTAAGAAATAACCAGATCAGTCAGGGGAAAGGGGAAAAAAAACTCTCCCCCCGCCCTTTTGCTTCTCTGCTGTTAGGCTGACGCTGCCTCAACTTAGAAGCTGCGTCATTAAAGTGCTTAACATTTGCTCCTCCTCGGTTTGAATCACTGACTCAGGAGCTGCTCAGGCTCTAAAAAACCAAGCAGGATTTTGCTTCTGGGCATTCCCAAGGCTAAGCTTCAGATCCGGCAAGGAATCTACTGAGTTGGGAGGTCTGCCTGCGTCATCCCCAACAGCAACGGGGGAAGAGGCCTGTTTTCAGTAATTAGAAAACATTATTCCTGTACTTGGTAGGAGGAGACATATGGAGAAAAAGGAGAGAAGCCTATTACAGCTGTAATTATCATTATAAATTAAGCAAATGTGGCTAACACAGACACATATTTACAGAACAGAAAAAGCTGGTTCAAAGGGTAGGAGGCAGAAAGCTGCTGACGAGGATCCCACCCTCCTAAGACTCTCCTCTGTGAATTGGATTAGAATCTGGAGTCTGGATGGATTCATGAGCTACAAGAAACCCCAGTATTTTCACATCACAGCCCCCTCCCCCAATGCCTTAGTGCATTTTTCTCCCTTACTCCTTCACCAACAATAGTGGGGAATGAATTTACAGTAATAACCCCAAAGATTTAGCAATGGACCCAAAGACCTTGGAAACCCTGGGTCTGCCTTGAAAAAATAACATTGCCCCCACATCCACACATACACTGGCATCCAAAATCAGTAAATCACAGAATTTTAGAATTGAAAAGGATCTCAGAGGCCATCTAGTGCAGCCCATGTCTGCATAGGAATCCCCAGAAAATCATTATCTAGTCCTCCCTCGAAGAATGTAACTAAGTCCAGATGACCAAGGTTTTGCCCTTAGGCCACTGAATTTATAGGGTGCTGAACTTGGAGGATGCTTATAATGCAACCCTTTGGCAACATAGAAACAATAGAGATTAGAAACTAGCTAGTAGGAATAATTAGCAAAAATAAGAAGCTACCAGGTGGCAAGTCAGAGTGAGCTTCTCCTCCCAGCCTGCCCTCCCTTACCCCAAGCTAATTTCCTGCTGATTGCCCCAAGTATGATTTTCAGTATTTGCCATGAGAGCAGCAGCAGCAGCAGCAACAGCAGCAGCAGCAGCAGCATCATATCACAGTTATAGCTCTATCTACAGTGAAAAGGAAGCTTTAGAGGCACCCCATTACACTTCCATATAAATCTAATTGTTAAGTTCTCCCCGGAAACCCCTTACATCAAGCCTACATTTTCCTCTTTGCCACTTCTTCCCCATTGCTCAATATTAGTTTTGCTGCCTGCAACCAAGAAGAACGAGTCTGATCATTTCTCCGCATGACAGTTTCAAGTCCTTGAAAATAGCTGCAAGCCCCCAACCTGAGTCTTCTCCAAAGCCAAACATCCCTAGTTCTTTCAATGACTCTTCAAATCACATGATCTCGAGGCCTGTTGATCATTCTGGTCACCCTCTTCTGAACACCCTTCAATTTGTCAATGAGGACCAAAAGATGGCACCATGAAAGACAATGTTCTAGGAGCTCTTACTTCCCTGGTCCTGAACACTTTGCCCCTTTAGGATCACATTTGCTTTTTAGGATATAATATCCCACTTTTGACTCATATTGGACTGCAACCCCAAAATCCTCAGGTCTTTTCAAATGAACTACAGCTGGTCATGCTTGCCCCAACATTTTACAATCTTGAGCTCACTGTCAATACCTACTAACAAGGGGTAGAGGAAGCAGACCCTAGTTAGCCATTGTTGTGCCTTCAGCAAATTCAGTAGGATGGAGGTGGGAGATGTCAGAAATAAAGATACTGGACTTTCCTTTTTGGTTAATATATGAAGGCGTTCTTACATTCTTGCAAGAATGGGCACACACTATAGAAGAGTTGCGGGGCAGCTAGATGGCACAATGGATAGAGCACCTGCCCTGGAGACAGGAAAACCTGAGTTCAAATCCAGTCTCAGACATTTGACACTAGCTGTGTGACCCTGGGCAAGTCACTTAACTCTCATTGCCCCTGCAAGAAACAAAAACAAAACAAAACAAAGAAGAAGAAGAAGAAGAAGATGAAGAAGAAGAAGAAGAAGAAGAAGAAGATGAAGAAGAAGAAGAAGAAGAAGAAGAAGATGAAGAAGAAGAAGAAGAAGAAGAAGAAGAAGAAGAAGAAGGAGTGGCACACTTTGCCACAGCAAACTACTCTTTTAAATCCCTAATTCTATTGCAAAGATTCGTCCCCTCTTTGCCTCATTGGTTGAGGACTAAGAGGTGTAGAATCTTTCCAGAATGCCTCTACATATTTCCCCTTAACATGTCCCCCTTCAGGTTACATACATCACATGTTTGAAAATGGCAGTACTGCCTTTGGAGTGTTGGCAGTTAATATGCATGAGCTAATTAAGCAAGCATATCTTTAACCTTTGGCATACTTGGACTAGCTAGACTACTAGTCTTGAAGTTCTCTTCAATATCTACTTTTAGGCATCTACAAGACTGTCTTTTAGCCTTGAGGTCCCTTCTGCAATCTTCCTTTCTTACCCAGACTCTCTCCCTGTTTTGTTTTCTGAGATCACAGCATTTTTCTGGTGGGAGACTTTATTTCATTTCTCTCAGAGAGGAATATAGAGGAGAGACCCACTATGGGTGCTACCATGTCAGAAGGAGGGAGTCCACACCCCAGGGAGTCTTCTCAATTTCCTAGAGGTTTGGAGTGGAAAGGGGGCAGTCAGCCCCCAAAGAGAAGGGTGTCACAGCAATAGATCTTAAAGGTTGTGAGAAATGAATATTTCTCTCCTGTATTTAATAACTATTGTATTAATATCAAAGTTTTTCCTCCCTTTCTACTTCCTCATCCAGAAACCAACCAGTGTCAGAAATTTCTCTTAAAGATTTAGCCAGACCAAGATCTAATCAGACAGTAAAAGAAATTCTAAGTCTAGGCTTAAGTGTATATTGCTGCTCATTGTATTTGCTCAGACAGGTCTTGGAAAAGCATTGATTCTCCCTATTATCAAGAAGGATGATATGGAAATTGAAGTCTCTTTGAGTGACCCAAGTCACATACCCCAAGATCTTCATTTTAATATAGCCTACAACTGTCTTTGTGTTAACCAATCCAAGTTGATTGACACTCCTCAGGAACACCTCCTCTTTGAAGGATATATAAACTATGATCCCCACCACCATTAGGGTTCTTTGGTCTAAGAGAGATATCCAAATGACCATCCTTTTATTAATACCCTGCTGACTTTATTAATAAAATCATTAAATTATCCAAAAATATGTCTCTCTGTCCTTTTTAATCATCACAAGGTGATGGTCAGAGAGGTTATGTCATATGCTCAGAGGATCATGAGATAAGGAACTGAAACTGAGGTCACTGATGAGAGAAAGTCCACCTTGGAGGGGGAGGGGGGAGGGAACTTGGGATGAAAGCTGATTTCCACCACATCATTAGCTATTTTAGTGATCTTAAACTCCTACCTATTAATGAAGTAACTTACCTCATGCCCACTGAAGGTAGAAGAGGAGGCAGAAGATGAGCTCATAAAAGATATGCTTATAAACTGTCTGAAACAGCTTTCTGCTTTAGCCTGTTCCTGCTTTCCCCCTGCATTTTCCACATCCATAGGCGCCAAAGAGAGAGAGAAAATACAAATCGGAACAGCCCCAAAGTGGGCTACAATAAAGGGTATTCAATAGAGAACACACTGGAAGCACTCTCTGGTGACAGTTTTAAAATGTAAAACAATGCCTTGGGCCTGACTTTCCTGGACTCCTTGGGAACGCTCTGGGAGGAGACATTTTTCTCAGAGGAGCAGGAAACTGGCTGAACTTCCCTGTCCAGATGGCTAAGGTACTGGATCCAGGTTTCACCTAGCAGAGAGCCAGAAATCAAAGCAGCCTCCAAGGGGACAAATAAACTAGAAGAGGCAGTTGTGGTAAGTAAACTGAAAGTTTCAGCCTCCCTTTCACCTTTGTGATCAAGAAATATTTGATAGTACTTCTCCATCAATGGCTGTTGAGTGAATCTTTTCCTATGGCAAAAATGAGAAAGGAATATATAAAAAGAAGGTGGGAAAAATTTAATTCAGACATTTCCAGAAGTAGCTGCAGTTTGTTCAAGTCACTCCATAGGCTAACATGATTAATCAATCAACAAGCATTTATTAAGCACTCACTATGTGTCAGGCATTGGGAATACAAACACCAAACATGCCCTGCTCTCAAGGAGCTTGTCTATTCCCTTTGATTTCCAGTTAGTAAATTCCATTTATTTTATACATGAAGTGAGTACAGTAGAGTGAACAAAACGCTGGTCCTGGAGTCAGAGGATATGAGTTGGGTTTTTTTTTCATATAATTCATCAGGGTATTAACACACTGTAGCCATGTGTGTGTGTGTGTCTCTCTCTCTATTGCCCTTTTGGTGACCCACAATTTTGATTTCTTGGAAATTATAGTGTTTCATAATTCAAAGCCATATTGTACCACCAGAAGAATATTGGTTTTTAAAAGATGGATTTTTGTTTGAAGGAGAAATTTGGAGTCACAGAAAGATCCACACAATTTCCCAAATGCAATCGAGCCCACTCTTCCTCCAGTTCAGTTTTAGGTCCAGTTCATTATCTATCTTCAGTGTCTCTCTAACTACACACACACACACCTCAAGGGACTGTCCATTTGTCCTGGGTGGCCTTTTTTTTTTTCATTAGCCAGACCCTTATGTGGACTGCTGTTATACCTCACTGTCCAAGGTACTATCTTTGTATGAATTTCTATCAGAACAGAAACTAAGTGAAGGAACAAGTTATTATTATTATTATTACTCTCATTATTAGTTTATATTTCATGGAGTTCAGATAAAAATCATTCTGTAACAAGTCACTATCTAGCCTAGTATTGTTTTTTTATGCCTAATGTTCAGCTGAATATTGCACAGGTGGATATTACTTTTTGTAATTGAATAAAAATAGTGGGATATCAGTTTATCTTGTGTTGGCTTACCGAAAGCATCTATGGGATAACTCCAGTAGCCTACAGGATTGTTATTTTTATATATAGCACAATGAAATAAGTATAACCCCCATCTTGGGAAGCTCCTTTCCTAAGTTGAAGAAATATTTGTATTAAGTATGGTTTATTGAGATCCTTTCTGTTTACATAATAGCTAGCATTTATATAGCACTTTAAGGTTTGTGAAGGACTTTACATATATTATCTCACTTTATCCTCACAACTATCCTGGATGGTATGAGGGTATTATTATCCTCATTTTGTAGACAAGGAAACTGAGACAGAGGTTAAATAAACTTACCTAGAATCACACAGATAGGGTCTGAGGCTGGTTTTGAACACAGGTCTTCCTAGATCCAGATCCAATGCTCCAATTATCTTTGAAACACACTCTCATAATCTTACAGGTGTTCATATTATTCTTTTTTCTTTGTAAATGTTACTAAAGCCTTGTGCCACCACCCCTTCAGCCACAACCCCTTCAAGAAAGCAGTAGCTTCTTCCAAGGTCATTCTCAAGATACTTAATAGTACTTAAGCTGATCAGATGGCTGACTGGATGATAACCATTACCTAGAAAGATAACTAACCCTATGTCATCTTTAGGCTAATTAAGAAACCATCATAGGTTTCTTCTCCACTAGACAAAAGGTACCTTCATTGAAGACCTCTGAGTATCATCTATGTGTACCAACACTGAGACTCACAATTGTGAATAGAAAAAAATAGATTCCCCACAAGCTCAGGTATGTGTGTCCCTACTCCTAACCCTTCCAATACTCATAAAAGGACCCCACTGATATCAAACTATACCAGAAGTAGATCAATCCAGCCATAAATCCTGTTGCTGCTGAAGGTCCTGTGACCTTCACCCAGAAACTGGAGCATGTATTAGCATAGAGAAGGCTGGTAGAACAGAAGAGAAAAGAAGAAAGGCCAGGAGGAACATAGATAAGCAGAACAGCTTCACAGAGAGAATTTCAATATTAATGTGGTTCAGTTCCTCCATTAATGTGTTGATTGGTCATTAGACAGAAATCTCTCCTTTTGTGTACTAACAATAGAATCAATATTTGTAAACAATCTAAAAACAATTTGATCTCTGTCCCCTCTTCCACCAGTCTACCACCCATTACTATAGAAGTGGAAAGATGGGGGCAGCTAGGTGGTACAGTGGATAGAGCACCGGCCCTGGATTCAGGAGGACCTGAGTTCAAATCCGGCCTCAGACACTTAACACTTACTAGCTGTGTGACCTTGGGCAAGTCACTTAACCCCAACTTCCTAACCAAAAAAAAAGTGAAAAGATGGTATAACATTAAGAGCCATTTTATATTTTTTCCTTGTTTCTTGGGTAGCCATAGCCAAAGAATTTATCAGTTAGCAGCTAACCTCCTGGAAATAAGCTTCTGTACATGGCTTGAGTATTTTTCAGACAGAAGACACAATTTGTCTCGGGGACCATATTCAAAGCTTTTTCATAATTGATAGAACCTGATAGAATCTGATTCTAATGAAATAACCTAGGGGCAGCTAGGTGGTGTAGTGGATAGAACACTGGCCCTGAATTTGGAAGGACCTGAGTTCAAATCTCACCTCAGACACTTATTAGCTGTGTGACCCTGGGCAAGTCACTTAACCCCAATTTCTTTAAATATCCAGGGCCATCTCCATTCATCTTTATATATATATATACTTTGCCACTGGACCCAGATGGCTCTGGAGGAGAGAATGAGGTTGGTGACTGCACAGCTCTGCCTCACTTAAATTCAATTCATTGCAAGTCATGCCATCACCCTAATGTCTTGGTCTCCTTCAAGAATGAAGGAGAGGGGGCACAGAGCTCCTAATACAATCACCCCCCAAAACAGCAATAAAAGAACCCCTAGAGCAGAAAAACACGCAAAAATACAGGCTGAGATTATTCTCCAACTATAGACAGATTTCAGGGGGCCATGCTGGACCATGAGTAAAGTCTAACCCTGAGATCACACTGACAAACACACCAGACATGCTGCCAGAAGAATTTACCCCAGAGCCTCTGAATGAGCTACAACACCAGCATCTTCTGTTTGTTTGTGGGTTTTTTTTTTTAGGCAATGGGGGTTAAGTGACTTGCCCATGGTCACACAGCTAGTAAGTGTCAAGTGTCTGAGGCTGGATTTGAACTTAGGTACTCCTGAATCCAGGGCCGGTGCTTTAACCACTGCGCCATCTAGCTGCCCCCACCAGCATCTTCTAGAATGGAGCATGTGGTTGGGTGAGAGGGCTGATTGGCTGGACAGTGGCGGGGGGGGGGGGGGGGGGGGGGGGGGGGGGGGGAGACCACACCACAGAAAACTTTGCTGGTTGGTTGTTTAGTAAGTATGCTTAAGGTTATCTCCAGACCAGAGAACAGGCCAGGTGAGAGCAAAACCTGCCCTCCCTCAAACCAAAACACCTGGGACCCTCTGAAGCTGGGAACAGGAGTGGAGCTGAGGAGCAGCCCTGTCCCACCCCTCCCAGTGGAGAGTTTAAAATCAAGTAAAAGGTGAGCAAGCAAAGAAAGTTTAGAATTATAGAAAACTTTTTCAGTGACAAGGAAGATCAAGATGCAGCCTCAGATGAGGAAATCAACCACAGTGCCCCTACATCCAAAGCTTCCAAGAAAAATATGAACTGATCTCAGGCCATGGAAGCTCTCAAAAGGGACTTTGAAGAGAAAGTAGGGGAGATAGAAAGAAGATGTAGAGAGAGGGAGGAAAGAATGGAATGAGAAATGAGAGTGATGCAGCAGAGTCATGAGAAAAAAAGTCAACAGCTTGAAAAGCCAAATAGAAAAGGAAATAAAAAAGCTCTCTGAAGAAAATTATTGCCTAAGAATTAGGATTGAACAAATGGAAGCTAGTGACTTTATGAGAAACCAAGACACAGTAAAGCAAATCCAAATGAATGAAAAAATAGAGGGCAATGTGAAATATCTCCTTGGAAAAACAGCTGACCTAGAAGATAAATCTAGGAGAGATAATTTGAAAATCATTGGACTACCCAAAAACCATGACCAAAACAAGAGCTTAGACACCATCCTCCAAGAGATTGTCAGGGAAAATTGCCCTGATATTCCAGAAGCAGAAGCTGAAATAGAAATTGAAAGAATCCACTAGTCACCTCCTGAAAGAGATCTCAAAAGGAAAACCTCCAGGTATATTATAGCCAAATTCTAGAACTCCCAGGTCAAGGAGAAAATATTGCAAGCAGCTAGAAAAAAGGAATTCAAATACTGTGGAGCTCCAATAAGGATAAAGCAAGATCTAGCAGATTCTACATTAAAGGACCAGAAGGCATGGAATATGATATTCCAGAGGGAAAAGGAACTGGGACTACAGCCAAAAATCACATACGCAGCAAGACTGAGCATAATCTTTCAGAGGGAAAAATGGAATTTCAATGAAAAAGAGGACTTTTAGGCATTTATGATGAAAAGAACTGAACTGAATAGAAAATATGACTTTCAAATACAAGACCCTGGAGAATAATAAAAAGGTAAACAGGAAAAAGAAATCAGGAGGAACATTAAAAGGTTAAACTGTTTACAGTCATACATGAGAAAATGATACTTCCAACTCATAAGAACTTTTTCAGCAAGGAATATACAGAGGACACAGGTCTGAAATGAATATGAAGGGATGGTATTTGTAAAGCATTTATTTTTTGTGTATTCTTGTTCTTTGTGGAGCAAACAAGGCGGGTTGTCTGGTGTCTGGGGCCAGATTTGGGCTCTGGGCCTCCTGGGCCCAGGGCTGGTGCTTTGTCCACTGTGCCATCCAGCTAACCTATGATGACATCTGTAAAATAGGGGTGAGGAGTAGGAGGAATAGACTGGGGGAGGGAAGGGGAGGTGAAATGGGGAAAGGTAGCTCACATGAAGGAAACAAGAAAAAAGCCAATGGAGGGGAGGGGAAGAGGGGGAGTGAGTGAACTTCACTATCATCAGAATTGCCTCAAAGAGGGAATAACATGCATGCTCAATCAGGTATAGTAATATATTTTTTCCCTGAGGAAAAGTGGGAGGAGAAGGAGATGGGGGGGGGGCGGAGAAGAGGGGGAGGAGGAAAGGGAAGTTTGGGTGAGGGAGCTGTAAAAAGCAAAACACTTTCATGGAAGGTGCAGATGTTTGGCATAACACCACATGTATGACATATTGTATTGCTTGATTTCATAGGGAGAATTGAGGAGGGAGGGAGGAAGAAAAATTTAGAAAACAGAATTAGCTCAAAGGCCATAACCTCATCAGAGTGGGCTCAAGGAGGGAATAACATACATATCCAATATGGAAGAGTAATCTATTTAACCCTACAGGAAAGTAGGAAAGGAAGAGGATAAGGAGGGAAGGGTGAATGAAGGGAGGGTAGAGCAGGGAAGGGGGCAGTCAGTAGCAAAGCACTTAGGAGGATTAGGGCAAAATAAGATAGACAAAAGAATAAATATCATTGGAAGGGAATGGGATGGAGGGAAATAGTTATGATGATTAACAACAATGTCAAAACGTATGATACCTACTCTGCAGGGCTATTGTGAAGAAAATTATCTGTCAAGTTCAAGGTACTATATAAAAATTATGATGAACAGGATGCTAACAGAAAAACCTGGAAAGATCCACATGAACTGAAGCAGAGAGAAATGTACTGTATACAAAATAACAGCATTAGTGTAAGATGATCTGATGGGAAGGACATGGTTATTTTCAGCAAGGCAATGATTCAATATAACTCTGAAGAACTTAGGAAAATTACAGTACATCTACAGAGAAAGAACTGATGGTATCTGAAAACAGACTAAAACACATTTTTTTTTACAATTCCTTAATCTGAAGTTTTGTTTTTATCTGTTTCATATCACAACCTAGATAAGGTAGAATTGTTTGCCATGACTACTCATTTATAATTTATGTTGAATTGTTTGAGTTCTTAGGGTGGGGGTGGGAGGGGAGAGAAGAAGAGAAGTTGGAACACAAAGTTGAAAAAAATTTATGTCAAAATTTGCTTTTACATGTAATTTGGAAAATAAAAGTCTAAAATAATTTTTTTAAATTAAAAAAATTTTTTACATTTAAAAATAATGAAGGAGAGGGGAGAACAATCACTGAGACTTCTGGGGCAGAGCCAAGATGGCGGAGGAAAGGCAGTGAGCTCTTGAACTTAGGAAACTATCGCTCCAAATAACATCCAAATAAAGCCATATGCATGGAGACAATGCATGGAGCAGCAAAATCCATAGAAGAATGTGCTGAAATCATCTTCCAAACAAGGATGGCTTGGAAGGTGAGAAAGTGGGAGCTTCTGTGCTGAGACATGAGTGGAGCCCAACCCCACAGTCACCCTAACATAGATCCAGTCCCAGGAAGGCCTAACCAGAGAAAGAGACCCCCAGAGACTCTGAATCAGCTTCAGCACCAGTATTGTCTGAAACTAAGCTCACAGTTTGGTGAGAGGGCTGAGCCCTTGGCAGGGGGGAAATTACAGGGGGTCTATGCTGGTGCTGAGGCAGAAATTGGGTTTTTCACCCTTGCTGGGAACCAGGAGGTAGGCTTGAGTAATAGTGGCCCAGGTGGGGGAAGGGCACAGAATCATCAGAGCTGACAACCACAGCACACAAAGTTGGTTGATTAGCAAGTTAGTCTGGGGTCATCTACAGACCAGGGAACAGGCCAGGTAAGTGAAGAGCCTGATGCTTCTTAAATCATACCACCTGGAACCTCCTGAAGCTTGGGATAGTGCAGCCTGGAAACAGTGCCCCACCTTAAGGAGCTAAATGTCAAGTAAAAGAAAGGCAAGGTGAACATACAGAGAAAGGTGAGGACCACAGAAAGTTTCTTTAGTGACAAGGAAGATCAAGATGCACACTCAGATGAGGATGTCAATGTTAGGGCCCCTATATCTGAAGCTTCCAAGAAAAATATGAATTGGTCCTAGGCCATAGAGGCACTCAAAAAGGACTTTGAAGATAAAGTTAGAGAGGTAGAAGAAAAAATGGAAAGAGAAATGAGGGTGATGCAGGAAAGACATGAGAAAAAATTCAACATCATGAAAAGCCAAATTGACCAAATGGAAAAGGAGGTACAAAAGCTCTCTGATGAAAATAATTGCCTAAGAATTAGGATTGAACAAATGGAAGCTAGTGGCTTTATGAGAAACCAAGGCACAATAAAGAAAATCCAAATGAATAAAAAAATAGAGGGCAATGTGAAATATCTTCTGGGGAAAACTCCTGACCTGGAAAATAGGTCCAAGAGAGATAATTTGAAAATTATTGGTCTACCTGAAAACCATGATCAAGGAAAGAGCTTAGACATCATCTTCCAAGAAATTGTCAGGGAAAATGATCCTGATATTCTAGAAGCAGAAGGTAAAATAGAAATTGAAAGAATCTACCAATCACTTCCTGAAAGAGATCCCAAAAGAAAAACTCCTAGGAATATTATAGCCAAATTCCAGAGCTCTCAGGTCAAGGAGAAAATATTGCAAGCTGCCAAAAAGAAAGAATTCAAGTACTGTGGAGCCCCCGGTCAGGATAGCACAAGATCTAGCAGCTTCTACATTAAAGGATCAGAGGGCATAGAATATGATATTCCAGAGGGCAAAGGAATTGGGATTACAAACAAGAATCACCTACCCAGCAAAACTATTTATAATCTTTCAGAGGAAAAAATGGGACTTCAATGAAAAAGGGGACTTTCAGGTATTCATGATGAAAAGACCTGAATTGAATGGCAAATTTGACTTTCAAATACAAGAGCCTAGAGAACCATAAAAAAATTGGAGTTGGGGGATATACCTGGGGTCATGCAGTGGGTGACTGTCTTGTGTCTGAAGCCAGGTTTTGACTGGGGTTCCCCTGAGTCCAGGGTGGATGCTTTGTCCACTGTGTCACCTAGCTGCCCCATCATGACATCTTTAGGGTAAAATTGAGAGGTGAGGAGAATGCACTGGAGGAGGGGGAAGGGCAGAGGTAGTATGGGGTAAAATCTCACATGAAAGAAAAAGAAAGGGCTTATGGAGTAGGGGAAGAAGTGGGAGAGGAGCAGGGCAGTAAATGAATTTTACACTCATCAGAATAGGCTCAAAGACCTTAATCTCATCAGAGTTGGCTCAAGGAGGGAATAACATGCACACTCAATTGGGTGTAGTAATCTATCTAACCCTGCAGGAAAATAGGAGGGGAAGGGAATAAAGAGAGAGGGGCAAAAGAAGGGAGGGCAGATTGGGGGAGGTGACAGACAGAAGCAAATCCCTTTTGAAGAGGGATAGGGTGAAAGAAGATAGATAACAGAGTAAATATCATGGGGAAGGGAATAGGATGGAGGGAAAGTTAACAATAGTAATCATGAAAAAGAGAAAAGGGATGAAAATTGTACAAAAAATATTTATAGCAACTCTTTGTGGTTGCTAAGAATTTGGAATCAAGGGAATGTCCACCAATTAAGGAATGACTGAAGAAGCTGTGGTATATTACTGTAGTGGAATGGTATTGTGCTATAGGAAATGACAAACAGGATGATCCCAGAAAAACCTGGAAAGACTTATATGAACTGATGTACAGTGAAGTGAACAGAACTGGGAGGACCTTGTGCCTAGTGACAGCAGTATTGTTCAATGAGCAATTGTGAATGACTTAACTACTCTCAGCAATACAATGATCCAAGACAATCCCAAGGGACTAATGATGAAGCATACTATCCACTCCCATAGAAAGAACTGAAAAAAAGAGAACTTGTGGATTGTAAATATACAACTTACATCATATTGGTTGATCTCTTCTGGAGGGGGGAGGAAAGGGAGGGAGGGAGAAAAATTTGGAGCTCTAAATCTTATAAAAAAATGAATGTTGAAAATTACTCTTACATGTAACTGGAAAAAAAGAAAATAAATGTTTGTTGCACTGAAAAAACAAAACAAACAAAAAGAATGAAGGACAGGGGGCAGCTAGGTGGTATAGTGGATAAAGCACAGGTCCTGGATTTAGCAGAACCTGAGTTCAAATTCAGCCTCAGACACTTGACACTTACTAGCTGTGTGACCCTGGGCAAGTCACTTAACCCTCATTGCTCCCCCCCAAAAACAAAACAAAACAAAACAAAAAAACCAAACAAACAAAAGAAGAATGATGGACAAACAACAACAATGAAATAACCTTCGAAAAACACAAAATAGACTCCATGGTATAAGGAAGCATCAAAACAGGAACTTTGTGAAGAAATTTTTATTTTTAATCAATACCAGATTTTGTGATAAAGTCTTTCATACAATTTTGATGGTCAATACTGAAAGATATGAATGTATGATTGGGTGAATTTGGAACTATTTGATAGGCCAGATTGATGTTAACTTTGAGGAAGGTCTCCAGTGGAATAGGCCAAGGATCCCTTAACCATGCATTGTTCAATATTTTCCTCAGTGATTCAGATGCAGAAACAGCTTCCATACTTTTAAAATCTTCAAGTAGCACATATCTGGGAGAGATAGTTAATGCATTACATAAAATCAGGATCCAAAAATAATCAACAGTGTAGAATGATCATTTGAATTAAATTCAATTAAATTCAATAGGAATAAATACAAAGGTTGACATTTGGGTTAAAAAAATTAATTTCACAAATAGAGAATGAGGGAGATATGACTAGACAACAGTTCCTATGTAAATGATATTGGGAAGTGGGGGTGGCCATGTTAAGCGAACAGCAAATTTATAAAAGGTCAACAGTATGATGTGACAGCTTTAAAAAAAACTAATGCTATTCTAGGCTAATTTAAGAGAGGCATAGTGTACAAGGGAAGTCATATTTCAGTTGTATTGTTCCCTTGTCAGGCTACATTTGGAATATTGTATCTAGCCTTTCCATGTTGGGAAGAACACAGAGAAAGTAGACCACATCCAAAAGAGGGTGATTAACCTGGGGAGAGGAAGGGAGGTTATGCCATATGAGATCTATTGGATGAACCAATGATACTTAACCTGGAGAAGAAAGGGTTTGGGAGAGAAACGATAACTGTCTTTGAAGGACTGCTAAATGAAAAAGAAATAAGACTAGTTATGGGTGTAATAGGTAAAGTTATAAAGAAGCAGATTTGAGCTTGATACTTCCTAACAATCAGAGCTGTCCCATAGTGGGATGGAAGGTAGTGGATTCTCTCCCTTGGTGGAGAAGTTGAAACAAATGAACAAAAAAAGGTATGGATTTTTCTCAGGTAAGTTACACAGAAGGTTCTCAGTCAGGTTCAGTTGAGAATAGCTGAGACAGAGTGATAGAAAGATCTTAAGAACTATAAGAATTCAAAAAGGGAAATGATCACTGTGGGGAGAAGTAATCAGAGAAGTCTTCATGGAGGTAACTTCTCATTACAGAGAAGAGATCTGGAACAACTGGATTTACCTGAACAGTGGAAGGTACAGACATCTCTTAACTGCTTCCAATAATCTTCCTGTTTCTTCCTCTTCTTATCTTTAAAGGGGCCCCTCCCAGCCTTGCCAGGATACCTAAACCAGGATATGACAGAAAAACAAACCTTCTGGAAAGGAGGTTTCTACTGATAAAAACAATTAATAGGTTGGGAGGGGGAAGGGAGGGAAACATTTATTAAGTGCTTACTATGTGTTAGTACTTTACAGATATTATCTCATTTGATCTTAATTAGAAAATTAAGATAATTGTCTGGAAAATTGAGGCTTTTACCCAGCTATCTCAGAAACTGTAGCCAAAGTCTCTGTTGTGGTCTAGGGGCCAGATAATTTCTTCTGTCTTTCTTTATGCAGGTGTGTGCACACAATGATCTGTTTGTTTGTTTGTTTGTTTAATATTCAATACATTTTATTTATGTCCTTTGCTTTTACAACCCTATTATTTCCAGATATGCCTCCCCAAGCCAGTCATCACCCAAGAATTGAATGTAACAAAGAAAATCAATTAAGCAAAAGCAATGGACACAGTGACTAAGTCTGACAATTCATGCAATATTTTGCCCTTGTAGTCCCTAGCCTCTTTGATGAGAAGAGGGAGGGATATTTCATTACCCATTCTCCAGAACTATTATTGGTGTTTCAATTACTCACAATTCACACCTGCCCTTTGCAGTGGAAATCCACATGGGATAGAAGTTTAGGGGAAGAAAAACAAGCACATGGGATCTCTTCTAGTTTTTGTGAACCCCAGACTTTTCCCTACGTAGCACAGTTGGAAGAGGACTTGGATTTGAATCCTGGCTCTTGGTGAATTTGAGCAAATTATTACACTTCTCTGTGCCTTATTTTCCTCATCTGTCAAATAGCAGTAATGATACTGGGGGTAACTAAGATAGTATGATGAATAGAGCACTGGACCTGGAATCAGGATAAACCTGAGTTCAAATCCAGTCTCAGACACTTATTAACTGTGTGACCTGAGCAAGTCATTTGACCTCAGTCTGCCTCAATTTTCTCACATGTAAAATGGGGATAATAATAGCATCTACCTCCCACGGTTGTTGTGAGGATCAAATGAGTTTGTAAGGCACTTAGCAAACCTGAAAGTATTATATAAATGCTAGCTATTATTATTATTACCTAATTCACAGGGTTTTTATGAGGAACAAATGAGATAATCAGTGTAAAACCCTTTGTAAATTGTAAGGTGCTATTAGCTACTTTAAAGCTATTAGCTATTACTGTCACATGCGTACCTGCATTCCACTCCTATCCTGTTCTTTTTCTATTGAGACATTTAATATCTGTGTATGTGAAATAAAGGAATTTGGGCTGGGTAAAAGTACAGTAGATGAATTCATAGCTATTTTCAACAACATGCCCAAAGAATGTTGATTATTGACTATACATAGTGTCTCAAAGTTTTGGGGGGCAGTTTTAAACTCTTTAAGCTTAAAAGTGTACTAAGACTTTTGGGACACCCTGTATATTCATTAAATCTTAAACTTGCATTGAGATTTTTGCAAATCAAACTGAGGGAAGTCTCTAGTGGTGTGCTGCAGGGTGCTTTCCCTATTCATATAATAGTCAATATTTTTATTGCTTGCTTCAATGGAGATATAGGATGCATGCTTATCAGAGTGGCAGATGACATAAAGTTGGGAGAGATAGCTAATGCATTCAACCAATAAGCAGGTATTGATTAAGTGCTTACCATGTGCCAGGTACTGTCCTAGGCAATGGAGAACACAAATACAATGAATGAAACAGTCCACTCTCACAAAGGAACTTGTATTCTAATGAAGGGGACAGCAAGTATGTATAAAGATGTGTGTGTGTGTGTGTGTGTGTATATATATATGTGTGTGTGTGTGTGTGTGTGTGTGTGTGTGTGTAAATATAACTATATAAATCCTGATCTTAGCACCCATTGAACCATCCCTGGAAACCCATAAAGTAATCTAATATAAGAATTTGTTATAAAAAAGAAAATGATTCTAAGCTATCTTGAAAGGGAGTGTTTAAGCTACTACATCCTTCCCCTTTCCAGCCTTCTTTTGAGGGAACATCAGCTACCTCCTCTCCTTAGCTACTAGCTATTGCCAGTGCTATGACCTTCTGAGGACCCCTGAAGTCTACCAGTCACAAGTTTTCCACTGACCACTGAGAAAGCGGTTATCCTTTCCTTTCTCCCCACCTATCTTCTTGCACTGATTGACCTGCAATAGCAAACTCCAACTCAACTCAAGACACAGATCCAAGGAGCATTTCATGTCATCTCCACCCATCATGAGATTGTTTATGGCTACAGTGAATGTCCTTCAACAAACCACTTATGTTCCTAAATTCTATGTTGTTGACTTTTTCTTTCTCACCTCCAGCAACAGCTGCTGACCAGCTATCACCAGCAGGCAAGCACAAGAACCTGAGACTGCTTGCCTAAGACCAATGGTTTCACTTCCAGCCAAGCCTTCACAGTCACCATCTAGGGAAGCAACTTCTGTAAAGAAGGGGCCCAGCCATTCTAACCAACTGGCATTCACAGAATAGGCAAGCCAGCCTAGTTGAAGCAAGGCACCCTGACATAGAGTCAGGAGGTAGCATGTGTCAGGCAGATCAAACCACCACCACCAACTTGACCACCATCTCCTCTTAGACTCTGATGGTGACAGCTCAGGACTCTAAACCTAAGAGAATTGGGGATAGCAAGGCTTTCAGCCCAGTGCCCACACCCCTCAGCCCCTATGGAGATGTAGCTTGGCAATTGCTCCTGCGAGTGCTGCAGCCAAAAGGTGAAAACTCTTGCCACCAAAGTCTTTGGCATAGTAATATGGTTCAACATAAAAAACTAATGTGCCTTTTATCATACTTGGTATCATGTTGGATTAAAGAAAAGGTATTATCATCTGATTTGTATCTGATTCCCTTAGGACCATGGGACTTTTTCATCTGTCTTGCAGGTGGAGTCTTCCATATATGTTGTCTGCCCCATTAGAATGTGAGCTCCTTGAGGGAATGGACTTTGTTACTTTTCTATTTGTGTCCCCATTACATAGTGCAGTGCTTTGCATATAGCATTCACTCACTTACTTATTCATTCATTCATTCATTCATTCATTCATAATACCAAAGCAATTGGTTTGAAATGAGCTCATTTTGCTGGTAAGCACTTCAAGCAAGGGAAAGCAGGTTGAAGGAAAGATATGGAAACCAATGTGTTGATAGGATACTAATTCAAAGCAAGAAGCATTCTGTAGTCCTATTTTGAAATACTGAGACAATCCTGCTCCATCCCCCTAATTTCTTGGTCACTGGATTGATGAGGCTTCTTTTAGAGTCTCTTGTCAGGGGGCAGCTAGGTGGTGCAGTGGATAGAGCTCAGGCTCTGGATTCAGGAGGACCTGAGTTCAAATCCAGCCTCAGACACTTGACACTTACTAGTTGTGTGACTCTGGGCAAGTCACTTAACCCTTATTGCCCCGCAAAAAAAAAAATGAAAATAAAAATGAAAATAGAGTCTCTTGTCAAATGTATTTCCCATCTTTATATCTTTTATTTTTTTCCTTAGTTTTGAAATGAACCTAGGGATTAATCAAGTATCACCAATAATGTCAGAATCCTGTGCACATGGTTGTATATAAAAGTTTTACATGAGAATTTCAGGTTTACATATTACTAGACACCTTCAAACAGGAAGATTTTCAGGGTCAGTATTATGGATTTAAAACTTGAAAGGTAGTTCACAATTACTGAGTATGATACTCTCATTTTATATATGAAACCAAGGCACAGAGAGGTTAAATTACTCACTCATGGTCAAAAAAGATGGTGGCAACCCCAAGACAAACACCCAGGCCCGCTGTGTTCAAATTCCTTTCCAATTCACCATGTTGTAAAGTTTCCAGTAATTGAAGGCATTGTGGCATAGTAGAAACATGTGATTTGGAAGGAAAGAACTTGGTTTTGAACCCCAGTTTTGCAGCTCACCACCTGTATTGACCTTAAGCAACTCACAATGTTGCTGAGTCTGCTTCCTCATCTATAGAACTGCAGATGTCAATTCTAAATTTTCTGAGGCTAATGAGGTTACTATCACTGCCCCCTCAATAAGTAAGGATAACCAAAGTTTACACTGAGAATGGGCAAAGTTCTCCTGCCTACTTCTAACTGACTATGTATGCTAGTTCAGCACATGGGAGCTTTGGGGACTCCCATGCTGACCATGTGTGTGACTCAGCACTCAGGCACTTTGAAATAAAAAAGCAATTCCCTTACTGGTCACTGAACAAGAGGTCACTAAACAAGAAAAACTGATGGTTGTGAAGTTTTAAAAGGAGAGGGACTCTTCTTCTTCCACACCTGATCCCTGATGTCTCTTCTTTCTTTAACTCCTATATGCCTCTGCTGCTTGCTCTCTCTCTCTCTCTCTCTCTCTCTCTCTCTCTCTCTCTCTCTCTCTTCTTCTTCTTCTTCTTCTTCTTCTTCTTCTTCTTCTTCTTTCTCTCTGTCTCTCTCATCTCTCTCTGTGTCTTTGTATCTCTCTCTCTCATCTCTCTCTGTGTCTCTGTCTCTGTCTGTCTCTGTCTCTCTCTCTGTGTCTCTGTCTCTTTGTCTCTGTCTCTCTGTCTCTCTCTCCTATCTCCTCTTTCTCTACAGGCAGTGCCCTTTCCCCATCCCAGGAGAAATGTAAAACAATAGAGAACTATAGAGCACATGGCAGCTAAAGTATATATCCTGCCTAAGAGCCTATGACTTGAGCTCTCAGAATCCCTGATGACTTGTCTTCTCTATTTGTGTGTGTGTGTGTGTGTGTGTGTGTGTGTGTGTATGTTGCCTGATTTTAAGTAACTGAACACTGAAACTGAGATAGGTACACACAGTCGTGGAAGCATTTTTGTGAGGTTCAGAGGTCCTGGGTCCTATGAGTCCCTGGACTCTACTCAAGTACTCTTAGAGAAGCTGACCACCAGATAGAGAATGGGCCCAATCCCTGACCCAGCTTACCAGGAGACATCTACCAAGAAACAGTGCAGAAGAGCCAAGGTGAAATGGAGCAATACCTATTCAGCAGTCCTGCAAACTACTTTATATTCTGATGAGATTTAAATATCATTCTCCCAAGAGAGTATAACAGTAATTATAAGTTAAATTACTGGATCCTCTTTTAAGTGTTTCTGTCAATACTCACTTGTGAATGGCTTGTGCTTAGCATTCCTTTTGTTCAAAGAATATAAATACTTGTCCTATGCAAGATTCCTATGATATTCAGATACCTTCTACTCCCCCCCTGCCCCCCCCCTCCCACACACACACTTTTTTAGAGACCTGAGACATGAGCCCAAACTTAAATTCTAAGTAAATATTTCCCAGGCCACTGGACTGGGGTTGGAATTAGCCAGTGTGAAAAAGGTGAGAAAAAGGACCCTAACTCCTCTCATTAGAGACAGGTCCCACACACCCCAAATGAACCCAGTTTGGCCACATTTTGAGCAGAGCAAAGGAGTGCCATAGTGGGAGACTGAGGAGGGTGATTGCCCCTATCCTACTAGACAACTGTCATCATTGTTGTCATTGTCAATGTCATTGTTGTTGCTGTTGTCAGGATTTACAAGGTACCATGTCAAAAAAGCTTCTTGATACAAAGTAGTCCAAGTATTTACAAAGTCTCAAAACTGAAACTATCCTCAGATTTCTTGGTTGTTGCTCAGTCATTTCAGTTGTGTCTGATTCTTAATGATCAATTTGAATTTTTCTTGGTAGAGATACTGGAGTGGTTTGACATTTCCTTCTCCAGCTTATTTTACAGATGAGGAAACTGAGGCAAACAGTTTGAAATGACTTGCCTAGGCTCACACAACTAGTAACCATCTGAGGGCAGGTGTGAACTGAGGAAGATGGGTCTTCCTGACTCTAGGCTGTAAAGAATTAATTATTATTTGACATTTTTATGACCCTGTCTTTTGGCTAGAATTTGCTCACTGGCCTGGCTGTGGCAATGGCAATGGCAAGGTGCTCCACCCACTGGTTATAGCTGTCGCCATGGGCCTGGCAAAATTATAATGACTGGAAGCCCAGTGAGGGCAGTCATGTGACTGTCAATCAGGGCTGCCATCCAATTGGCTTGGGACTGTGTGTGGACAGGCTGGGAAGGAGAAGGGAGGAGTTTTGCCATTCTAGCTTGAAGCTGGAAAGCCACAGGGCACAGCCATGTGTTCTCAGCTGATCCCTGGGCGGTGGTGTAATTCAGGTTCCCTTCCCTCATTTTTTCCTTTCCCTTAATTCTACTGATCTTGCTTGTGTTTTTAAGTTCGTTCTTGTTAATAAACCCTGTTCTGTTTTTGAGGGAGGCTGTTGGTTTCCTTCCTTGCCCCAGTATTGCAACGAGCTGCCTAGCTAATACTCCCCTATTAAAATTTGACCCCTATAAGGCCCAGCACTCTATCCACCACACCACCTATCTATGCATCCTTAATAATGTCTTCTAAATTACTTCCATGTACAAAGCACTTCCATAGGCATTTACAAAGTATCATATCACCAAAGCCTGTTGATAATGAGGATATACAAAGCACCATTTGGAGATTTGTGAGAAGGCATTTTTCATTTGCTAATACAATTCATTTGAGTGAACTTATTCAGAAAACTATATGGCAAGTTTAGGTTTTTCAGTGATTAAAAGAAAGGCTTTTGTTCAATGTTGTTCACTGCCCAAGTATGAGTGGTGGGGCAAGTCACTTAACCCCCATTGCCCTGCAAAAAAAATAAACAAACAAAAAACCCCAACCAAACAAAAAAGCAAACAAACAAACAAAAAAGAGTAGAATAAACTCCCTCCCCCCCACCCAGAGTTCTGGATGTCTTTCAGGCTGATTTAATCAGAGGGATGCAAACTGCTTAGCTCCTATAGATCTCTGGCCTTTCTGGCTCCCTCTTACAGTCTCCCTGGTTCATCTCCAGAACTTAAGGTCAAATGCTAGGGAAGACATTCCTAAAATTGGCCAGGTACCTGTACATGCTTCATGAGATAGAATATAGAGACCAGAGAGCAAGGGTAGCTTCTCCCTCTAGCTAGTTATCCTGCAATTCCTCTTCCTGAAAGAATTGTGTTTTGTTTTGTTTTGTTTTGTTTTGTTTTGTTTTTTCCTAACAAGGAGAGAAGATTCTAGAAAGAAAAGTTAGGCTGGATGACCTCCTGACAGGGATGCATATATACCCAAAGGAAGTTGGACTAGATGAGATCTGTAATTTCCTTACCATTGGAATGAATAATTGAACTTTTATGCTTTGTTTGTTTTTTTAATCAAATCAACAACAGAAAGCTGAAAAGCACCAAGAAACACTAGCAGGGATCCATGTTGATTTTTTTAATACCTTAGGAAAGCTATAAATGTTGGTGACAGAGACTAGAGTCCTTTACAAAGAATAAAGGGGAAAGAAGAGCCAGTGACCCAGATCAAACTTCATTCTTTACTGAGTCCAAGCTGACTCTTGCTTTTCTTCTTTTTTCTCCACATTCCATAAGTTTCACTTCCTATGGGATCTCCCTTTCATGCTTTTTCAAGTCTATTTCTTATCTGACCTGCAAACTTCAGCCCTCTCTAGTCTAACAGCATGATCCAGTGCCTTCCACCTCTTTAACCTTGCCTGTCCTCCCTACCTCTCACACCAGATAGTATGGGCTGCATTCCATACCTTAGAGATAAGCAGCAGGGTATATATGCTTTTAATAATGATCCCCACCGCCATTCTTTCCCAGAGAGGGTAATAGGGATGGCACCCTGACAAGTCACAAGGAAGGAACTAAGTAAGACATTGGGAGCTGAGGAAAAGAGAATAATTATTAGAGACACTGATTGAGAATAATAATTTACCAACCTCAGGAGTCCTAGAATGACACCTGAGCCCTAGCACCACCAGAACATGCTAGAAAGGGGAGAGAAATGAAAAGGATCTTGAAAAAGGAGGATGAACTGGTTCCACTTACCATAGGTGGATTGATTATTTGCTAGTCCTCCTTAATCTTAGTGCTTTCCCTCTGAGAGGATCTCCAATTTATCCTCTGTGTGTATTTGTGTGTGTTGTTAGTACATAGCTATTTTCACATTGTCTCCCCTCCCCCCCCCCATGGGACCATGAGCTTCTTGAGAACAGGGACTGTTTTATGCCTTTCTTTACATCCCACCACTTAAAGCAGTGCCAGGCATATAGTAAGATATAGTAAGTGCTTAATATTGCCTGTTGATTTGACTGGACTTGACCCACATGAAATGACTTGAGGGGGTGCTAAAAAACTTCCCTTCTTTCGAAATATATTGCCCATTGGGCTGCCAAGCTTTCTAAGTACTACCATTTCTCTTTCAGACATATTAATATATTTTAATACCCATTGTCTTCATGGCACATGGCTATAGGCATATACTCTGCTTTCGCCTCTTCTCAAAGCCCCTCTAAACACCCGACCACCACAGGGATACGCAGAGCCCACCCTTACCCACATAACTATTAAATGCCTCTGAATATACCACCACTTCAGCTTGCTAAGGTTATAACAGTATACAGTATACCAAGCTTAGACTGACTTTATGGTGAGATTCTCTGAAAGAGGCTAAGACCCCAAAGTAAACATCCTGAAGCTATAAGTGACCCGTTCCTTCTTTTCTTCTTATATGAGCATTGTGTGCCTTGTTTTGGCCCCTGTTCCCCTGGACAGTATGGAAGTCACTGGGCTACATGTACTATCAGGGCAGTCAAGGGTTCGTGTGGAATAATCTTGCGATGATCATAGACTCAAGATTTCCAAGTTGGAAACACCTTCAGAAGTCACCCATTCTATAACTAAACATCAACTTTCTTTATAACAATCTAACAAGTGAACACCCAGTCTCCATTTGGAGATTTCCAGTACTAAGGAACATCCTCCATACATGAGGAACTCATGGCAAGGCCTTGAAGTATTGGTATCACTATAGTCTACAGCCTACAATCAAGCTCAGACTTACCTGAAGCAGAGCATTAGTCCACTTTTCCTTGGAAATAGATGGGAGTGGGGGCATGATGGGAGTAGAGCAAGAGAACCAACCAACTGTGACACCTGTGTTAAAATGCAAATGTTCTCTGGTGGGGGAACATATTAGACCATTATCAGCCCCTTAGCTTCTTAATGCTCAGATTTATCAGCTCAGGCAGTCACTGAGCAGGGAGATCACTAAAATTAAGGAGAACTAGGAAAGGCTTTTTGCAGAAAGTTGCTCTTTAGCTAGTGCTTAGCAGTACCAGGGCTCTACTCAGGTGTCCTGACTCCCTGGCCAAGACTCTCCACTTTAGCAGGATTCGACATTTGAAAGCCATGTGGCTTTCATACACATCACCCTGCCCCCACCCCTCTAAAGAGAAACAAGGGGTTCCTGAGCATCCTCTGAATGCAAAACCTTAGGCACTTAGGACCTTAGAAAGCATGCACTCTAGTCCTTTCTAGAAGCATGAATCCCTCAATAACAATAACTAATCTGTCCAAAAATAATAGGAGATAGACTCCTACTCCCATTCCCTCAGCTACAGAAGGGAGCCCAGAGTCCCATGGAGAAACAGAACCCACACACTGAAAGGCAACTTAAGAATATTTACAACACAATATATAACTGAGTGCAAGCGGACATTTATAAACCTAATAATATTACCGGCTTTCAATAGACAGGCACATTTCCAACAGAGATCACTCTAGGCATAGGGGAGGAAATGGTATTATGTGAGGGGCCCTAAAACTTCCCCCATGCACTATATTTTATCTTTTACTACCCAACATTCCACCAAGTGGATTCTTCTGTTTCACCAGAAGTATCTCTAAGCACAGAGATGCTCCAAGGGTAACATCTGGCCTCCACTACTATGGTGGTCAACATCTCATTGTTGCCCAATAAATCAGTGGAATAATTTTTCACTGAAATAAAGCTCAATATTCCCATCATTTTCTCTCCTAACCAGCACCCCTGATTGCTCTGTGCTCTTTATTACCTTTCAATGACTTAAGCCCCTGAACTGAATAACTTCATCAAGGTGTCAACCTAAACAGATTTCTCCCCATAATGGGCCAACTCTCACAGGTTCTTAATGAAAAATATTGATTCCAAAGGATTAGTTGCAGATTTATGTGCTGGGATGCTGATCCCTCTGTCACCTGATACCTTATCAGTGGATGAAGGAACAGAGCCTCCCTGCATGGTTTTAAAAAAGCAATCACCAGCCATGTCAAGGAGAGGCTTATGCTCAGAGAAACAAATATAATTCTGTGTCTGAATCAGATAGGATATTTAACAGATAGCTAATGGTGGGAGGGGAGGAAGCCATGAGCTGCTCTTTTCTGTTCACTCATTTGCATCCTCACTTGTTACCTTTCAGTCACCAAGAAGTTGGGAGCAATTCCAGGTATTACAAATTTTCCTCCTGGCCTCCCTGACCCCAGAACACAGAGGAGAGAAATGCATATTATACCAAGTCAATAGAAGGAAATCCTTAGTTTCTTTCCCAGCACAGCCAAGCAGCCATTTTCTCCTATATGAAACCTTTCCTGATTCTGCTTGCCCCGACCTGGGCCCCATTTATTAGAAGTCTTTCTTTCTTGGAGTCATTTTGTACATACCTGGCATTTGTTTGTTTAATACCTATTATATACAGTCCTCTGGTAGAATATAAACTCCTTGAGGACAGGGAATTTTTTTTGCCTGTATTCTCAGCCTAGTACAATGCATTAGAGGATCTATTTAATAATTGTTTGATTAATTGAATGGAATGGGAGGGAGGGAAGCAGGAAGAGAGAGAGAGAGAGAGAGAGAGAGAGAGAGAGAGAGTGTGTGTGTGTGTGTGTGTGTGTGTGTGTGTGTGTGTGTGTGTGTGTGTGTTAGGGAAAACCAGAGGTTTCAGGAAAAGGGCTAGGGAGAGAATGGGAGGGAGAAAGCTAACTCCTATCTAGGATTAAAGACATTTGTAGTAGAAAGAATATACTAGGGGGCAGCTAGGTGGGGCAGTGGATAGAGCACCAGCCCTAGATTCAGGAAGACCTGAGTTCAAATCCAGCCTCAGACACTTTACACTTACTAGCTGTGTGACCCTGGGCAAGTCACTTAACCCCAATTGCTTTTCACACACACACACACACACACACACACACACACACACACCAGAAAGAAAGAAAGAAAGAAAGACTATACTAGATTTAGAGTCAGAGTAACTATTTGACTTTTAGCAAGTCCCTTCACCTCTCTGGGCCTGTTTCTTCATCTGGAAAATGAAGTGGTTTAACTAGATGTTATTTAATTCTGCTTTCAGCACCAAAATCTCTAATCCTATGACTTGCTCATGGAAATTAAGTATCTCCTCCCTCCAGAGGGCATTTGATCAGCACAAGGAGGACTGACTCTGTTGCATGCAGTTCCCCAAGGAAGAAGCCCAGTCTTTTGCTACTGGAGGAACTCTGGGACATTTTGGAGCAGATCCTCTTCCTTCACTCATGATATGATCTATGAGTTGTGGATATGTGAACTATAGGCTGTTTTCCTGGAACACACTTCTTGGCATTAAGTTGATAAACCTTAAGTGCAAGTTTCCACATGTGTACAATCAACATCAGCCCTGTTTACTCATCATAGCCCAAGAACAGGCTCACAAACTTAAATTGGATGCAGCCTTAAAGGCCAACAAGTCTAATCCCTTCATTTTATTAAATGAGGAAACCAAAGAACAGAGAAGTTGTGTGATTTGTTAGGAGTCACACCCCTAGTAAGTATCTTAAGTGTGATATGAACCCATGCCTTTGCCATAGCAAGCAATGCTTGAGTTGGGACTCAAGCATCAGAGGCATGCAGAGATCTGGGGTAGGATATCAGAGCTTTATGAAAAGACAGAAATCTAGGAGTCTCCTTTGGGGAAAAGGTAGCATTCTTGACATATCTCATAGGCTTACTTGGAGAATAAAAGATTATATGTGAAAAGCATTTTATGAATCATAAAGTACTATTTAAATTCCAAATATTTTAAAATGCAATTTTCATAAGGCAAAATTATATAGTGGAAAAATAATGGACTAGGAGTGAGATGACCTGGGTTGGGGGGGGGAAGGGGGTTGACACTTACTAGTTCTGTAACTATGGACAAGTCATTTTGTCTCTTCCTAAGCCCTCTTAATTCTAATGCCTTCCCTCTTTTATTTATTTCCAATTGGTTCTGTATATATAACTTGTTTGTACATGTTGTTTCACTTGGTTTTGCCCCCCATTAGATTGTGAGCAACTTGAGGACAAAGACTGTCTTTTGACTCTTTTTATAATCCTAACACTTAGTACAGAGCTAGGCACATGGTAAGCACTCAATAAATGTTTACTGATTGGGTGACTTTTAAGCCTATTTCCTCATCTATAAAATAGAGTAAATTATACTTGGGTTGCCTACCTCACAGAGTTATTGTGAGAAAAATGTTTTGTAAACCTTAAATAATTATGTAGCATCAAAGTAACCCTCCCACATGGGCCCCCTGGAAGCTAATAAAGGTTTGAGTGGATCAGCATCCACTTAAATCATGATCAGGAGTCCCCACTTGTGTGTTTCTCTTACCAACAAACCAGAGATCACATTAGTTCAAAGCAAAAGCTCTTGAACTAAATAGAATAGCAACATAACCACCAAGAAAGATTTGCTCTTCAAAGGACTATAAAACTGTGCATACCCTTTGACCCAGCAATACCACTATTGGGTTTTTTTCCCAAAGAGATCATAAAAAAGGGAAAAGGACCCACATGTACAAAAATATTTATAGCTGCTCTTTTTGTGGTGGCAAGGAATTGGAAATTGAAGGGTTGCCCATCAACTGGGGAATGGCTGAACAAGTTGTGGTATATGAGTGTAATGGAATTTTATTGTGCTGTAAGAAATGATGAGCGAGTGGATTTCAGAGAAACCTGGAAGGACTTGCATGAACTGATGATGAGTGAGATGAGCAGAACCAGGAGAACATTGTACACAGTATCAACAACATTGTGCATCGATCAACTGTGATAGACTTGATACTTCTCAGCAATACAATGGTATGAGATAGTTCCAAAGGACTCGTGATGGAAAAGACTCTCCAAATCAAAAAAAAAAAAAAAAAGAACTTTGGAGTATGGATGCAGATTGATCCATACTATTTCTTTTGGTTTTGGTGCTGTTGTTTTTCTTTTTTGAGGTTTTTCCTTTTTGCTAATTTGACTAATACAGAAATATGTTTGATGTTATTGTACATATATAACCTATATCAGATTGCCTGCTGTCTTGGGGAGGGGGTGAGGGGAGGGGAGGGAGGAAAATTTGAAACTAGAAATCTTATAAAAACAAATGTTGAAAACTATCTCTACATGTAACTGGAAAATAATAAAATACTTTTATAATAAAAAAAGAAAGATTTGCTCTTTATAGAGGATCACTGTCTCACAGGTCAGCTCACCATTATTATGCCTCTCTATAACATCTATTTATTGTTGCTACTTCTGCTTTCTGGTTCAATCAATCTTTCATCTGACAGCTACTCAAACACTTTAAGACAGCTATCATATTACTTTCTCTTTTCCAACGCAAATGTCCCAAATTCCTTCCCACTGAGGCTCATAAAGCATAAACTTTAGTTCTTTCATCCTCCTCTGGATATACAATAGCTCACAAATGAGGCCTTCCCCAAGCATGTGAAGACTTTCCAGGATGAGATAAGTGGATAAGAACAATTTATTCCAATGGTCATGCAAGTCATGAAGGTGACTGAAGCAGGTTTTGTGGACCACTTAGAACTTGATCAGATATTGAAGATGCCAAGGTTATCCCCTGCATCCCAGGCCATCCTGACTTTTGTCCTGCTACTGAACTTTGATGACTCTGGAACAGAGAGTGAGGCTGATGACTGTGCAACTCTGCCTCTGCCTCTTTGTGCAACTTAAATCCAATTCAACCACAAGTCAAGACATCACCCATGGTCCTCTTTGAAAATAAAGACCAACAACTTAGTTCTTCTCAGCAATACAATGATCCAAGACAATTCCAAAAAACTCATGATGGAAAATGCTCTACATATCCAAAAAAAGAACTATGGAGTCTGAATGCAGATTGAAGCATACTAGTTTCACTTTTGTTGTTGTTTTTGTTTCTTATTTCTTATGGTTTTGCCTTTGTTCTGATTCTTCTCTTGCAACCTGATGAATGTGGAAATATGTTTAACATGATTGTAATGTATAACATATCAGATTGCTTGCTGGCTTCGAGAGTCGGAAAGGGAGGGAGGAAGGGAGAAAATATTTAACTCAAAATCTTGCAAAAATGAATGTTGAAAACTATCTTCACATGTAATTGGAAAAAAATATTTTTTTAAAAAGAAAATAAAGGACAAACAACTGCTCATCAATATCCTTTTTTGGGGTTTTTTTTTGGGGGGGGTTAGTGAGGTAATTGGGGTTAAGTGACTTGCCCAGGGTCACACAGCTAGTAAGTGTTAAGTGTCTGAGGCCGGATTTGAACTCAGGTACTCCTGACTCCAGGGCCGGCGCTCCACCCACTGCGCCATCCAGCTGCCCCCATCAATATCCTTTTTAAAATGTAGTGCTCAGAATTTGGAATTATGCCCAAAGGGCGATAAAGCTGTGCATACCCTTTGACCCAGCAATTCCACTATTAGATCTTTTTCCCAAAGAAATCATGGAAAGGGGAAAGGGACCCACTTGTACAAAAATATTTATAGCTGCTCTTTACGTGGTAGCAAGGAATTGGAAGTTGAGGGGGTGCCCATCAACTGGGGAATGGCTGGACAAGTTGTGGTATATGAATACAATGGAATACTATTGTGCTGTAAGAAATGAAGAGAAACCTGGAGGGTCTTGCGTGAGCTGATGATGAGTGAGATGAGCAGAACCAGAAGAACATCGTACACAGTATCATCAACATTGAGTGTTGATCTACTGTGATGGACTATATTCTTCTCACCAATGCAATGGTACAGAAGAATTCCAGGGAACTCATGATAGAAGAGAATCTCCAAATCCAAGAAAAAAAAAAAAAGAAAGAACTGCGGAGTATAGATGCTGAATGAACCATATTATTTCTTTTGGTTTTGGTGCTGTTGTTTTTTTCTATTTTGAGGTTTTTCATCATTGCTCTGGTTTTTCTCTTATAACATGACTAATGCAGAAATAGGATTAATGTTATTATGTGTATATATATATATATGTGTATGTATATATATGTATATATGCATATGTGTGTGTGTATATATATATAAAACCTATATCAGATTACCTGCTGTCTAGGGGAGGGGGAAGGGAGGGGAGGGAAGGAGGGAGAAAAATATGAAATTGTAAAGCTTGTATAAACAAAAGTTGAGAACTATCTTTACATGTAACGGAAAAAAATAAAATACTTTATTAATTTTTTTTAAATGTAGTGCTCAGAATGGAACACAATTTTATAGAGAGTGTCTAACCAGAGCCAAGTAGGTAGTAACTTCCAATTTCATTGCTCTGGATACTACCTGTCTCAGTATAGCCTAGGATGACATGAACTTCTTTGGCCAATATGTCACACTCTTGACTGACATTGAGCTTCCAGTGCCATGGAACTCCTGTATCTTTTCCACAAATAAACCAAACAAAGCAAGATAAGCTATGTTATAGGATTTGAAACTGGAAGTGCCCTTAAAATCATACAATCTGCTCCCCTCATTTTTGTGTGAGGTTTAGTCTAAGGTCCAGAGAGGTGCCCAAGGTCATAGTAGGTATCAGAGCCATTGTCCAAATCTGGATCCTCTGACTCTAAATACGTTATTTTCTAAACTATATTTTAAGGGAAACTATGAGTGGATAGAACACTGGGCTAGGAGTCAAGAAGACCTGAGATCCAGCCTCAGATACTTACTGGCTGTTTAACCCTGGGCAAGTCACTTAACCTCTGTTTGCCTCAGTTTCCTAAACTGTAAACTGGAGATAATAATGGAATCTATTTCCTCGGGTTGTTTAGTAGATCAAGTAAGATAACATCTATAGGGGCAGCTAGATGGCGCAGTGGTTAAGCACCGGCCCTGGATTCAGGAGTGCCTGAGTTCAGATCCGGCCTCAGACACTTGACACTTGCTAGCTGTGTGACCCTGGGCAAGTCACTTAACCCCCGTTTGCCTGCAAAAAAAAAAAAAAAAAAAAAAAGATAACATCTATCTATAAAGAACTGACCATAGTATCTGTATCTGGCACATGGTATATAAATGGGTTTGCTGGGGGGGGGGTGGTTGTTGTTATTGAGCTGTTTTGGTCATTTCTGACTCTTCGTGACCTCATTTGGGGTTTTCTTGGCAGAGATACTGGACTGTTTTGCTATTTCCTTCTCCAGCTCATTTAACAGATGAGGAAACTGAGGCAAGCAGGGTGAAGTGACTTGCCCAGGGTTACACAGCCAGTAAATGTCCAAGACTAGATTTGAACTTAGGTTTTCCTGACTCCAGGCCCAGTGCTCTATCCGCTGTACCACCTAGCTGCCCATATAAATGTTAGCTACTTATTATTATTATTATTATTTTATTATCTACAATCTAAGAAAGAGTGTTAATAGGTAAAAGTCAGGTCTGGTGGACAATGATGGATAGTCCTCGTGCCTAAGAAAATAATGTGTATCCTACTAGGCAGGCACAGGTACCAAGGGCCAGTGAGTTGAATAGATCAAGATAGGATGGCAGGGGCAGCTAGATGGCGCAGTGGATGGAACACCGGCCCTAGAGTCAGGAGTACCTGAGTTCAAATCCAGCCTCAGACACTTAACACTTACTAGCTGTGTGACCCTGGGCAAGTCATTTAACCCCAACTGCCTCACTAAAAAAAAAAAAAAAAGATAGGATGGCAGTTAACAGAGACCCCACTGACAAAAATCAAGAAAGGCAGAATCCTAGTAAAGAATACAAGGATCAAATAGCAGGTGACAGGAGTAAGGATATGGAGAACCCAGATATGCTATATTGGGCCCCAAAAGAAGGAAATTAATCTCCCAGTCAGCAAGGAATAGAAAGCAGGGGAAAGTACTTTTAGATGAGACTTGACCATCTAAAATATGCATATATTTGGGGTGGGATTGCAGAACTTCATGAAAAGAAGGAAATCTAGGAGTCTCCTTTGAGCCAACAGTGGTATTCCTGACATATCTCATAGGTTTACCTGGAGGATCAAAGGAGATTATGCATGAAAAGCATCTTATCAACCATAAAGTGCCATATAATTTAATTTAAATGAATTTTAAATGAGAAGATCTGACTTAAAATTCCACTTCTGGCATTTACTACTACTCATATAACCTTAGACAAGTCATTTTACTTCCATGGACTCCAATGCCATCTATATAATATTGGGACTGGAAAATTCCTAAGCCCAAAATCCTATGATCCCCATGAGTACTTAGTTCCTTTTTAACTATAGTTCCTACTCTGAAAGATAATTCTGAAATATCAGTCACCAAGAGCTTATTGAACAGTTTTCCCAAACTTCCCCACCTACCTCACTCAACTGGCAGCCTAGCCCTGCCCTGAGAGATGCACATCTCTCACTTCTACAACTCCCAAAACATTTGTAATTGTTTCCCCCAGACAATGCAATCACTTTAAGAGCCAGGACTATTTCATGTTTGTCTTTGTTTCCTAGCTCAATGTGGGCCATTTAGCACTCACTGAAATAAAAGAGAGAATGTGATGTGGTTAGAATGTTAGCTTCTGAACCAGAAAGACCTGGGCTCAGGGCTCACCTCTGCCACATACTGGCATATGGCCCTAGATGAGTGATTTAATCACTTAGCCCACTCATAACTTTCTGAGACTATAAAATTCAGCACTAGAATGCTAACCTGCATTATTTAGAGGAGGGCTCTTCATCCAGTTCTCTGTAACAATGAAATGACAGGTTCAACCCCCATTTTGAGAATATAGAGGAAAGAGTGAAGGACAGTGTCAGAAAGACCTGGGTTCAAATCTTGGAGAGGAAGTTACTCTCTACCAATTCATATTAGCCCTTGCTCAGCAGCTTATAATCTCAGAGTGTTGTTTGAGGCACAGAAGGGTTAAATGGCTTGCCAAGAATCACAAAGAATTATACATATAGAAGTGATAGGACTTGAACCCAGGCCTGACACCAAGGCCAATTCTCTATCCAATTCACTATGCTTCCCTTTAGTGATATCAAATCCAGTTTTTTTTTTAATTTTACAGAAAAGGAAACTGAGGCCCAGTCAAGGCAAAGGAATTCCCCCAAAGTTCACTTAGGTGGTACTGGAAGAGCTGGAACTACAACCTGGTTGTCTTGACTCCTGGTCTAATACTCTGCTACACTATGATAAAGAGGCAATAATAATAACACAATGGTAGCAAACCCATTGGCTATGCCTAGACTGCCACCAAGATTCTCCTGCACCCATAGAGCCAACAAAAAGACAGGGTAAAATGTAGCACCACAGAACAATTTCAGGCTGATTATCTGTCTCCGAACTCTTAGGAGTTTCCATTGAAGGGATGGCAGATTATACAGCAGATCAGAGATAAAGTGCTGATAAGTTAGTCTTCTGCCAATAAACTCTTTAGCTGTATTCCATTGTGCTGATACACAAATAAGCAGCCCTGTAGGGCTTGTTCTTATTGTTTCATGCTGTGGTTACAAATTCTGCTGGGGAGAAGCATCTCATCCAGACAAGGGAGAAAAACTTTCTTGGGAAGAACATTTTTTAGAGAGGGACATTTACAATTCTAGTGGCATTCACTGAAGACTCCACTCCCCCTTTGTGCCATTGGACAGAGTGAATTGTAGCTGAGAGACATTTCTTCATTCTCTTATTTGGGGTACAGGGGAGTTTGGTCATGGTGTCACTTACCTATAATTCTTTCTAACAGGGAGGCTGAGGCAGGTGCATTCCTTGAGCTGGAGAGTTCTGAGCTAAAGTAGATCTAAAGTCAATCAGGTTTCACATTGTATGACACCAATATAATATAGTGAATTCTCGAGAGTGGAGGGCCACCAAGGAGGTGAATAAACCCAAATAAGAAACAGAGCAGGTCAAAGCTTCTGTACCAACCAGCAGTGGGAAATGGCCACTGCTCTTATGGTCTGGGTGAAATAGGGAGACCTAGCCAATAAACTAATAAATAAACAGATGGCTAGATGGATGAATTGTATAGATAGAAAGATAAATAAATTGATAAGTGAATAAATGGATAGATAAATGAATGAAAGAAAATGAATAAATGAATGGATGGATGGATAGATGATAGATATGTAGATAGATGGATGGATGGATATGTAGATAGATAGATAGATAGATAGATAGATAGATAGATAGATAGATAGATAGATAGATAGATGGATAGATAGATGGATGGATAGATAGATGGATGATAGATAGATAGATAGATAGATAGATAGATAGATAGATAGATAGATAGATAGATGGATGGATAGATGGATGGATGATAGATAGATAGATAGATAGATAGATAGATAGATAGATAGATAGATAGATAGATAGATAGATAGACGGATGGATGGATAGATAGGTAGATAAAAAATGAATGAAAATCAATCACAAAAATGTCTCTCTCCTCTGGTATCCAAGACTGTCTTTTCTTAAAACTATGCAGTGGAATCTCCCATATTAGTCTACAAGTCTGCAAGATGTCAGAGTTTTACAGAGAAAAGAAAGAACCAGGACTCATAGAAACTGCCAGAGGCCACAGAATAATCAGCTGGCATCTTCTAGTACCAGAGCTTGGGTGAATTCCTAGATCAATTTGACAACATCTTATCCTTGGCTTCCCTTCTCTGAGATGCATTTACTGCTGTCATTGCACACACTGGAAAGCAAGGACAGGCAGCTTTTTCTCCTACATGATCCCAAAGCCCTGGGTAAAGCTAGACATGAAAACCATATGCTGACATTTCCGAGGTCATCACTTTGAGTGTCTTCCATGGCAACTTACAAGGACTGTGGCATGCCTCATTAGGTCTTGTCTCTGACGTGGGTGAACCAGATGGTAGAATGGCTGATCTGCTTTCATAATCAACAATCATCACGGTGGTTAAATGAACCATGAAGATGGCCATAATCAATGGATTGGCCATGCCCTGAAGATACATTCATCTTACACATGTACACATAGGCCCAGGGATCTAGTCCAATTGGGACAGCATGAAGGCTGTCTAATGCAGCTCCCCAGACTACTCATGCTGTGCAGACTGGACCCACAAAATCACAAGCCCAGAAAATGCTTACCTCCAATTATAAATAAGAGTTCTGAAGTCCTATTCGGCAATAGGCTAAACAGCACCCATGATCATGCTAGATTTTCTTCCCTGCTTAATAAAACCTTTCTTTTAATTAAAAAGAATTCTGCTTATGGATAACTCTGGAAGTTTGCAATCAGCTGATGTTTATTACAATCTACCTATATGAAGCTATTTAATATCCCAGAATATTAAAGCTAAGAGGGAATCTATAGGCAAACTAGTCCAACCTCTTTATTTTACAGAATGGGAAACCAAGACTAGTGGGAAGAGAAACTCTCTCAAGGTCACATAGCTAATGGCAGATGACACAGGTCTCCTGGCCCCTAGTCAAATGCTTTAGACTGACTTCAAAATACAAACTTTCATTCATTCAAC
This sequence comes from Dromiciops gliroides, assembly GCF_019393635.1. NCBI lineage: Eukaryota > Metazoa > Chordata > Mammalia > Microbiotheria > Microbiotheriidae > Dromiciops > Dromiciops gliroides. The sequence continues at coordinate 599,350,532 of NC_057861.1, forward strand.
AAACATTCAGCAACCACCTACTCCATAATAAGAGCTATGATATTTGCTGGGACTACAGAAACAAAAAATGGATCAGACCTGTCATCAAAGGGCTTAGATTCTATCGTAGGGGAAAAAACATTGTGTGTATATACACACACATATAAATACAAATATGTACAAGATTAATGCAAGACGGCACCCCTTCCTTGTTGGTTGTCCTTATATAGAGAAGCAGGAGCTTTGGGTTGGGGAGAAAGAGGAGGGAGTCACGGGAAGTAACATGATACAGTTGGTGGAGAAAACAAGGTGGGACAGTGGGGTTGTTGGAGTCTGGGCTCCAGATGGAGAAGGGATATAGCATCAGGAACCATCATTGCACCCAACTGTGAAACCTTAAGAGTTTTAGAGAAAGCTAGGTATCCCACATATGAGGACCTCCATTCACCACTGGGACATATCCTGCAAATTGGCTGAATGTACTGTCATGCCTTCTACCTCATCCCATGATATAATGCTCTTTCTGAGTCTATTGCCTCATGAAAGATATGTGAGCACTGGTTCAAAGGAGAGGGGCCACTTCCACTGGGAAAGGGGCATGATTAGGGACAGAAAACCAATCCTTCTGTATCCACCCATCTGGGCTCTTTTTCTAGTCAATTTCTTCACCACCACTGAGGATGTCGAACGATTCTTAATATCTAGAAACATGACTTCTCTTCACACTGGCCTGACTTCTTTTATGCCCCCAGGTCTATGGGGGCTGATATTCATGATTGTTGTAATTCTTTTTTAAAAAAGTAGAACCTAATTTCATGCTTTTCAGCCTGAAGGGCAGTGGGGACACAGAGACAATGTTGGGTGGTGGGACCTATGTTCAACTGTTAATCTTCTTCTTCCTACTGAAACTTGCAGCTGAAATTAATACATAAATTTACAGCCACAGAGTAAGCTATGATAAATAACCCCAGAAGGGTTTTGATTATTTACATTTTTATGGAATCTGGCCTGATCAAATAGAGAGAACTCACCAGGCACTTGGAGAATTATGTCTCGTTCAAAAATGATTTAATAGCAATGGAAAATAAAGCCGTCTGTGGGCGCTTGTAGAGCAGGCTTGTAATGCCACCAGATGAGCAATATACAAATAGTACAAAATGAATCCAGCATAGCAAACATTCACAGAGACTGAGAAAAAGCAATAAATGCAAGTTAAAGGAAAACTCAAACTACTTAAAGTCTTTGAGTTTGTTTTGGTTACAAGTAAGCCTCAAAATGACTTAGTCAGAAAGATACAGATTCAGATTCTTCCCTTGACATTCACTAGCTATATGACTGTGGGCAAGTCATTTAATCTCTTTGAGCCTCAGTTAAAATGTGGGGTTATAATACCTATGATACCTACCCCCCCACCAGTCAGTTTGAGGCTTAAGTGAGTTAAGTAATAAGGTAATAAATGTAAAGCTAAAAGTTGCAATGGTTTTGTTGTCCAGTCATTTTTTAACTGTAAACAACTCTTCATGACCCCGCTTAGGTTTTTCTTGGCAGAGATTCTAAAATAGTTTGCCATTTCCTTCTCCGGCTTCTTTTACAGATCAGGAAACTGAGACAAATAAGGTTAAATGACTTGCCCAGGATCACATAGGTACTTAGTAAGTGTCTGAGGTTGGATTTGAACTCAGGAAGAGGAGTCTTTCTGACTTAAGGCCTGGCAGTCTATTCTCTGCACCACCTAGCTGCTCAAAAATATTTCATCTTTCATTAGCCAGGAAGATAAAATATTTGGGGGCAACTTCTATCCAGATTCAGATTCTACCTCTGATATTCACTGGCTACATGACTGTGGGCAAATCAGTTAACCTCTCTAAGCCTCCGTTTACTTATTTATAAAATGAGGCTATAATCCTTATGATTCCTACTCTCATCCATCAGTTTGAGGCTCAAATTAATTATAATAAATTTAGATCTGAAATATATATTAGAGGGTATTTTAATAGAGTACTCTCATTTTGCAAATGAAGAAACTGAGGCCCAGGGTGGTGAAGAGACATGTAAGTAGGATAGCTAAGATTTGAACTCAGGTCCTCTCACTCTAATCCAGCAATAATTCTGTAAGCTTTGAAATTCTTCTATAAATTTCTACTGTTATTAGCATTACATCACAGACAATGCTGTAACAGCTCTTTGGCAACATAGTAAAATAACAGTGATTTTTGGATTTCAGGTTTGATTTTAAGACATTCATTACTCATTAGATGATAGAGCAACACAATGATAATTCAAAGGGAATTTTCATTTTGCCTACAATGTATATATGAATACACACTTTTACTCCTTGGTTCAAACATTCCCTTAAGGATGAAAAAGGAAGGATCCTGTTTTTGTACTCTTCCCAGCATCTAATACATGGAAAGCACTTCAGTTTGTTCAATAGAATGTGTAGTTTTAAGTTCCTAAAAAATAAAGGCAGAAATGTTTTTATTCATGCTTCTGAAATAAAGCACTTTGAAGATGTACTTAAATTCATCTTAATCACTGATTTGCCTACATGCCTCACCTTGATAGGTCATTTAACAATTTATTCTGAATCAAGCAATATTATGCCAGGACAATCTCTTTTTAAAAAAAACCCAACACATAGATAATTTAAGTCAAAGCAGTGATTGATTCCTACAAGGTACAGGCTTCATGTTGATTTCCTTGTCATTTAACTTCAGCTTAGTGGTTCAGGAAGCTGCAATTTGCATCAGCACGCATTGTATATTTCATTTAATTTGATCTTAGGATAAAAGAGATCTTCATTACTCTATACCACCACCTTTGAGACAGAGGGTTATTGTTCATGGCACCAAAGATTAGACACAGTATGAACTATGGAAGCCTGCCTCTCCCTTTTAACACCTCTGGTATTCAACTTGAAGTCTGGATGTTCAACTCAATTATGCCGATGGATCTGAGGTCTGATCCATGTGGATTGCTCTTGCCAATGGTGCAGATTTCAACCCATCCATGACTGCATGCCCTGTGCAAATTTTGTCCTTGTCCTCCCACAAGTTTGTTACAATAGGTCTACTTAGTGTGCATTTTTCAATTTGTCCTGACATTGGAACACAAAAAAGATGACATCCTTATTATATAAATTATGTTAAATGGGAAAGGTAGGGTTTAGAGGATAGAGCACTGAGCTTGAAATCAGGAAGACTCATCTTCTTTGAATCCAGTCTCAGACACTTAATGATAGTTTGACCCTGGACAAGTCACTTAACCCTGTTTACCTCAGTTCTTTATAAAAATGAACTGGACAAGGAAATGGCAAACTTTTCCGATATCTTTTCCAAGAAAACCCCAAAGTGGGATCATGAACAGTTGGACACGACTGAAATGACCAAACAAGAACAAAAAGTTTCAGAGGATGTCAGTCTTACAGTCAGGAAGACCTGCATTCAAGTCTTACCCCATCACATGCTTAGCTACACAATCATGAGCAAAATAGATAACATCTCAGTGATCCTGGAAATTCATTAAGTCTTAGAGAATTAAGAGTATAGACAAAAATTCAGAGTCTAAGACTGCATGTTATACATGAGTTGCTAATCCGTATCAGTAGAGAGAGTTTCCACACAAATATTTCTCCATATTCAACTAGTTATAGGTCAAAACCAAATACATACATATATATATGCATATGTATATATATACGCATATCATATATAATATACACATATAATTTAACTCAACTATTTAATCATTGGCATTAATCGAATAAACTTAATCATAAGTATTAATAATGATATGTAGTACACATCTATAATATACACATGTGAACATATGTACATATGTATGTATGTGTGTGTAGATAGATATAGATATAGGTGATATATAGATCAGATAAAGATATAGATATTTGGTTTTGACCTATGACTTAGAACATTATACCTCATAGCTATGAAGTTTCTACTTTCAACTTTTGGCTTCAGCTAAAGTCCTTTTCTATCTCTTCTTTGTGAAAAGAGTGAGCTCTGCATTGTTCTTTCAGTTCAAAAGACAAGTGCCTCTAAGTAAATCAGTCACCCTCAGCAATAGGACCAGCAATAATAACCCTAGATGAAAAACTCTTTATTCCTTTTTTTTTTCTTTAGAGAGTAAACTGTCTTGTTCCCTTCTAATTCATGGTTTCTAGGCCTCTCATCTACAGCTTAGCTTCTTCTTCTTCTCTCTCCCCCCACCCCGGGGGGCAGTGAGGGTTAAGTGACTTGCCCAGGGTCACACAGCTAGTAAATGTTAAGTGTCTGAGGCCGGATTTGAACTCAGGTCCTCCTGAATCCAGGGCCAGCGCTTTATCCACTGTGCCACCTATCTGCCCTACAGCCTAGCTTCTTAAACTGTGGATCACAACTCCATATAAGATTGTGTAACTGAATGTGGGGGTCGTGAAAACTTTGGCAACTACAAAAGGTTATTTATACCTATTTTATATACCTATATATCCAGGGCCACATAAAAATTACTCTGGTGAAAGTCATGAATGGAAAAAATTTAAGCCCTGATCTACAATAAGATATTTTTAACCCTAGGTGATTGTTGTTGTTTCCAACTCTTGATGACCCCATTTGGGGTTTTCTTGGAAAAGATACTAGAGTAATTAGGCACTTCCTTCTCCAACTCATTTTACAGATGTGGAAACTGAGGGTTATGTAACTTGCCCAGGGTCACACAGCTAGTAAGTGTCTGAGGTCAGATTTGAACTCAGGAAGATGACTCTTCCTGACTTCCGGCCTAGCGCTCTATCCACTGCACCACCTAGTGGCTGCCTGGCATAAATAGGTGCTTAATTATTTGTTCCTTTCCCTTCTATTCCCCTCACCCCTATTTTGTAAAAGGAGGATAACAATACTTGCACTACTACCTCACAGGGCTGTGGGAGAGTACTTTGTAAACTTTAAAGTACTATATCAAAATAGAAAAGGGTGTGTCACCAAACTTGTATAGACTACTTCTTGATTTGTGTCTATTTACTACCTAAAGGAATTGAGGGATGAGAGGACGATGGGACTAAGAGATTTTGTAGCAACATCGAGGGAAGGAGAAAGCCTGTCTAGACTGATTTGGGTGTGCATTTCTTTTTTGTGTTTGATTTTCAGATTCAAGGCCAAAATATGGAATACAATGATAGATAGTTGTTGTTCGTCTTCTGTTTTCAAAGAGGAATATTGACATCATAAGGTGACATCTTGACTTGTTCATGAACTGGATGTGAGACAGAGTTGCACAAAGTCTCACCCTCACTCTCTCTTCCAGAGTCATTGAAGTCCAATGGCAACACAAAAGTCAAGATGACTGGTGATGGCCTGGGATACGGTGAATGATATTGGCATTTTTGATGTCTGACCAAGCTCTAAGGGCTCCACAGCACCTGCTTCATGGCCCTTGGAAGAAATTGTTCTCATCTGCCTATTCCACCAGTTGAAGTCTTCACATTCTTGGGGTAGACATCCCCCTAACTCACCAAGATGTTTGAGACCATTGGTTACCTTTAACCTGATTTACCAGAGTGTGGCTCTTGCATATGTACAGTTTCTTAGACGGGTGAGAAATGTGTGGCAAGTGGACACCAAAGGTGGATGAGCAGTCCTGAAAAGGGCTTGCCAAGCTCTCATACCAGATGTGCTAGTCCTCCTTGAACACCTCATACACCCCTGATAGGTAGTAGAGAGGAGGAGAAAGATAACTGGATTTAGAGTCAGGAAGACCTGGATTGGAACATTCCCTCTGATAACTATTAGCTGTGTGATGAGGAGCTCCCTCTGAACCTCAGTTTCCTCTTCTGTAAAATTAAAATAATACCTGTACTACCTTCCTCATTGGGTTGTAAGGCTCAAATAAAATTTTTATGTATTTAAAGCACTATGTAAAATTATATTGTTATTTTTGATGTTGTTGTTATTATTATTTATTATTAACTTTTGTTGGGAAGTAGACCTCAATAGGCTTGCACTGGGAAAAAAAAGAGCCAGAGGGAATTGGAAAGGAGGAGTGCTCCTTAGATCTATACCAGCCTTGAGTCTTTGGAAATTATACATGTAATAGCAGGGACTTGGTCTCAGTGATCTCCCAAGAACTCAATCCCATAGATTCTCTTGCTGTCCAAAGACCCTCCTTTCCTCAGAGGTCTCAGAAGTCCACTTTCTGACATTAGTAAACTATACTTTAACCAACCACCTCTAAGGAGCCTGAGCCCCAGAACCTTCTGAACCATTGAAAACCAAGCCTGGCCATACCCATTGGATTATCAACATTTACTTCAACCCTCTGCCCATTGAAAAGATTCTCTGAAACTTCATCAGATCTTCAAAAATTGCCCCCAGTTAAACCCAATCCCAAGAAAATGCCTCAAGTTATACTAACTAGAAATTGGGAACCCCCAGCCACTCCCTTTTCCATTGCTGACCTTCCTGGCTGCCCAGGTCTATAGGATCTGGTCACTATGTCTCCTAAGCCTCATCAGAACCTCTGATGTCTACCTCTAAATTCAGTCCTTCCCCTCTCCCTCTAGGACTGTATTGGGTTATATACTCTTGAGTCTGAGAGACCTATCTCTATCAGTCATGGGGCTCAAGTAGTTGTAGAATGTCCAAGACAGGGAGGTCCTGTCTCATAAACCAGTCAATCCTCCGGGAAAAAAGTGTGTGTTTGTGTGTAGGGGGGGGGGGTATTTGGAAGGATCCTTGCCTCCTATGAGTATCAGGAAGAAATCTGTATAGGGAAGTAAAGAGTCGAGGAATTTTCATTACTGTTAAGAGGCTGAAGTCCAGAAAAGCTGATAATCAGCCCTGGAACCATAGAATCTGGGATTTAGAAATTGAAGGGACTTTGGAAGCCATCAAGTCCAATCCATTCATTTTACATATGAGGAAACTGGGGCAAAAAGAAGTTAAGTGACTTACACAAGATTACACAAATACTAAGAAACAGAGCCCACATTTAAACTCAGGTCCTCTGACTCCAGAGGCAGGTCTCTTTCCAGTGGACCATACTACCTCCAGTGAATAGCCAGTTACTGGTATATATTTACTAGTTACTGAGAAATATGAGAGGTGTCACCAGGTGGACAAAGGTATATTGGGATAGAAGGAGTGGTATGAGATCCAACACCAGGCAAGAGGCAAAGATGTAAGTCAATGGGCAGTCAGCATCAAGGAGCTAGAAAATAGCAAGTAAACATCTTGGCAGATAGTCGTAGGCACTGTAATAGGGATGCCTGGAGGCAAACACTAGGCAGAGAGCTTAACTAATGGGTGTTTAGCAATAGGGAGTATGCACTGATAAAATCAAATAGGACCCCAGACCTTGGGGAACTGAGATATCATGAAGGTAACCAAGGCAGGAATTCACACGTGGAAAAATAAGAGAGATGGCCAGATGCTTGAACCAGTGTTATGAAGCAAGGCTTTTTTGGTAGGGAAGGAGTCAAGAGCACAGATATGTGCACCAAGCACACAGGAAAGACTTTAAACAGAGAGCAGCAGCAATGTTGACTCACTGTGAAAAATCTAAGGGTAAGCCTGGGGCAGGCATAAACATAGGAATTAAGTGGACCCTATAGAGGTAAAAGAAAGACCATAGCATTATATATTTAGAGCTGGAAGGGACCTTGGTGTCTCCAGAATATTCCCTTACCCCTCCTCCACTTTATAATTGAGAAGATTAAGGCTGGGAAGGAGTAACTTGCCCGGGACTACACAGTTAGTAAGTATCTGAGGCAATTTTTTAACTCAAGCCTTGACTTGAGTTTGCATCTTAGGCAGTATGTCAGGTTCAGACCTGAATTCAAATCCTTTCTCAGACATGTACCAGCTTGTGACCCTGAACAAGCCACTTAACCTTCTTCTGCCTCAGTTTCCTCAACTGGAAAAGGGGTATAAATCACAGCACCTACTTCACAGGATTGTTTTGAGGATCAAATGAAATAATATTTTAAAGCATTTAACACAATGCCTGGCACAAAATAGGTGTTTAATAAATGCTTGTTCACTTCCCCACTTCCTGACTCCACCCACTGTACCACCTAGCAACCTTCAAAGCAACTGCTCCAGGTGAAGAAGCTTGGGGAGCCAGGGAGCCAAGCCAATTACGAAAATTCTATTAACACTCACTTTCTAGCAGCAAACCCTGACATCTCCAACACCAGCTTCCAAAAACAGGTGTGCTGACTTAGACCTACATGTAAAAGACATCTAAAAACAAAATGGAAGCAGTCAACCAATAGCTAACTAGAATAAAGTCATCTGAATTCATTATTACACTTACTCAACATTAGGGGCAGCTAGGTGGCACAGTGGATAGAGCACTGGCACTGGAGTCAGGAGGGCCTGAGTTCAAATCCGGCCTCTGACACTTGACACTTACTAGCTGTGTGACCCCGGGCAAGTCACTTAACCCCAAGTGCCTCAAATATCTGGGGCCATCTCCAGTTATCCTGATGTATATCTTGCCACTGGACCCAGATGGCTCTGGAGGAGAGAGTGAGGCTCATGACTGCACAGCCCTCCCTCCCTTAAATCCAATTCACTTCAAGTCATGACATCATTTTCCTGATGTCATGATCCTCTTTGAGAACAAAGAATACTCAACATTATGGACTTCATTCAGCACTTCAAAAGATCCCTGACTTCTCCCATTCAACTACACCCTCCATTTGAAGCAGGATACAACCCCTCCCTGCCTGAGAGGCTTCAATAGATCCTGTGGAAAGGAAAAAAAAGACATCACCAACCTTTCAGTGGTGGGGATCTCTAAACTTAGCTGGCTGGCCCTTGGAAGAGAGCAAAAGAGTTTGACACTGGACACAAGCCCAAAGCCTTTCCACCAGTGCTCTCCCAGAATAGCCTTTGAGAACCTTAATGCCTTATAGCAATATGAAACATTGGAATAGGACAACAGTGAGGGGAGGGGGCATTTTGCCAACCTTAATGTTATATAAATTTGAGCTGTTTATATCTCATGTAAGCTTCTTGAAGGCAAAGGTGGTCATTTTTATCTTTGTATTCCCAGCACCTAGCACAGTGTAGCATGCTGTAATCACTTAAATGTTTGTGGAATTGAGGGGGGCAGCTAGGTGGAACAGTGAATAAAGCACCGGCCCTGGATTCAGGAGGACCTGAGTTCAAATCCGGCCTCAGACACTTGACACTTACTAGCTGTGTGACCCTGGGCAAGTCACTTAATCCTCATTGTCCCACTGCCCCCCCAAAAAAAATTAATGTGGAATTGAATTCAGTTACATGGTGCTGATATTTGGTGATAATTGAATTATTTAACTTATGTTTAAAAAGTAAATAGTTTATCTTATGCTAATTATATTTCAAGGCTCCAGAGTCCTTTTGGGGATTATCCATAAATTCAGATTTCAATTCACTCCCGAGAACTTAATAACATATTTGTTGTTGTTCAGTTATGCCTAACTTCATGACCCTGTAGATAGATCATACTATCCATGAGATTTTCTTGACAAGGATGCTGGAGTAGCTTGTCATTTCCCCCTCCAGTAGATTAAGGCAAACAGTGCCACTTAGCTAGTAATTGTCTGAGGTCAGATTTGAACTCAGGTTTTCCTGAGTCCAAGATTAGCACTCTATCCAGTGGATCACCTAGCTGCCTCCTTGATAACAATTAGAGCTGTCTAACTTATCTCCCCTATTTTTTTTTAGTGAGGCAATTGGGGTTAAGTGACTTGCCCAGGGTCACACAGCCAGTAAGTGTTAAGTGTCTGAGGTCGGATTTGAACTCAGGTCCTCCTGACTCCAGGGCCGGTGCTCTATCCACTGCACCACCTAGCTGCCCCTGCGCCACCTAGCTGCCCCGAGCTGTCTAACTTATATTGAATTGCTTGAGCTCTTAAAGGAGGGTGGAGGGAGGGAGGAAGAGAATTTGGAACACAAAGTTTTAAAAATTGATGTTAAAATTTGTTTTTACATGTAATTTGGGAAAATCAAATTCTAAACAATTAGAGCTGTCCAATGACAGAATGGCTTGTGAAGCAGTGAGCTCCCTGCCAAGCAGAAGTGGGATGTTCATTTGTCCAGATTACTCTAACCTGAGTTATACTGAGTGGGAGGTTGGACTAGATGGCTTTTAAGACCCCAATGACTTCATATACTAGACTGGCAAATCTTTTAAAGGGTTATGCACAAATGTTCTTTCCTTATTGTGGCATTCAATAAATCTTATCTATAACAAAAGGTCTCTTTTTTCTTTCTTTTTTCTTTTTTTGAAAAAACACATGGTAAAGTTAAGTAAGAGGCATCTTTTAGGGCATTCCCTCCAGAGTACTACTCAATCCTGTGTGTGCTGCTCCTCTCTCCCTCACCTTTGTTCTGCCTCTACCCCATCACTTCATGGTGGTTCTTATCTCTTGACTTTATCCTAATAGAACTTTCTGCCTTTTGGGCACAAGATTCCTGAGAGATGCCCATTTGGGTTTTTTTTTTTTTTGTAAAGGAAAGAGGCTTGATGAGTTGCCTAAGAGCTCATTCTGTATTCAGGAATAAATGAGAACTGATGTTAATTATTTCTAATTGGGTCCCTCCAATTCAGACAAAATCCAAATTAAACCTAATTAACACCGTATACTTGATATCTCATAAAATTTAATTAAACCCCTTTCCAAAAAACCTAGGAAATGGTCCTCACTAGATAATATCAGTGACCCCATTGGTCATCACATGTTGCAGTCCTCTAAATAAAACATAAATTCAAAGAATCCGTTTCAGATACAAATCCATAAAAGGCTTCTCACACGGATGCCCACAGACATGTCATTGTATCAAACATTGTGTTCATTAAGTCTGAGAAGCCAAATCCTGGAAAACACTCTTTTATCTGCCCACAGATTACTGGGCTTCTGGAAAGGGGGGTTGGAAGGGGAAGTTGTCCACCATGGATCCAGGGTACCTGTTGATTGGTTTCATGCAGACAGTGAATCAAACCCAATGTAAGGCTAACCATAGAACATAGGCTTAGAGATGGAAAGAAGCTTAGAACTCCTCAAACTCACCCCATCTCCCCACTTAAGGGGAATAAAGCCTAGAGGGATATAGGGATTTGTCCATTTTCTCACCTGGCCATACTACTTTGGAACTTATCTGACTTCCCTATCATACCCTGGGAACCTCAGCATTGGGAAATCTCATCATCCTACAAGATGGAATCAGCCTTCACACTCAGGCTGATTCCCTACCACTCCATATGGAATATGGAGTATTCCATAATACTCATCATTACCCTTACTCCCCTATGATTGAAAAGTCATGAATTCCAAAATCATCATTTAAGGAGGGGACTCAGCAAAGCTATCTCCTAATTTCTTACCTGTTTACACTACTTTTGGACTTCTCTGATTTCTCCACCATGCCCCCATCTGAGTTTTCCTTTTTTCAGTTATCTTTTCTGTGTTTTCTTCTTACATTAAATTGTTAACTCTTTGAGGTCAAGGACTGTCTTTTTCCTATATTTTTATCCCTAACACTTAGCAAAGTGCTTGGCATATAGTAGGCACTTAATAAATGTTTATTGATTGACTGGCACAGCATCACATAGGTAGTTAAATGACAGAATTGGGATTTGAAACTATATCCTCAATGTCCAAATTCATGCTCCTTTCCATTGTACCATGTTGCCTTTCAAGTCGTGTCTTGCCTCTCAAGGTGAGTTTTGAAGCAGACAATTTGATAAGTGCGAAAGTACACATTAGAAAATGGTGTGGGAAACTGAAAGGGGGTGGGGGAAGGGGAGCTGTCCAGTTTAGCTGGAATACAGACTAGAAAGGATCATAAGAGATTTAGAGCTGGAAGAGACCTTGAGTGTCATTTAGTCATTAGATTTCCCTCACTTTATAGATGAGAAAAATGAGAAGCTGAATGGTCAAGTGATTTACCTAAGTTTAGACAGAAAGCAAACAGAACCAAGATTGGAACTCAGGTCACTGACTATAAATCCTGGGCAATAGTATAGAATGAGATGGGATATATAGGTGGGAAACAAATTGTGCAATGTCTTGTGTGATCAGATCAGAAGTCTGTACTCTATTTGATGAGCAATAAGGAACCACTGAAGATTTTAGATTAGAAAGATAATATAATAAAATTATGTTAGGAAGATTCTTTGGACAGTGATTTGAAAGATAGATTGGCCTCAATAAGTATTAATCTGATCAAATTGTTGTGCATCAAAAAAGAGAAGGCATGCTGATTCCCTACTTCTGAGCATTTTATTCTGACATAGAATACAATCCATATGTTTTTCAAAATTGAACCTGTAATCTATTTTATAAATAAAATTAGAACCATCACTATAAAGAAAAATCCACAAAATCTGCCTGTAATAGATAGTAAGTACTGATGTGGGGAAGAAAAATCAATTAATCAACATGAATTTATTGGCTTCCCTGAATCCATTCTCTCCTCTCTCTAATCTATCCTTAACATAGGAGACAAACTGATACACCTTGAATACTAGGCACTGGGGATACAATCACAAAAGTGAGATAGATAGTCCTTGGCATTAAGGAGTGTCCATGCTCACAGATAAGTAGATATGAGACACAAAGGAACTAAATAGATAGTGTTGGGGGTGGGGGCACTTATACCTGTGGGAATCAGGAGAGGCTTTTTTTTTATTAATAAAGCATTTTATTTTTTCCCCGTTACATGTAAAGATAGTTCTCAGCTTTCCAATTTCAGATTTTTCTCCTTCCCTCCCCTCCCTTCCCCCTCCCCTAGACAGCAGGTAATCTGATATAGGATATATATATATATATATATATATATATATATATATGTATATATATATATGTATGTATGTATGTATATATACACACACATACATAATAACATTAATCCTATTTCTGCATTAGTCATGCTACAAGAGAAAAATCAGAGCAATGATGAAAAACCTCAAAACAGAAAAAACAACAGCACCAAAAACAAAAGAAATAGTATGGTTCATTCAGCATCTATACTCCACAGTTTTTTTTCTTGGATTTGGAGATCCTCTTCTATCATGAGTTCCCTGGAACTCTTCTGTACCATTGCATTGGTGAGAAGAATATAGTCCATCACAGTAGATCAACACTCAATGTTGATGATACTGTGTACAATGTTCTTCTGGTTCTGCTCATCTCACTCATCATTAGCCCACGCAAGACCATCCAGGTTTCTCTGAACTCCTCCTGCTCATCGTTTCTTACAGCACAGTAGTATTCCACTGTATTCATATACCACAACTTGTCCAGCCATTCCCCAATTGATGGGCATCCCCTCAACTTCCCATTCCTTGCCACCACATAAAGAGCAGCTATAAATATTTTTGTACATGTGGGTCTCTTTCCCATTTCCATGATTTCTTTGGGAAAAAGACCCAAAAGTGGTATTGCTGGGTCAAAGGGTATGCACAGCTTTATCGCCCTTTGGGCATGGTTCCAAATTGCTCTCCAGAATGGTTGGATCAGTTCACAGCTCCACCAACAATGCATTAGTGTTCCAATTTTTCCACAGCTTCTCCAACATTTATTATCCTCCTTCTTTGTCATTTTAGCCAATCTGATAGGTGTCAGGTCGTACCTCAGAGTTGTCCTAATTTGCATCTCTCTAATCATTAGAGATTTAGAGCATTTTTTCATATGGGAATAGATAGCTTTGGTTTCTTCATCAGAAAACTGCCTGTTCATATCCTTTGACCATTTCACAATTGGGGAATGACTTGGATTCTTATAAATTTGATTTAGTTCCCTATATATTTTAGAGATGAGGCCTTTATCAGATGAACTGGCCATAAAAATTGTTTACAACAAGTGATCACCAGGATAATACACTATGACCAGGTGGGATTTATACCAGGGATGCAGGGTTGGTTCAACATTAGGAAAACTATTAACATAATTAACCACATCAATAAGAAAACCAACCAAAATCATATGATTATCTCAATAGATGCAGAGAAAGCTTTTGACAAAATACAGCACCCAATCCTAATAAAAACAGTAGAGAGTTTAGGAATAGGTGTGGACCTTTCCTTAAAATAATAAACAGTATCTACCTAAAACCATCAGCAAGTATTATATGCAATGGAGGAGAGGCTTTTTGAAGGAAGAGAACCTTGAACTGAGCCTTGAAGGGAGTTAAGGGTTCGAAGAGATAGAGGTGAGAAGGGAGAGCATTCCAGACATGGGAGAGAACCAGTGTTCTTTGTATCCTTGGTGCCCAAGGTTTAATACATACTTGTTGGTTGAATGACTGGCTGATTGACTGAATTTATTGTTAAGAAAACTGAAACCCAAAGAAAGGAAGTGAGTTGTCTGAGATCACACAAGTGATTAGTGTCAGAATCAGAGTTAAAAAGAGTCCATGAATCCTTACTTTCAACTCAATTCATGACACTTTGTTCAGGATTCTGACCTAGTTGACCTAAGATGTCAAAGTCATCCACTATGTCCTGGGCCATTACCAGTCATCTTGACTTTTGCCTTGTCATTGGACTTTGAAGACTCTGGAAAGGAGAATGAGGCTGAAAACTTTGTGCAATTTTGCTCATTTAATCCAATTCATGTACACGTCAAGATATCACCCTGTGATGCCATTGTTCTTCTTTAAAAATGAAGGATGGGGGCAGCTAGGTGGCACAGTGGATTCAAGGAAGACCTGAGTTCAAATCTGGCCTCAGACACTTGACACTTACTAGCTGTGTGACCTTGGGCAAGTCACATAACCCCCATTGCCCTGCAAAAAATCCCCAAAAACAAAATCAAAAAATGAAAGATGAACAACTTGGAACCCATTCTCTTCCTACATTTACCTACCTATTCTGATATCTTGAATTGTAACAAGCTCAGTCCAACAGAGTGCTGGGTCAGTCTTAGGGAGGAAATAAAGACAAAATACTGCTCTTCAGGGGCCTACAATTTCACTATAGAGATAAGACTCAAACACATGCAATAGATGAATAAACATGAAACTCTGTGTAGTACGAAATGCCAAAGTTAATTCACAAATTCACAAGATTATAGAGATGATATAGTCCAGCCCTCATTTTCCTGAATGGAAAATGAGATTCAGAGGTGGGAAATGAATTTCTCAAGGTCACACAGCTTATAAGTGGCAGGGCTGGACTCAAACCTCAGTTTTGATCAAAGAACAATGTTCTTTCCACTGTTCCTTGGGTCCTGAAACCTGTTGGTAGCCTAATGGATTTTTAGTATTATTTTCAAGCCTACTTGTAATGTGCCAAACTGTCCCCAGGCCAAATGTATCTGTAGGTCAAAAATATAAAGCTGATTCATTCATTAGATAGAGAGATAGATAAAGAGACAGACATGTAGAAAGACAGACATGTAGGCAGGAAGGCAGACAGGTAGATAGATATGACCTGCTATGTTTTTAGCACTACTGGGGTCTACAAAAATAAATAAAAGGATCCCTACCCTAAGGTAGTTCATGTTCTAGCCCATAATATTCTGCATATTCCTCTTTCAGAAATAGATGCCTTTCCCATCTACACTGGTCTGAGGTGTCCCCACTCCCACTTGGAGGAGAAGTCTGACTGGACCCCAAAATTCCCATTCACTAAAAAGAGCTCAGATGCAACCATCGCCTCAGCTGTGCTATTTTCAGGTGTTAGACAAGGAACAGAAATAAATTAGAGGAGTGTGCAAGGCTCTAGTTTGAGCTTTTGCTAATCCTATTTTAGAACAAGCCCCGAGGTTATATGGGAATCAGGCCTTACACAATAGCTTTGGTCTTAAAAATGGATTACATAAGGGATCTTATTCAACACTGAACTGGATTTGGGATGCTTTGAAAAGCAAAACAATACTGATGAAAGCTCCATTCTAACAGGTGTAATAGCTGAAGAAATTGGACCAGCAATTCCACAGACCCTGCCGATGTATGCCAAGTAATTCCATTAATGCTGTGTACAGAATATGCAATGGGGCATGCATCCTGTATGCCATAGTCAGACCAGTAATGTCATAAAAGGAGCATTGAATTTGGTGGCAGATTTTGTTGTCATTTTTCAGTAGTATCCAACTCTCCGTGACTCTATTTGGGATTTTCTTGACAGAGATACTGGAGTGCTTTGCCATTTCCTTCTCCAGCTCATTTTACAGATGAAGAAACTGAGGCAAACAGGGTTAAGTGACTTGCTCAGGATTGCACAGCTACTAAGTGTCTGAGGCTGGATTTGAACTCAGGAAGATGAGTCTACCTGATTCCAAAGCCAGTGTTCTATCCACTTTGCCACCTAGCTACGCTTGATGCCAGAAAGCCTGACTTAAATACTGTCTCTGATTATCTACTACTACCTGTGTGACCTGGATGAGTCACCTTTTTCTCTCTGTGGCACAGTTTCCTCATCTGTAAAATGAGATGCTTTTACTCAATTCAATTTAAGAAGCATAGAAGCAACTACAATGTTCCCAGCTCTGTACTAGGAGCTAGGGATACAAAGATAAAAGTGAAAACAGTTTTTCCCTCAACAGGCTTATCTTCTACTACATTCTACATTCTAATGGGAGATAAAACATGTATAGAGACAAATAAATATAAAGTACATTTGTGAGGGTGAAACTCTATTGAGTAAAACAATTAAAACACCCACACTCCATTTAAATTACTTATTTATTTAATGTGTGTGTGTGTATATATGTATGTATACACATATACATACACATACACATACACATACACATACACATACACATACACATACACATACACATACATATACATATACACAAGGGAGTCATTATGCAAAATGCCAGGCTGGATACAAAATGCCAAGCTAGAAGTAGGGTTGCCAGGAGAAACATCAATAATCTCTGATATTCAGATGACATCACTCTGATGGTAGAAAGTGGAAAGGAATTAAGAAGCCTCTTGATGAGGGTGAAATAATAGAATGTAAAAACTGGCTCAAAACTTACCATTAAAAAAAACTAAGATCTTGGCAAGTGGACCATCACTTCCTGACAAATAGAAGGAGAAAAAATGGAAGCAGTATCAGATTTTATATTTTGGGGCTCAAAGATCACTGAGGATGGCAACTGTAGCCATGAAATTAAAACACTTGCTCCTTAGAAGGAAAGCTACGACAAAGCTAGACAGCATACTAAAAAGCAGAGACATCACCTTGCTGACAAAGGCCCAGATGGTCAAAGCTACAGTTTTTCCAGTAGCAATGTATGGCTATGAGAGCCGGACTATAAGGAAAGCTGAGTTCTATAGAATCAGCGCTTTCAAATTGTGGTACTGGAGAAGACTTCTGAGAGTCCTTTGATCAACAAGGAGGTCAAATCAGTCAATACTTAAAGAAAATAATTCAGCCTATTCACTGGAAGGTCAACTACTGAAGCTGAAACTTAAATACTTTGGCCACATGATGAGAAGACAGGACTCATTGGGGAAAATCCTGATGTTGGGGAAGATTGAAGGCAAAAAGAAAAGGGGGTGGCAGGGCAACTAGGTGGCTCAGCAGATAAAGCACCAGTCTTGGATTCAGGAGGACTTGAGTTCAAATCTGGTCTCAGACACTTGACATGTACTAGCTGTGTGACCCTGGGCAAGTCACTTAACCCTCTTTGTCCCACAGAAACAAAACAAAAACAAAAAAAAGGGGGTGACAGAGGATGAGGTGGATAAACAGTATCAGGGAAGCAACAAACATGAATTTGGACAGACTTCAAGAGATAGTGGAGGATAGAAGGGCCTAGTGTGCTATGGACCATTGGGTGACAAAAAGTCAGACAGGACTGGATGACTGAACAACAACAACAACAAATATAATGTTAGACCTTGATACCTTTACCAGGTAAAAACATATCTCAATAAATTAATCATATTCTTTAGTCTAAGTGCAGAAAAACTCCTTGGTAAACTGAAGTGATGCTTCCCAGAGCATGTTAGCTGAGAAAACATGGTAATGTCCATTGGGATCTTTATAAAAACTAGGGAGCAAGTTCAGAACCAGAGAAATTCAAACAAGTGGAGATGAGAGATGGTCCAGTTAATCCTCTGAAGAGTAATAGGTTGGGGGTGGGGAGCTGAGAAAAGCACTAGGTCTTGGCCTTGACCTTGGCCTTGGTTTTTGCCAGAGAAAGATGCTGAGAGCTACAAAGTGTCCAGAGGATTTTGGACTTCCCATATTCATATTAGGAGCATGGAGCACCTCCCAAACTGTTAAGAGCATTTCTGTGCTGGGAACCAAATACAAAGTGGATACAGGAGCATAACAGAAAATCCACAACGTAATTAAGAAAAATATCTTAAGGACCTCAGAAAAAAAAGATTGTCAGTGACCTTTTTACCACATTTTCTCTCCTAGGTCCTTTTTATACTGGTAGGGAGAATATGTCAGATTTTTTTTCTGAGGTGGGGTAGAGGGAAGTTGATAATGAAGCCATAATCATGGCAACCTATAAGTACACCAATGAGACCCCAAGAGCATTACAGAGATACCCCTAACCCCATCAGACTACCCCTTGGACCCTTAGGGGAAATGTAGTAGCCACGGTTCTGGGATTCCAGCTTATCAGTGGGAGTTGAGATAAGGAACCCCCCAGAGCATATGCTACATATCTGAATAAATTGCAAGATAATTTCATAGAGTAGGGGAAGAAGGTAGTGCTAACAATTTGTGGGATAGAAAAAAAAATCTCATGTAGCTGGTGACAATGGAATGAGCCATGAAGGGATAGAGATAGAAATAGAGACAAGGAGGGAGAACATTTCAGACACAGTGGGGAGGGAGTGTCTGTGTCTAGATTGGACTAGATAATTGTTACAACCCCTTCCAATTCTAGATTTATGGTACTATAAAAACATGCTTTTCACACAATCTCCCTGGGCCTAAGTTACATCATTTGTAAAAATGAGGAGTTTAGACTAAATGGCTTCTGAAGTCCCTAGATTAATGGTCCTATGATCCTATTAATGGTCCTGCTCAAAAACCTTTGATGGCTTCCCATTTACCTACAGGATAAAGTCCAAACTCTTCTATTTGGCATTCAAGAACTTTCACAGTTTGGCTGCTATCTCTCCAACCTTATATATGCTCATGTTCCAATCAGCTCTGGACCCTGAAGGGCTCAGGTTTAAATCATGGCGGAATTTTCAGTGGTTTCTTATAGATTCAGGCAAGGAAGAGCACTCAAACAATAAACCAATTAATCAGGACAAAGATTAATAGCAGTCTCAAGAAACCATGTCAGTACATGTTCCCAAATGAGTCCAGTTGCATTCCTCTTCTCCCCAATGTAGTTTGGGAAATGAGCACTTTATACTTATGACTTTGATCAGGAAGGTCTTTTTTCTGAAATTGGAATAAGGAGGTTGGAGTCCTCTGAGTGAGAAACTTTAAGAAGACTCTTGCCAGTTTATATTATTCCTTCTCGTTCTGGCAAACAATCCCTGTGTCCATATATGTCCTGGCTTGTCTTGTCTCAGACACTACTTATCTCTTGCCAAGCCACTCCTAGCTCTTATTCAGTTCCCAATTTGTCTCCTTGCCACATGAGCCTTGGCCCTGCAGAGACCCCCATTAATCTTCCATCTTGTTGGCTTTCCTCCTTCACTTCCATCAATACAATCAAGCTGAGTCAATGGCACATATACCTTACGGATGGTGGAGTTCTCATTTTCCCAATGTACATTCATCCTTTGAGCCTGAGCATTCTGGCAAATTTGGTCCTCTGGCTGTGTCTTGTCTGTTTCACACATCTTCCACTATATTCCAATAGTACCTCTCACCATTCTCCCATCATGAAAGGCAATACTCATCTCCACGACTTCTTTGATATTACTCACCAACCTGGAATGTCTTCTCCACCCTCTTTTCCATTTATACAAATACTACTTTCCATCAAATATTAGTTCAAAGCATATCCTCTCACAAATCTCCAACACCCTTCAAAAGTCCAACTTTTAGTGATATTCCTACCTTGAATTCATAACATTTATTGCATTACTACCCTTGGAAATGGTCATTGAAACAAATTGTTCTCATCTGCCCATTCTGCCCCAGGAAGTCTTTATATGTTTGAGGTAGACAACCCCTGATATGGAGCACTTAGAATTTGGTGAAACATCAAAGATGCCAAGCTCATTCACTGCATCACCAGTCATCTTGAGTTTTGTCTCACCACTGGACTTTGAGGACACTGGAAGAGAAAGTAAGGCTGTTGACTGTGTGATGAAGAGTTCTTCCTCATTTAAATCCAATTCACACATAAGTCAAGACATCATCCCATGATGTCATTGGTCTTCTTTGAAAAAGAACATTGAGGGTGCAGTTAGATGATGCAGTGGATAAAGCACAGGCCCTGGATTCAGAAGGACCTGAGTTCAAATCTGGTCTCAGACACTTGACACATACTAGCTGTGTGACCCTGGGAAAGTTACTTAACCCTCATTGCCCCACAAAAAAAAAAGAAAAAGAAAGAAAACAAAGAATGAACAATGATGTTTGGAAATGAGCATATTCTCATTTGTGAATGTCATGTCAGTTGTTCTCAAAATGAAAAGTCTTGGAAAGGAAAAATTTCATAGATATTCACTGAAAAATAGCACTAATTATAGGCTGTACCTAGGTTTAATATGAACCAGATGTAGAGGAAATGGGTAATCTATATTCATATTCACATATTTTGGGAAGCAGTGTGGTATAGTGGAAAGTATATCAGATTTTTAGTCAGTATGTAGTTCAAATCCTACTTTTGATGCTTACTACCTATGTGACTGTGCAAATCACTTAACTTACCTGGGCCTCAATTTCCTCATCTATAGAAGAAGACTAGATTAGATAGCCTCTGAGGTCCCTTACAGCTCTAACTCTATGGTCAGGAATGTTCTGGAGTCTGCTGGAGAGAACTGATTGTTAAATTTTGAATGTGAAAATGTATACCTCGGAAGTCAGCAAGTGCTACAAATCCAGGCTTTATTTATTATTTTGTTGACTGTCTAGATTTAAGAAAGTGATGGTGAGAATGTTCATAAAGCAGATTAAACTTAGAAGTATGTTGTGCATACATTTTGGACCCGACTGTTAAATATTTAACAGAATACTCCTATGATCCTGAATCTATTAGTTTGTGATATAAAGTATAACCTTTCTTCTCAACTAGATTGTAAGCTCCCTGGAGGTAGTGTTTAATAAGTACTAGCTGATGAAAAAAGAAGAAGGAAGGAAAAGAAGAATTTTTGGTTTACAACTAACCCCATTACTATGGGTCCCCAGAATCTCTTCTCCCTGGGAAGCAATATATATAAAACGAATCAGACACAGTCTTATTCTTAAGCGGTTTCTATCCCTAAACCCAGGACTACAAAAGGAAACCTATTAGTGATATAGCAGAAAAGGGCTCAGTGATGTAGGGCCATTAAAGTTATTCTGTAAAAACAGCAGAAGCTTCTTCTGGTCCATAGGCACAACTATACTTTTAAAACAGGAGAGTTGGGGGGGGGGGCTGTTTTTTTTACTTCCAGGAAGAAATATAACGCATTCATTTACCCAAAATAATAAAGAAAATTGCTCCTGGGAAAAAGCTTTGGCATTTGAAACCTTGTGGGAGATTTCTACAGCAGATGGTTTAGTATCAAAAAGCTTTTAAGCATTTCAGGCTGATGGAGGAAAATATATATTCGTGTGTGTGTGTGTGTGTGTGTGTGTGTGTGTGTGTGTGTGTATGGCTATTGATAGATTTAGATGTGCATATATATGCACATCAAAGTCTATCTCTCTATATATATACCTATGAATTACATTCACTGCTAGGAGCTGGAAGCCCTGGTGGCAAACTGAAGAAGCAAAACTATAGACAAGATTAACATGAAAAATATGGGTCAAATCAAGGGGATCCTTCTTGGGATCCTTAATGTCTGGGTGGCCCTATGGCAGGACTCAACAAATCTTAGGCATCTTAGATTGCCATGGCTCCTAGCAATTTTCCTACAGCATTTACCTGGAATCTTCAGCATCATATTACTCTTGATTTGTAAGACTTTTTCTTCTTCCTACTCATGGACACTTCTAATTTACTATAACAGTAACTTAAAAGAAGTACATCCAGCACCATCCAGCAGCAGTGGGGACCTCAGGGTTCCTTGGACTTATCCCATGCCATGCACTTGCTCCAGCTGGGCTCTGGTCCTACAAAAGTCCAATGGAAGAGAATGGGGGAAAGAGTGAAGAAAGAGAAAGAATCACTGACACATAGACTTGGATGGAAGAGACCTCAGAAGTCACCTGACACGACCTCATTTTACAGATGAGGAAAGTGATGTAGAGAGATAAAGTGATCTGTCTAAAGTCTAAATAAGCATCAGAGACCAGATTTTAACCCAAGTTCTCTGCCTCCAAAACCATTATTCTTCCCATTATATCATGCTGCCTCAGAGGCCAATGGCTACCTGGGCTTCTTCCCCCATACCATCTTGACTCCCTTAAGTAGAAGGAGCAATAGAGTAAAATGAAGGATTGAATGAAACAAATTAAAGAACAGTTATTAAGTGCTCATTATATGAGTCAGAAAGTACCATGGTCTGATTTTCTCAGCTTATTTTTTAAACAAGGGGCTAGATGAGAAGACCTGAGTTAGAATCCTGCTTCTGTCACTATCTATATAGCCTTGTACAGGTCACTTTACCTTGCTGGGTCACAGATTTGTCATCTGTTAAATGAGGAGATTGATTCGAATGACCTCCATTGTCCCTTCTAGCTCTAAGTCCTATGGTCGCTCTTTGACTCTTTCCAAAGGATACCTTGAAGCCAATTTTCAATGACCTCATTGATGTGAATCTAAACTTTTAGCAACTTTCTGTCTTTTCTTTGCCTTTTATTTTTCTTCACTTGAAAGTTAAAAACTTTGGTTCCTAAATTCAAAGTCTAACTTAGGGGCAGCTAGCTGGTGCAGTGGATAGAGCACTGGACCTGGATTCAGGAGAACCTGAATTCAAATCTGGCCTCAGACACTTAAACTAGCTGTGTGACCCTGGGCAAGTCATTTAACCCTCATTGCCCCGCCAAAAAAGTCTAACTTATAGAGTTAAAGTAAATTTGTCTACACTTGCCCTATAGAATACAGCAGGATTGGGGGTCTTTTGATCCATATAATACTTGTGGAACTATAATTTTGAATTTTACAGATCCTTTTCCTCTATTGAGTATTTTTGTTTCTTCCTGTTAATACAATTAATTAATGTATATAATATAATTAAGTAATGCTTATCATAATAATATATTATATTAATATATATTAAGTAATTCTTCCAGGACCTGAGAGTTCCCACATGGAGATGCATAAAGTTGATAATATTTTGACTCCTCAGAAAGTAGTTCTCTCCACCAGAGAAATGATCACACCTCAACATTGTTTGCTAGTACTCCTAAGAGACAACTGTTATAGGATTGATACTCACAAAGAAAGGCTAAAAGAGGTAGCAACATGATGTAAAACCAGCACAGCCACTGATTAGCTATGCATCCTTAAGCAAGTCACTTTAACCTCTTTGGACATCACAGAATTTCAGACCTGGAAGAGACCTAAGGTGATTTAATTCATCCATATGAGGACACTTCCTGCAATATCCCTCCCCCAAATTCATCTAGCCTTTGCTTGAATGCTCCTCATGGAAAACTATCTCTTCTATCCCAACTTTGCTATTTACTACCCAGATGACATTGGGTAAGTCATTCAGCCTCATTGAGCCTTGATGTCTTCATTTGTTAAGTGAGAAAGTTGGACTAGAGAGTTTCTAGAGCTCTTTCCAACTCCAAATCCACAATCCTGAGGGAGGTAGCTCACTTCACCTTCAGAGGGCTCCTGGTTCAAATACCATCTATGACATTTTATTAAACATCCATTGTTATCAGTCCTAAAGCTGCCTCTTTGCTACTTTTACCCATTATCCCTACTGGGCTGAGCAAACAGCCACCCAAATGCTTGAAGATAGCTATGATAGCTCCTTTAAATCATCTCCAGCTAAGAATACCAAGTTTCTTCAACTGATCCTTACATGCCATGCTTTCAAGTCTCCTCACCAATCTGCTTACTCTTCTATAGGTATTGTAGCTGTTCCAGTTTGTCAGTCTGTCTTAAAATGGGGCTCTCTCAGAACTGAACACAAAATTCTAGATGTGGTCTGACTAGGAAGAGAACAGTTTGGTTCTCCCTGTGACCATTCTAGACACCACCTATACTTCAGAGGATAAGGTACTAAATGCTGAAAGTATTAGTAAAATCTTTGTAGAACTTGGGAGGTAAATGGAACCTCAGTACCATACAGTCCAACCTGCTCATGGAGGAATCTGCTAGTCATTCGGTGGTCATTCAGTCTTTGCTTGAAGACCTCCAAGGAAAGGCAACCCACTACCTCTCGAGGAAACCCATTCCAATTTTGGATAGCTCTAATTATTAGGTTATTCATATGCGAGTTATGTTTAGCCTGAGTTGTGAAGGAAACAATTCTAAGAAATGGAAGTGAGGAGAGAGTACATTCCAAGACTCAGAGACAACCAGTGCAAAGGAACAGAGATAGTAGATTTAATATCTTGAGTGAAGAATGGCAAGAGGACAAGCCTAGACCAGCACAGGAAGTGAGGTAATATGTAACAAGGCTTGAAAAAAAATAGTATATTAGGTCTCAGTTGTAAGGACTTAAATACCAAATGGTAATAGGGAGCCATTGGATTTTATTGAGTAGGGAAATGACATGGTTACACCTATGCTTTAGGAAAACATCTTGGCAACAGTGTGGAAGATAGATTAGAGAGAGACTTGAGGAAAAGAAGTCAAATTAGGAGGAAAGGGAGTAGGAACCCAAAGGATTCCAAGTGGAAATTTGCCCATCTAGATATTCATAATTGGTAATCCCATTTTGATTAAAGCAGGTCCATTAACAAGTCCTTACTGTTGCATTGACTCTGATTAAGATAACATTTATTTCAAGAATAAGTCCAAAGGCATCCATTATATAATAGTAAATTGATTTGTAGTCAAAAGATGTGGATTCAAATCCTGGCATAATGAGTCAGAAAGACCTGAGTTCAAATCTGGTTTCAGTTACTTAGTAGGTCTGTGATCCTCGACAATTCACTTAATCCTGTTTGCCTCAGTTTCCTCATCTGTAAAGCTGTAAAGCTGGAGAAGTAAATGGCAAACCTCTCCAGTATCTTTTCCAAGAAAACCCAAAATGAGGTCTTGAAGAGTCAGACATGACTGAAAACAACTAAACCAGAACAACAACAAAACCTTGAGCAGGTCAATTTATCTGAGCCTCAGTTTCCTCATTTTTAAAAAGAAAGAGTTGAACTACGTCACCTAAATCTAAATCCTCAAATAGGGATAATAATAGCACCTACCTCAGGAGGTTTTATGAGGATAAATGAAATTAATACCTGTAAAGTACTTTGCAAGTCTTATATAGCACTTTACTATGTAAATGTTACCTATGTTAATGAGGAAGAAGAGGTGGAAGAACTGTTTTTTGATTGGGATTGGGACTGATAACTTCATCAGTATGGAGAATTCCCAGTATGGAAACTACTGATGCAAATCTCACCAACTCCTTAATAACTTAGGGTCTTAGCTTGCTGACTGGAAAAGAGAGGTAAGAGGGGGGAAAGGGACTTTGCAATTGGTCACCAAGACTGCATGTGTCAGAGGACAGGACTTCTTCATTCCAAAATAGACTCTTCCCTAGTTCATGTTGCCTTTATAAATATAAAAACAGATTTGAGATTCAGTGGAGTTATTACCATTGCAGAGAGAGAAAAGAAAAAGAATGCTTTAATTGGCAGAGCCCTCTATCCGGAGAAGATAAGGAATGAGATAATGGAGTATGAAAACAGAAGAGATTGATACAGCAGAGCTCACATTATTTAAATTATTCTCCTCCTGAAATGAAGTTAGAACCCAGAGTTCTGACAATACCCTACTAAGAGGGGCATTATCTCAGCATGTTATTTACATCTTAAATCAAGTTTCACTGATGGAGGCAAAAAGGAATTCTAGGGTAGAAATGTACCAGTGTGATGTAACGTTTATTTCCTTTGGGGACCATGAAAGCAGCAGAGAATATACGGATATATAATGCCACAGGGAAGACTTTTAACAGTCTAATGTATACTGCTGGGTTTTACATTGTTACCAAGAGAATGCTATAGGATACTAAAAAAGTGATGAACTGGCAAATTGAATTTGGACTTTCAGTGCCCTGGTGTATTTATCCACAAGTTTGCTGATAATGTGGACAAGTTATCAGAGCCTGCTGATGATATTTCAGGCTTGATTTGTATGCTATAGAGCCTGGCAGTGGGCATCTTGCCAATTCACAAAGGTGTATTCCCTGACATTTCTCATTCATTACAGAACATCATTTGTGCCGCAGTTGATGCCGCGCAGCATAAGCCAATTAGAGGAGATGAAGCCACACAGATCGTAGCTTTGGAAATAAACATCTGCTTGGAGCTGGGGGAATGACTGCTAGGAACTGGTGTTTTTATGCTTGTTTCCACAACTGATCAGGACGCCATATAATTTACTGCCTGTGACAACTGCAAGGTTCACATTATTTGGCACTGCCCTGTATCTGATCCCCAATCCAGCTGTACCAAACACATCTGCTACTTCTTGCCTTTGTAGACAGGCTCAAACAACCAGGAAGTGCTTCCTGGATGGGGTAAGATTCTGGCAAATGTGGAATAGAGTTGAAAGGATCTAGGCACAGGGAATGGGTTGCATAGAATGCTAGACCATAAGGCCTAGGAAGAACCTTAGAAAACAAATTGACCAACCTTATTAGTCCCATTTTTACAGATAAGGAAAACAAGGCCCAGGGACAGAGGAAACTTGTTGAAGGTCATATTGCATCTAGTTAGTATTAGCATCCAAGATTATATTACACCTAGTTATATCTGGAAGTCAATCTCTGGTTTTCTTGACTAGAAATGAATTCAAGTTCCACAACTCATTTGAGAAGTGGGGCAGTAGAAAGTTAGAGAGGACCAGCTATAGAAAAAGTTGGGTCAAATGAAGGACACTAATTTCATTTTGTTCTGGCTTGGTTTTTTGTCTGCTGGTATTGAGATGTTTGAAGGCAGAAGGAAAGAAGCCAGTGAGGAAGGAGTGTTTGAATATGTGAGAAAATTAGCAGAAAATGTGCAAAAATGAGGCCCTAGAGGAGGTTGGGAGAATGAGTCAAGGCCAAGGTTAGTTTTGGGTAGCAAGAGGGACACATGTTCTTTGGAAATAAGAGGTGATGAGGATAAGTAAGGAAATAAATAGGGAGGAGGGAAGGCAGGGGAGGTATACCTGATGGCCCTAATCATCTTTCATAAAGAAGTAAGTGATGGCATCTTTTAGAGTAAAAGGGTTAGGGGAGGGATGTTAATTAGAGGACTGAGGAATTGAATAGATCACAGATTTAATAAGATTTAATAGATTTAGAGTTGGAAGGGATTTTAGAAGGCCTTAGTCCAACATATGAAGAAACTGAGGCTCAGAAATTTGGCCACAGTCACATAAGTAGTATGCGGAAGAACCAGGATTTGAACCCAAGTCCTCTAACTTCAAGTCTTTTCCACTGCACCACAAATTTGTTGCTGCAGAGAGGTCCTTCAAAAACACCTGACTCTTTTGTTCTTATGCATCCTCATCCATAAACTTCTTTTTTTTTCAGGCAATGAGGGTTAAGTGACTTGCCCCAGGGTCACACAGCTAGTAAGTGTCAAGTATCTGAGGCAGGATTTGAACTCGGGTCTTCCTGAATCCAGAGCCTGTGCTTTATATACTGCGCCACCTAGCTGCCCCCCGTCCATCAACTTTCTAATGGATTATTTTGCTTCCTGAATATCTCCATGCCTGATTACTCTGACTGTGAAGGAAGAACGAAATTCCTCAAATAAAAATATTCAGTCATTTAAATCCCTAAACCAAGCCTGAGTAATTACAAAATCCCAGGACATTTTCTATGTTATTCACTCAGATCCCTCACATAATAAATGCAACTTGGAACTTCTCAGAGATTCCACTTCCCCCAAGGGACAGACAGACAAGATTAGTCCCTTGTGGACAGAACACACAATTCCCATGCAAGAGCAAACAGGAGGGCAAATCCCAGTGCTATCATGGGCTCATAGCTAAGTTCAATACTCAGTCTCAAGGCACTGTCCTAAGCCATACACAAACACTAGCTTTCAATATTTTGCCTAGCAGTACTGGAGGGCATGGTCTCCATAATCACAAGTATATGGACTGGCTTTTCTTTTTTATCATTGTTATAAGCATATTCCCAATGAGTGAGTTTATTTCGAAATAATATAACATAAAGCAAGAGGTATCATTAAGACTTCAAAAACAATCACTAGCAGAGTGACATTCTGTGCTACCTTAATTACCTTGCCTATGCTCTCCCCAAGAACTGCAATCAGTGGTAGATGCTCCAAGCTGATAATATATAGATCCTGAAATTATTATACTAGGCTTCTTGTAAAAGCAGCCCAGGTTAATACAAGAGATCATGGTTCACCTGGTTCAGGCCGTGTGATTCCTATCATTCAGTTAAGAAAGGAGGATGGGGGCAGCTAGGTGGCACAGTGGATAGAGCACTGGCCCTGGATTCAGGAGGACCTGAGTTCAAATCCGACCTCAGACCCTTGACACTTACTAGCTGTGTGGCCCTGGGCAAGTCACTTAACCACAATTTCCTCACCAAAAGAGAGAGAGAGAGAGAGAGAGAGAGAGAGAGAGAGAGAGAGAGGGAAGAGAGAGAGACGAGAGAGAGAGAGAGAGGATAGGACTCCCCAGATCCCTACTGCATTTTATTCCCTTGATACCCTTATATAACTGGGTCATTGGCATGTAGGCCCATTGGCTCCTATATAATTTTCTGTGTAGGAAATGCCAGTGGTATCCAGGAATTGTCCACAGCTTAAACTCATACTGATCATAAAGAAAGCAGGGTTATCACAATATGATGCTAGAACTCAAAAGGATGTCAATAGGCTCCTGTTTATACAACAAGGATAATTGTAGTCCAGTTCTTTGTGCAAACTCACAGTCTGACTGGGACAAAAGGCAATAAGACAGCAGCATTTGGTAATATTTACTAAGCGCCAAGCACTGTGTTTACACATACATGCAGAAAGAAAGGGCTGCCTGTCCCCCACCCCCACCACCCCCAACCCAGGAGCTTACATTCTTTTCTTTCTTTATTTTTTGGTGAGGCAATTGGGGTTAAGTGACTTGGCCAGGGTTACACAGCTAGTAAGTGTTAAGTGTCTGAGGCCGCATTTGAACTCAGGTCATCCTGACTCCAGGGCTGGCGCTCTATCCACTGTGCCACCTAGCTGCCCCAAGGAGCTTACATTCTAATGGAGTCACACAATACACAAAAGGGAGCTGTAAAGGGATGGGGATGAAGATACCTGTGAGGACATGAGTCCAAAAAGTCAGGAGCAGAGACAGAAAGGGAATGATGGTTGGCAGCCTGGGGCTCCACAAAATATAGAAGCCAGGGAGAACTCACCAATGGGAGAAGGGGGTAGGCCTGGAATAGGAATATTCCCAGGTGAGGAGGCCCCAGGTGCTAAGGGAAGGATGAGATGAGGCATAGATGTCAAGAAAGTCAAAAGCAGAAGCCATAAGAGGAATGAGACCCTGTTTATCACACTCTTGTCTGACCTTTAACTGTATTTTATTTCCACATTGGATTCCATGACCTACCATAACGTTGATGATATGTTTTTCTGAACCCTGGAAACACCCCTTGACTAGCCCAAGTTTGCTTGATTTTGTTGTTGTTGTTTGTTGTTGTTGTTGTTGTAGTAGTTGTTGTTGTTGAGTTTTTCAATTACAGTGTGTGTCCCCATTTGGGCATTTTCTTGACAAAGATACGGGAACGGTTTGCCATTTCCCTCTCCAGTTCATTTTACAGATGAGGGAACTGAGGCAAACAGGGTAAAAGTGAGTGCCCAGGTTCACAGAGCTGGTGTCTGAGGTCAGATTTGAATTCAGGTCTTCCTGACTTCAGGCCCAACAATCTAGCCACTGCACCACCTAGCTGCCCATTTTGCTTGATAATCTCATGCTAATTGCCTTGATAACTGATCCTTTTAATTCAAATGGCCCATTTCTTATTTCTGGTTCTTTATGAACTGAGATTTTACCACTATAGGCTGTCCTGCCTGAGCCAGGCTAACATATTGCCACCAAAGCCTATAGATACCATAGAGTTTTCTTGACCACAGCAACTGGTCAGTCATGCCCTTGATACCCTGGATGGAGACAAACATCCTAACATTCTCATATATGAGGAAGCATATTCTGAATTGGCATTCAGATACACAAATGACCATGGGTTCTAGAGCTAGGAAGAACCTTCGAGTTCAACTCATCCCAGCCAATTATTCCTACTTCGTGGTTATAAAGATCAAATGCAATCCTCTGGCCATAAACATGAAGAAGGTTGAAGGATAAAAAGGTTCTATATAAACCAAAATAATCATAACAGCATTTTTGTGTTAACAAACAAAGGAGATGTCCATTGATTGGGAAATGGCTAAACATGCAGTTAATGAAGACTGATGAATCCTAAGCACAGAAAATGGATAAACAAATTGGAAATGGATAAACCAATCCCAACCATAGAATCACATGATAATAGCTTTAGAGTTGGATGCTATATCAAGAGGCTGTCTTGTCTAACACCCTCATTTTATAGATAAAGAAACTGAAACTCACTTCCAAGACAGAAAGGAGCACAAGCACTTGCAGCTGCAGGATCAAGGGACCTGGTCACAGCTCCAGGGCCAAGAAAAGCATACTACAAGCACAGGTGAACAAGGTCCCCTACTGAGTAAATACCAGTGCACAGGTCTAGAGAGTAGTGACTAAACTCTTCTTGGATCATACCCCAGAAGTACAAAAGAATTACAGAACCCAAGAACTAGCTCTGAAAACAGAGCAAGAAAAACCTGAAGCTTGGGAACAGTTCCTACTCTACCCCATGAACAGAGCCCCCAACTTTAAATAAGTTAAAAGTCAAGAAATAGGCTGGAAAAAGGAACAAACAGCAAAACGAGAACCAGAACATTAAAAACTACTATGGTGTCAGGGAAAGAGCAAGACATACTCTCAGAAGACCATGATGTCAAAACAGCTACAAGCAAAGCCTCAAAGAAAAATATGAATTGGGTCAAAGGCTAGCAAGAATTCTAGAAGAGTTTAAAAGAATTTTCAAAATCAAATAAGATAGGTAAATAATAACCTGGGGGAAAATAGAGTTATGCAAGAAAATTGTGAAAAGAGAGTCAACAGCTTAGTAAAATAGGCACAAAAATACTGAAGAAAATAGCACTATAAAATAGAATTGGTCAAATGGTAAAAAGAGGTATGAAAATTTACTGAAGAAAGAACTGCTTAAAAAGTAGAATTGGCAAAATGGAAAATGAGGTCTAAAAAGCTCACTGGAGATATTTCAGCTAAACCATAAGAAGAAATTTTCTAGAGTCTCTACTGTGGGAACCTGGGGATAGGAACATGCTTTAAAATACTGCCTCCTTTCTACATGTTCATTCTTCCCATAGTTTTTATCTCCCTTCTCTTTCCTGAAGAGAATCTAGAACCATTTGTCTCCTTTCTCAAAACTGGAAAAGAAAGATGACCAGCATCTCTCCTCTCCCAAGGTTCTTCCCAACTCCATCCATTGTGCAGCCATGGAGCATTAAGTAATTAATTTACATCAATGATGAGAATCTTATCAAATAACTTTGAGCTCATACTAGTACGAGAAATAGTCAGCTCCATCCCCTTCTCTCTTTCTTTCTGAAATAGTGAATTCATGTTACCCTTCCTTTTCCTTCCTCTCTTAAACCCTCAGTACAGAACCAACCCATATTCTCTACCCCATCTCCCTGAATAGTTTCCTTTTAATTAGGGCTGCAATTGCTTCTCCCCTATTATAATGCTAGCCTTTCATTATCATTCAGTTGCCCTAATAAGTTTCCCTTTCTAAGACCTTCTTTAATCTTATGAATGTATTTTTAAATTGCCGAAAAGTCTTCTAGTTCAGAGATGTCAAATTCAAAGTAAATAAAAATACAATGTGATGTAGATAATGTCAATTTGTGGTTTTCTAAGTAAATATGTGGCCCATAGGGATCTGTTCTTATTTGATTTTGAACCACTGCTCTATTCTATTCATGGTCCATTTTCCTCCCTGCTTATATTCAGCTTTGCAGGATAAGCTATTCTTGGTTGTAAATTGACCAATTTTTATGTGTTAGAATGTTGTATTCTAATATTTCCTCTTGGATTTAGAAGAATCTGCCAGCTTCTTGTGTGATCCTAATGGTAGATCCTTAGTACTTAAAATCTTTCTGACATGCTTGCAATATTTTTCTTTGACTAGAAGCTGTGGATTTGGGCTATGATATTCCCAGGGACTTTTCGATCTGGGTTTTCTTTTAGATGATTGGTAGATTCTATTTTCATTCTGTCCCCAGGTTCTAATCAATCTAGGCAGTTTTCATTTCTGTTTTCTCGAAATATAATATAAAGCCTTTTTTGACATGGTTTTCAGGGAATCCAGTGATTCTTAAATTATCTCAGCCTATTTTTTCAGGTCGTTGTTTTTGATAACCAGTATCTTAACATTTCCTTCTTTTTTACAAAATTTTTTTTCTAAGATTTCCTTGATGTCTTGTGAAGTAATTGGTTTCTAGTTGATCTATTTTAATTTTTAGGGAGACTATACTTAAGTAAGGTTTACCACTTTCCGTCCCAAGTTCTTTTTCTCTCTTAGTTCTTTTACTCTACATCAGGGGAAGGTACATGACAACCCACTGACTATAGCTTGACAGCATTTGCTCTAGAGGTATCTCTAGAGGGTTTATTTCATTTTTAATCTTTGCTTCATTTCTTCTACATATTCATACAGTCCTTGTGGAAATTGCCTTTTTTTAGTCTCTGCTTGCAGTTCTGTGGAATTACTCTTTCCTTCTAGGTTGACTTTTGGGGGTATCTCCAAATCTGTTATAATCCTTTAAGTAGTCTGTTATTTCCTTATGCTGGGGCAGCTAGATGGCATGATGGCTAGAGCACTGGACTTGGAATCAGGAAGACTCATCTTCATGAGTTCAAATCTGGCCTCAGACCCTTACTAGCTGAGTGACCCTGAGTAAGTCACTTAACCCTGTTTGCCTCACTTTCCTCACCCATAAAACGAGCTGAAGAAAAGAAATGGCAAACCACTCCACTATCTTTGTCAAGAAAATTGCAAATGGAGTCACAAATGGTCAGACATGACTGAAATGACTCAACAACAGCAATCTTCTCATGTTTATTCATTCTCTCAGACCTAGTTCTTGAACTAGGCCAGACCAGGCTCTACCCCTGCCATGCTTTTGGGTGAGATGGTTTCTTAGGTCACCTGGGTCAGTTGAGACTCCTTAACAAATTTTTCACTGCACAGGCAGTGAAATCTCAGGACAGAGTTCTAGGGATCTCAGACTTAGTGGACCAGGAGTGTCCTAATCCGAGTGCTGACATGCATGGAGTGGCTGCTAGCACCCCTGTTGTGGGTTTCAAACCACACTGTGACTTTTTAGGGAAGTTGTCCCTTCATTGCCTCAGATTCTTACAGGCAACAATTTTCTATGGCCTTATTTCTAATCACACTAGGCAGCTTCCAACTTTTTGCCTGTACTAGAACCTGCATCACTGCGACCCTGCCTTTCCTATTGCCTGTGAACTTCTGACTGACTCCTTTGTATCATTCTGGAATAGAGGTCACTTGCTATAGTTTCTCCTTGTATTTCTTTTTTCTTTTTTCTTTTTCTTTGCAGGGCAATGAGGGTTAAGTGAGTTGCCCAGGGTCACACAGCTAGTAAGTGTTAAGTACCTGAGGTCATAATTGAACTCAGGTCCTTCTGAATCCAAGGCTGGTGCTTTATCCACTGTGCCACCTAGCTGCCCACTCTTCTTGTATTTCTAGATCATTTGTATGATGTCATTTTTAGGTTTTGGCTGAAGTAGGCACGCGGAAACTGTGCTACTGGTTTCTTTTCAGACAATCTTCTTGGATAGAGGTCTCAATGTCATTTTTTTTAATGTGTTAACTAGTTCTGCTTAACTTTTTTCCTCCTTTATATTATGTATCATGAGTGATAGCTTTCTGGGACCCGAGAATGGAAGGGATACATTGGAAAATTTAAGTGATTTTTTTTAAAGATTCATTAAAATTTTATTCTAAAAATTGCTAGTAGTATAAAATAACCAATATGGGAAAAAATCAATGGGAAGGAAAGAGTTGTTATTCAGTCATGTCCAACTCTTTGTGACCCCCCATTTGGAGTTTTCTTGGCAAAGATGCTGAAGTGCTTTGCCATTTCCTTCTCTAACTCATAAGGAAACTGAGGTAAATAGGGTTAAGTGACTTGCCAGGGTCACTCAGCTAGTAAGTGTAGGAGGACTCAGGTCTTCCTGACTCTAGGCCCAGTATTCTATTCACCGCACCACCTAGATGGCCAAAGGAAAGAGAATGAACCATAATGCCCTCGGAGGAGTTTTTCTACATAAATTCTAGAAATAATTATGCCAGGATCTTAAGATAAGAAGCAAAATTCTCATGATATCCATAATTAACTAGGCCTCCACTCTCCCCTGCCCCGAGCACCTTCAACAGTTATGTATACTAATAGGGTACCAACAGGCTCCTTCACTGTTTGAAATGAAGGTACTTTCCTCAATCCTAACTCTCCTTGATCAAACTGACCTTTTTCCCCAGTAAACATAGAAAAACATAGAGTGGAGAATAATGTGCTTAGTATCAACTGCATTTGGTCTCAGAGAATCTGGGTTCAAATTCTGCCTCTTCTTTTATTATCTGTGTGACCTTAGGCAAGTTACATAATCTCTCTGGGTTTCAGTTCCCTCATCAGTAACATGAGAGAATTGGACTAAATGGTGTCTCAGGTTATTTCCAGCTTTAAATTTATGATCCTCTCATCTTTGGGGGGGGGGGCAATGAGGGTTAAGTGACTTTCCCAGAGTCACACAACTAATAAGTGTCAAGTGTCTGAGGCCAGATTTGAACTCAGGTCCTGTCAGAATCCAGGCCCGGTGCTCTATCCACCTAGCTGCCCCAGATCCTCTCATCTTAATAATTATGTAGCCAAATCAGTGACAGATGGGAGAAGTGCATGGGTAGGTTGGGATGGATTTCCATTTTGACAGGCCACAGTCATAGATCAGGGGATAGAGATTAGGGAAGGAGAAAAAGAAAGGGGCAGAAAGCAGCAGGTGCATGATGGAGGAAGAAAATTTTTAAAAAACTAACTTGTAGCTTGATGATACAAGCTCCCAATTACCAAGCAGAGCTTAGGAGGAAAAGAGTGAATAAAAATAAGGGGGAAAGGTATGGGCCCAGGAGATAAACAATTGTTATTTTTATTTTCTAATTTTTTTGTCATCTGAAAGCTATAAAGATAATTGATAAAACTAGATTAGAAAATAACTTTTGAGCTCATTTATAATGAAAACATTTGATGCTAATGACATAATAACATTTAAATGAAATCCATTTACCTTTTGGGGATTCCTAATGACTTCAATCCAGTGTTCATTGATTTCAGAGCTGTGGACGTGTCCTACCCAAATGCTTTTGGCCCCCATAAGTAAACTAAGATATCACGAAGATATATCTGTGTTTGTCTGGGATGATGTTTAAAGATAAAAGTCCATCCATGGCAGGGGGCCAGGGTGGAGGGAGAAAGGGGTATGACAGAAAGAAGTTTAGCTCTCTCTCTCTCTCTTCCCTGGCCTCCTATAGGCTTCTTGTGAATAGGGATTGTTTCACTCTTTATATTTGTTCCTCCAGCACCTGCACAGTGACTAGAACATTGTATGGTCTTAACAAATGCTCACTGATTGATTTATTGATTGATCTAGTACTTAGAATCAGACACACCCAATTGAATATTAATTGCAAACTGCTGTGGTTATGGTCTGAAACAATTCTATGGTTTCCTAGGCCTAGCTTTTCTTG
Source organism: Dromiciops gliroides (assembly GCF_019393635.1). NCBI lineage: Eukaryota > Metazoa > Chordata > Mammalia > Microbiotheria > Microbiotheriidae > Dromiciops > Dromiciops gliroides. The sequence goes on from NC_057861.1 coordinate 599,386,600, forward strand.
GAGTAGTTGCTCTCTATTCTACATGAACTGGGCAGCTAAGTGGTGCAGTGGAGAAAGCACTGACCTTCGATGCAGGAGGACATGCGTTCAATCCAGCCTCAGGACACTTGACACTTACTAGCTCTGTGACCCTGGGCAAGTCCTTAACCCTCATTGCCTTGCCAAAAAAAAATGTCATTTCTATTCTACAGGACCTTCTTTCTCTGTCCTGCTACCTCTGCCCTACCCTTCTCTGGAATGCCTTCCTTTTTCTTGAATCTTCTGTTCCTGGACTTTCCATGCTCCAGGTGACATTGATTAACACCATCCTGCCTTTGACATCAGAAGTGTGTGGCCAATTGGAAGAACCTTGTAAAAAACATCCTTGGTTTCATCTTCTTTGAGCCCTGTCCAGAAATATATCTCTTTCTCCTCCTGTTAAATTTAAACATTATTTCAACCCAAGGCTCAGGTGCCTCTTATTTGGTTAAGTTACTGATGTTTTCAGCCCCTTCTGGAGATCTCCTGGTATCTTGGCAGTGACTGATCTAGATGTGTCCTCACTCTCTTTTCCTCTGGTCCCTTCCTTTTGCTGCTAGCTATCTCAGCTGCTAAGTCCATTCATTCTGGGACTTAAAATGCGCAAATAAAGGCTAGGGGTTTTTTTTAGCATCATTAGCCAGTTTCTCTAAAAACCTATAGGTTAATTTAAAAAAATACAGCTACAAGGAATTGGAGCTGTAGCCTTACATTATTCTTTTTAATGTGTGAAATAGCTGAGACAAGTGCTCTGATAGGTAAGCTTTCGCTCTCCTGGCCAGGCCCAAGCCTTCAGGCCATTTCCCTGGCTGCCTCCATGCCATCCCTTCTTACTTGGGCCACCATCTCTACCTCCTCCCTACCAAAAAATGGAAATTCTGCCCCTGGTGTCTCTAACTCAATGAGCTTGCCACCTTACTTCTTACTTCTGAGTCACCTTCCTACCATGCCACATTATCTTTACCTTATCCTCCCCTTCCAGTTCCCTTTTATGTAGTGTCTTTCCCAATCAGAATCTAAGGCTCCTTGAGGACAAGGACTCTCTTATGTATTTGTATCCTAGCTTTAGCATAGCACCTGGTACATAGAAGAAACTTAATAAATGTTTTATCTAGTTATCATAGACACATATAATCTTAGACTTGAAAAGAACATTAAAGGCCAATTTCCCACCAATGTAGAAATCCCTTTCTGTCCTAATAGACACAAGTGTTCTGGTAAATGTTTTAAAGAGCAGTTCTCTAAAGGAAAAAAATGTACACACAACATAATTTGCATTGTTAACATTTCCTCCATCACATTTCTTAATTCTAGGCAACCAACAAAACAATAAATCGAAGTCCTGATTTATAGGTTTTGCTAGTTCCCAAGGTTATAAATACTATACTGAAACTTAATCATTGGTTCTCACAAGTATATACAAGCTGGCTCCAGCCACCACTGCCAATAGAAGTCATCAGATTTTAGAGGCAGCTAGGTAGTGCAGTGGATAGAGCACTGGCCCTGGATTCAGGAGGACCTGAGTTCAAATCTAGCCTTAGACACTTAACACTTACCAGCTGTGTGACCCCTGGGCAAGTCACTAACCCCCAATTGCTCACTAAAAAAAAAAACAACACAAACAGAAGTTATCAGATTTTGAACTGAAAGGACGTATGGAGACTGTGTAGTTTAGGGCTACCCCCTCCTCATTTTATAAATGAAGAAGCCAAGAAGTCAACAGATTCAGCTTAATGACCTTCTGTACGGGATGCTCTCTTTACAAGGCAGCTCATTGCTGGACAGTTCTACTTAGAAAATGCTTCCTTCTATTTTTTTCTGAAGTTTAAGAAATGAGATGAGTGAGTGGCAGATTGTGGATAGAGAGTATACAGACAGATGGCTCTGCTGTGTCCTAGTTAGACTCTGGGTCACAGAGTGAAGCTAACCAAGGCATTAGTGCTTGTCCCTGGAATACAGAAGTTCAGCAATATAAGCCTTGAAGGGCTTGAACAAATGTGCACACCAGTAAGACCACATCACCTTAAGCACTGCCTTTTGAGGATTCATTTGTTATATCATTGGGTAAGAGAAATCAGATAAGCGGCACATCTCCTCAACAACAGAATCCTTCCCTTTGTAAGGGCAACAATGTATTAACCAAGGGCAACTGCCCTTACAATATAATATAATAAGAATTTCTTAAGTGCCTACTATGTGCTAGACACTATGGTAAGAGCTGCCCCTGCCCTCAAGGACCTACAATCTAATGGGGGGGAGATAATAAATTAAAAGGACCTTGAAGTAGGAAGGAATGACAGAGGTTGAGTTGAAACCAAGTAGAGCAGCTAGTGTAAAGTAGCTGTCTGGAAGTGACTTTTCTGTAAAGAGAGGCTTTGGGAGGCACTTTTTTTTTTTGCTCTACCATCCAGTTTCTCCAATCAGAAAGCAGAGAGAGAGACAATTAAGGGTATGATGAGGTATGGGTAACCCAAGCTGAATCAGTCTCCATGATGTTGAGTTTCCTGATGATGAGCGCTGGGGGAGGAGGAGCTAGAGGGAGAATGATGGTGGTAGGTGGTGGTGGTGGTAGTGGTGATGATGATGAACAGCAAGCTTATTGGTTAGACAATAAGATTTTATGAAGGATTTACTTTATGACAGACAGTGTGTTTAGCACTAGGAATACAAAGAAACGGGCAAAACAGTCAGTGGCCTCAAGGAGCTTACATTTCTAAGATAGACAGAGACCAGGTTGTGAAGACCTTGAAAAAACAAAGGAAAAAATAACAAATACAAAGGATTTGTATTTGATCCTGGAGGTAATTAGGAGCCACAGGAGTTTATTGGTAGGAGGAGGGAAGAGACATGGTGAGACCTACCTTTTAGAAAAATCACTTTAGTAGCCGAATGCAGGATGAAATGGACTGGGGTAAGACTTGAGGCAATGGACAATTTCTGCAAAAGCCACTACATGATGCTCAGAGTTGCTCCAAGTCCACAGGCAATTACTAAGTACTTACTATATACCAGGTACCATGCTAGGTCCTTGGAATACAAATAAAGGAAAAAGAAAATCCCAGCTCTCAAAGAGCTTACATTCTAAGAGGAAGATAACACAAAAGGAAGCTGAAAAGCTGGAGAGCCAGATAATTGAGGGAGTAGGTATCAATGTGGAAAATTCATAGATTCAGGAGCAGAGTATATAGAGGAATGAAGAGATGAACATGACTAACTCTGGGTATTATCTGCCAAATAGAGGTTGGGGAGAAACAAACTAATCAAAGAGGTCACAGGGGTAGAGTGAACTTCCAGGGTGAGAATCATGATGAAGAAAAAAGTCTAAAGAATCCAGAATACAGTCTGGAAAGGAATGCTCAAGTTCCCTGCTTCCCTCCTTCCTTCCCTTCCTCAGGAGAGGAAATAGAGCAAGTTCTTGCTTGATGTAAGTGGACCATTCAGCAGACCTTGCCTCACCTCATGGGCTCCACACCCTCAGAAGCTCTGCAGCCCACAGCAAGAGTCGGCCTCAGTGCCTGGGGCCCTCCCCAGGCTAGAGTTACAGAAAGCAAGAACTGTCTGCAAATTGGCCCTGGGTTCCCCCAGAGTTCTCAGCCTGCTGATTCCTTGGCCAAATTGGTACTTACCTTGCTCAGTCTAAGGTTTGAAATATACAAATTATCTATAACATAATGTTACCAAAATGTCTCTATCTCCATTCTTTTTCCCAAGGAAAGGACCATATGCTCACATTATAAATTTATTGAAGTACATTTACTGAAATGTTGATACAACATTCAAACAACTAGGTCAGTGTTCAACCGTGCCAGGAAAAGTCTGAAATATCCACTTCCCCCCTCCCAGTCTTCAACTGGGTATTCCCAGGCAGGCACCTTGAAATGATTTGAGGAAGGACATTGTAGTTTTGCTTTTGAAGCTTCTTGGGGAAATGAAAGGAATCATTTCATCCATTTCTCGAATAAGCAAGTCACCAGAGGATCCAAGGTCAGGAGCCATCTTGTTCTTCTCATGTATGATAATAATAGCTAGCCTTCATATTGTGCTTTAATATTTGCAAAGCACGGCGGGGGGGTGGGGGGTGGAGAAGCTAGGTGTCACAGTGGATAAAGCACTGGCCCTGGATTCAGGAGGACTCAAGTTCAAGTCCAGCCTCAGACATTTGACACACTTACTAGCTGTGTGACCATGGGCAAGTCACTTAACCCTCATTGCCCTGAAAAAAAAGATTTGAAAAGCACATTATATGTCATCTCAGTTGATCCTCACAGAAATCTGTGAGGTAGGTGCTGTTATTATCACCCCCCCTTTTATAGATAAGGAAATTGAGGCTGAGAGAGGTTCAAAGTAGCTATAATGATTGTGTTAAATAAATTCCAAAGGCTCCCTATTACCTCTAGGATCAAATACAAAATCCATAGTTTGGCATTTAAAGTATTTCATAATCTGAAATTTCTCTCTTTCATGAAATCCATGGTCCATATGTCAAATCTAATTAATTAATTTCCGGATTCACTCCTCCAGTGTTTAAGGTCACCTTTTTTTTAATTGGGACGAGATAATTTTAGCATTTTGATATTGTACCCAATTCTTGGATCCCTTGAACCTTAGGCATTTGCTTTCTTTGGGTGTTTTCCCATGGGCCTAACCCTCAAGAATCATTTAGAGGACAGGGTTATCTCAAAGCTGAATGTCCTTCACTTACTAAGTTTGATGCTTTCTTTCCTGGCTCGAAAATGTTTTTCGGGATTGAGAAATCTAGAATGAAAAGCTGAAGCTAGGAAGCACTCTGTGACCCCAGAGACCACTAATTAGGTCAGCAAAAATGTCTAGAGATCTTGTTAGGCTAATAAGAAGGTATATCTGTAACTGATAATTGCAAGGTATAAGGGCATGGGCATCACTTTTGAAAAAATATAATTGCCTTCATCAGAGATGATTTGATTTTAAGAATCCGGAATACCCAGAGGCCAAAATCCAAGAGAATACCATTAGCTTTACTCATCTCAAAATGGCAATGGAGTTTTGCTTTTTTTTCTGAGATGACTGTAGCATGTATTGAATGAATGTAAATCACTGCGATTTATAAGGACATCAGGAATGTCATTGACATTCCCCACCCCCTTATTCCTAAGTTTGGAGGCCTACAGTTATCCAGGCCACCTGGAGAGGGTGTGAGGTGTGTAAATTAAGTGCAAACCCGTAGCTCTTGGGTTTGAATAGGGAAACTGGCAAAGAATTGACTCTCAGGGGTAAAGTAGACTAAGAATCTTAGCCTTGAGAGGGGATGAGGAAACGCATCTTTCCTTCTTTTATTGGGGGCAGGGTGCATAGGTGTAGAAATGTTGCCTGTTTGATTGGATACAATCCATGTACAAGTCAAATTCACTTAACTGTTGTTGATTTTTCCTTTATTACATGGTAAGGCTCACAGGAGATTGGGGAAGGGGGAGGTGATATCCAGGAATGACTGTGATAGAAGAAGAAAAGATATAAATAAAACAAACTATGTTAGACCTATAGCCTGGCACAGTGGGAGTAGGACTAGACCAGGATTTGTCTCTCTGAGTTTGAATTGTCTCTCTGGCACTTGCTACCCATCTGACTTTGGGCAAATCGCTTGATCTCTTGCAAGCTTGATTTCCTGATCTGTAAAATGAGGGAAATAGTCTAGATGATTTACCAGGTTGCTTCCATATCCTATCATCCTACTAAAATTAGAAGGGACCATTCTAGTCTAGCCTCCACATTGGTCAGAAGCCCAAAGTCATATCATCAGTCAGTCAACCGACATTTTTAAGCACCTACTATGTGCTATACACTATACTAAGTGCAGAGAGTATAGGAAAAATACATGGAGGGAGTAGAGCTATGAATTTGATAATGAATTACCTTGGAGATCATGGAAAGGATTGTGCCCATATAACTTAGCTCATAAGGTTGTTGTGAGAATTAGATGAAATATACATAATGTATTACTTACAGTCAGCTAATACTATTAATGAATTTATTCACTATTGAGTGAGTGATTTTTTTTCCTTTTTTGGAGATCGAGTCTTTCCATCTTGGAAGCTGAAATTATAGGCATCATCGTCATCACAGCTAACATTTATATAGTGCCTACTATGTGCTAGGCACTTTACAATCATCTCATTTGATTCTTTTTTTTTTTTTTTTTTAGTGAGGCAATTGGGGTTAAGTGACTTGCCCAGGGTCACACAGCTAGCAAGTGTTAAGTGTCTGAGGCCGGATTTGAACTCAGGTCCTCCTGACTTCAGGGCCGGTGCTCTATCCACTGCGCCACCTAGCTGCCCCTCATTTGATTCTTACAACAACCCTGGGAGTTAGGTGCTATTAATTGCAGTTACATATGAGGAAACTGGGGCAGACAAGAGAAGTCAAGTGATTTGCCCAGGGCCACACAGCTAGTGTCTGAGGTCAGACTTGAACTCAGGTCTTCTGGACTCCAGACCCAGCATTCTATCCACTCTCCACCTAGCAGCCTAGGCCATTCATGGTCTGATCCCAATGATGATTGACAAGGTCAGTTTTGACCTGCTCCATTTCTGAGCCAGGCTGGTTCACTCCTCAGCCTGGTGGCCCCTCTACTCCCAGGGGCTCATTATATAGGTTCCAGACTTAGTGTAGGTACCCCATTGGCTTAGCCCACTAAAGTTCAGAACTCGGGGAGTTCAAGAGACTCACTAGCCTCAGCTTCCCCAGTATCAGGGAATGTACCACCTGGCACATTGATTTTTATTATTATTAGCAAATTAGTGAGAGTTAGAACACATGTTGGGCAGCTGGGTGATGCAGTGGATAGAGTGCCAGGAATCAAGAAGACTCATCTCCCTGAATTAAAATCTGGCCTCAAACACTTACTAGCTGTGTGACCCTGGGCAAGTCACTTAACCCTGTTTGCCTCAGTTTCCTCATTTGTAAAATGAGCTGGCAAATGAAATGGCAACCCACTCTAGTATCTTTGCCAAGAAAATCCAAGAAAAAAAAAGTGAGACATGACTGAAAAATGACTAAATCCTGAGAACCTAGCTCTTCAGATTCCAATTCCAACATGCTTTCAATGATACCATGCTCTTGGACTTAAAATTTCAAGTCGACACCATTTCGATACTTGTTCTCTCTTTCACACTCATTTTCTTCCTTTTAAGCTTCGATCCTGCTTATAAATGGAAGCTTTACTAGAAAGGAAAAATGGCTAAGGCAGAAAGAGACCTGAAGCAAAGATGTGTCTACATTCAGATAGGACTTTACAACACATAAAGAAGCCACTGAATGAGCTGGGTGTTGTATAGTTCTCAGGTGCCGAGGAAGGGAAGGACAGATTATGCTTCTGCCTTCAATTCTCTGCCTTTGTACCACAAACAATGAGGAGATTCAGAGAGTCACAGTATGACAAAGATCCTGAAAAGGTTGATTTACACAGCAAGATGAAAAGAGAAATCCTTGGCAATATTTCAGGGGAGATGGTATCTAAAATGAAAGCTGCTGGGGGAATTTCCCAGACTCACCCCCAATTTCAAGAAACCTCATTCAGGGATGATGACAAAGTCTCTTTCCCTTAGGACAGGGATGGCAGCCACCCACCAGTCTCCTTACCATAGGCTGAGGAGAAAGACTAGGTGTCTACCCAAGTGGTGTGAGGTGAGAAGTACATCCCACCAAAAGGCCTCTGCCCAAAAATATCTCCTAGGGAATGGAATCATCCTAATGCCTAAATTCCCACATTACTTGAATGTATGCCCACAGTGGAAAAAAGGCAATATGGAAAGTTGTGAAGGCTTGGGCAATCTGTTTTCTCATCAACAAAATAGAGCTAATGACACCTGGCCTGCCTCTATCAAAGATTCCTGTAGGGCTCAAATGAAGTGAGTGAAATGGGTAGCATAACAAACCTTATAATTAGTATCATCATAGCATATAATTATATATATATATATATATATATATAATTATAACAAACTTTATAACTCAATGTATACATTGTAGAGGGATAAGGGCCTGAAGTTGTGATTTCACTGGCATAGGAAACAGTCTAATGAGGAAAATCCCTCTTCCAATGCAGGGCAGCACAGCAACTTATGATCTTGGAGAGTTGCCTGGTACACTAAGTTAAAGGTAAAGTGGTTTCCCCAGAACATACAGTCAGTATTTTTCAGATTCTGGATTTGAACCCAGGTCTTTCTGGCTCTGAGATCAGCTCTATCCACAATACTATACCAGGTCTTATGCAACACACACACAACACACACACACACACAAATACACATGGTTAGGGATGTAGTAGGGCAGCTATGTGACACAATAGAGCACTGGACTTGGAATCAGGAAAACTCATCTTCCTGAGTTCAAATCTGATCTCAGACACTTATTAGCCATGTGACCCTGGGCAAGTCACTTAATCCTGTTTGCCTCAGTTTCCCCATCTGTAAAATGAGCTGGAGAAGGAAACAGCAAACCATCTTTACCAAGAAAACCCCAAATGGGGTCACAAAGAGTCAGACACAGCAGAAAATGACTGAACTAATATGTTATAAGAATGATAGGTGGCACAGTGGATAAAACACCGGTCCTGGATTCAGGAGGACCTGAGTTCATAACCATCCTCAGACACTTGACACTTACTAGCTGTGTGACCCTGGACAAGTCACTTAACCCTCATTTATATAATGTTTTAAGATTTGCAAGGTACTTTACATGTTATCTCATTTGGTCCTCATAACAACTCTGTGAGGTCAGTTCTGTTCCCATCCCCATTTTACAGATGAGGAAACTGAAACTGAGAGAGGTTAAGTGAATTATCCAAAGTCATATAACTAGTAGTTTCTGAGGAAATATTTGAACGAAGGTCTGTCCTGACTCCAAATGTAGTGCTCTATCCACTGTGCAACAAGGCTGCCTCACAATTATATAATGTTATTGTTATCATCATTTGGAAGAAATATCCTAAAATCCACAAGATCAGAATGAAAACATATCCCATTCTCTTTAAAATGAGCTCCATATTCCAGTTTTCAGAGCAGCAAAGTGCCACCAATCATGACTTCCAAGTATAAAGTGGTATAAAAACTTTTATCAAGGACATATATGACCTGAAAAGGAAGCAAGCAATAATGACAAACAGATGGACATCACAAGTGGAACAATGGTCTTTTCCCCCTCTGCACCCCAAGATACTGAATGAAGAAGTGTGAAGACATGGGCAGCTAGGTGGCACAGTGGATAAAACACCAGCCCTGGATTCAGGAGGACCTGAGTTCAAATCCAGCCTCAGACACTTGACACTTACTAGCTGTGTGACCCTGGGCAAGTCACTTAATCCTCATTGCCCCACAATGAAAGAAAGAAAGAAAGAAAGAAAGAAAGAAAGAAAGAAAGAAAGAAAGAAAGAAAGAAAGAAAGAAAGAAAGGAAGGAAGGAAGGAAGGAAGGAAGGAAGGAAGGAAGGAAGGAAGGAAGGAAGGAAGGAAGGAAGGAAGGAAGGAAGGAAGGAAGGAAGGAAGGAAGGAAGAGAGAAAGAAAGAAAGGTGTGAAGACTCCAAGACATTGGATAAGTCTTCTCTGGAAGATTGATGGGAAATCTCAAATAAGAATAGCATTGGATAAGATAACATGGAGGGAGTTGCCATCAGTATCAATAGAGGGAGCATTCATTTCAATGAAATGACAAATTTCTCAAAGTAAGAAAATCAGATTTCATGAATACCTGTACTTGCAAATCCTAAATAGGAATTAAAGCACTTAGATTATGGAGATGTGTAAACCCTTTGTATAAAAAAAAATCTGGAGAGCAGGTTTTTTTCCCAAAAAACACATATGGATTAATAAAATCAATTAGTTTATTCCTGTTCAGGTATTTGCCAAACATCAGGATTCCTCTTTTGTAGCTAGCTATAATATAAACAGTATCAGTTTTCCTAAACTAGTGGTTGAATTATGGACTCATAGCTATTCTAGGTTCTTTTTGTTGGTGTACCATACTCTCTAAAAATGGTGCTTTCATGCCCTGACTCTAATTCCTCCATTGTTATGGAGTTCTTCTTGACATCAGTCAAGTGGGGAAGTAGGAACAAGGTCAGATCCCCTGCCTCAAGTTTCTCCCCTATCTAATACATCCTCTCCATTGCAATCAAAGTAATATTCCCAAGGCATTAGGTCTGACTATATCAATCCCCTTTTCAGTAAACTCCAGTGACTCTCACTTACTTTTGGGATTCAATTAAACTCCCTTTTGGCATTTAAAGATGTCCATAATCTGCCTTCAATGTACCTTTTCAATCTTGTTATATATCATCCTCATTCAAGCATTCTATGGCCCATTCAAATGGGCCTTCTTGTACATTATATCTCACCTCCCATCTCCATGCCTTTGCATAGGCTATCGAGAGGCAGGGTGGAGAGAGAGAGAAAGAGAGACAGACAGAGAGAGAGAGAGAGAGGCCTATGCCCCATGTCTGAAAAGCACTCTGTCTTCACAATTTCCTTCAAAGCCCAACTCAAATACTACCTCCTATATGAAGCCTTTCCTGATTTCCCCCAGCTGTTAGAACATTTCCAACAGAAATGATCTGTATTTATTCTGTACATATTTTACATGTATTTACATGTGTACCTGTTGTCTTCCTGGCAGGATGTAAGATCCTTGAAGACAAGAAATATTTCCTTTCTGTCTGCTTATCCTCAGCAATTAGCAAAAGTCCATCTCTTCACCACATGGTTGATGAACTAGAAATAATTACAGAATGTCTGTGCATAATCTAAATAAAGTCCATAAAGGAGATTGCATCAGACAGAACCTGCTGCACATGCTCATAAGGACTGGAATCTCATTGGCCAATTCCCTACTCCCCCCACCCCCATCTCTACCCCACCCCCATTTAAGCAGTTTCACGTACAATCCTCTTGCAATCCGATCCTTCCTTTATTCCACGTTGCATGTGGAAATGCTTATTTTATTTGGTTTTAAATTTTCAAATAAAAAAGAAAAGAAAGTGGAAAAATAATAGGTGGGCAATGGGATAGTATATAAAGATTGATAAATCTGGGATTAGATAGAGGAGGGATGCTATCAAATCCTCCCTATCAAGATTGCAGGCAGGACAGCCATGGAAAGCTCCCTGCATGAGCAAAACTCAGCACCTTGGTGGTGAGGGTGAAATGGATTCAGTACTTGCCAAGCTACATCAACTACCTACCATTATACAACAAGCTTCAAGAAGACAGTCCAAGAGAATGCAGGAGAATTTGCCTCAATTTTGTCTGAAACCGAAGGAAAGACTCAATACAAAAATTGCCAGATAAATGTGGACAAGTTAATAGCTGCATCCACATGGACTACTTCATTATCAATAGATGCAGCCAAGTCCTCCAAAAATTGATCCAGCAGGGAAGGGTATAATGATGCTAAGTCTGACATAGACATATTGTATCATGATCCTTTGCCCTTGCTGGAGTCAACAAATTCATTGACTAAAAATCTTAGATCTGAGAGGGACATCAAGACCCTCAAGGTACTGTACCATCCAACAGGAAGCTGCTATCAATGGGGCAAGAGAGTAGCCCAGTGACAGATGAAGGAAATCCCTTGGGTGTAAAGTACGTCAATTAGATTCAAAAAGCACTTATTGAGGGGGTGGAGCCAAGATGGCGGAGAGGAAGCAGCAAGCTGCCTGAGCTCTCCTTCTGTTCCCTCAAAACGAACATTAAATCAAGCCTCTGGACGGATTCTGAAACTACAGAACCTGCAAAGAGACAGAGAGACACAGTCCTCCAACCAGAAATAATTTAGAAGACTTCAGGAAAAGGTCGGTCTGACTCGGCAAAAGGGAGGCCCAGCGCAGGGCAGCAACCCAGCGCCGAGGGGGTCGGGGCAAGTCAGCAGGAGCTGCGGGCCACAGCCGAACAACTGAGGCTCCCGGAACCTGGTTCAAAAATCTGGTGGCCAAGAAGGACAGTGGAAAAACCTACCTGCACCGGCCGAGAGGGCCACGAACGGCGGGATCAGACGCCGGGGTCTGGCGCCTGGCTGGCCGAGCGCGCTCAGACAGGAAGTGCAGGGCGGGGATCTCCACACACCATAAAGGCCTCAGAGTAAAAGCCCGGTCACACAGCACCTATACACCTGCACAAGAAGTCCAGAACAGGGACCCTGGTGCCCCCAGAGCAGACCTCAACTTAAAGAATAAATAAATAAGCTGCAATAATGAGTAAGAAGCAAAAAAGAGCCCTCTCCATTGAGAGCTTCTGTATCAATAGGGAAGAAGCCAACACAAACTCAGATGAGGACAATAGCCTCAAATTGGCTACATCTGAAGCCTCACAAGGGAAGGTGAATTGGTCGCAAGAACAAAAAGCCTTCCTGGAAGAGCTCAAAAAGGATTTTAAAAATCAATTGCAAGAGGTAGAAGAAAAAATGGGGAGAGAAATGAAAGCAAAACAAAAAAACTATGAAAAAAGAATCAGCAGCTTGGAAAAGGAAGCTGAAGAAAACAAAGCCTTAAAAAATTCATTTGGCCAAATGGAAAAAAAGGTGCATAATCTCACTGAAGAAAACAGTACCTTAAAAAATTCACTTAGCCAAATGGAAAAAAAGGTGCATAATCTCACTGAAGAAAACAATGCCTTAAAAATTAAAGTGGGAAAGTTGGAAGATAAGGAATCCATGAGACACCAAGAATCAGTCAAGCAGAATAAAAAAAATGAAAAAATAGAAGAAAATGTGAAATACCTCATTGGATGAATGAAAAGACAACTGATCTGGAAAACAGATCGAGGAGAGACAATTTGAGAATCATTGGACTGCCTGAAAGCCATGACCAGAAAAAGAATCTAGATACCATATTCCAGGAAATTATTAAGGAGAACTGCCCTGATATCATAGAATCAGAGGATAAAATCATCATTGAAAGAATCCATCGATCACCTCCTGAAAGAGACCCCAAAAGGAAAACTCCAAGGAATATTGTAGCCAAATTCCAGAATTATCAGGTGAAGGAGAAAATACTCCAAGCAGCCAGAAAGAAGCAATTTAAATATCATGGAGCCACAGTCAGGATTGCTCAGGACCTGGCAGCTTCAACATTAAAGGACCGCAAGGCTTGGAATATGATATTCCGGAAGGCAAAGGAGATTGGATTGCAGCCGAGAATCTATTACCCAGCAAAAATGTGCATTTTCTTTCAGGGGAAAAGATGGACATTTAATGACATTGGGGACTTTCAATCTTTCCTGGTGAAAAGACCAGAACTGAATAGAAAATTTGATCTCAACATACAAGACTCAAGAGAAGTTTAAAAAGGTAAACAGAGGGGGGAAAAAAAAGTTACCCTATTAGGTTAAACTGTTTATATCCCTACACAGGAAAATAATACTCATAACTCTTAAGAACTGTAAATGTATTTGGGCAGAGAGAAGGATTTTATATAGAGGGTATAAATATAAATTGTCTTTGATGTGATGATACAAAAGAATTAAGGGGATAAAAAGGGAGTCTATGGGGAGGAGAGGAAAGGGGAGGTGGAATGGGATGAATTATATCATATGAAGAGGTGGAAAAAAAACCTATTACAATAGAGGGAAAGAAAGGAGGGGGGAACATGGTTTCAACCCTATTCTCATTAGATTTGACTCAAAGAGGGAATAACATATACGTTCATTGGGATAAAGAAACTTAACTCATTCTTTAGGGAAACAAAAGGGGAAGGGAAAGGGGGGGACTGATAGAAGGGAGGACAAAAGCAAGGGAGAAAAGGGTAAAGAAAAGAGAGGGGGGTGATAAAAAGGGAGGGCAGATTGGGGGAGGCAGAGGTAAGAAGTAAAACGTCGGTGAGGAGGAATAGGGTGAAAGAAGGGGGGAAAAGTACAAAGGGGGTAAATAGAATGGAGGGGAATAGACAGTCAGTAATAATAACTGTGAATGTGAATGGGATGAACTCTGCTATAAAACAGAAGCGAATTGCAGAGTGGATTAAAAACCAGAACCCTACAATATGCTGTTTACAAGAAACACATTTGAAGCAGAGAGATACACACAGAGTAAAGGTAAAAGGCTGGAGCAGAATATATTATGCCTCAGCTAAAGTAAAAAAGGCAGGGGTAGCAATCCTTATCTCAGACAAAGTGCAGGCAAAAATAGATCTCATTAAAAGAGATAAGGAAGGAAATTACATCTTACTTAAAGGTACTATAGATAATGAAGTAATATCAATATTGAATATGTATGCGCCAAGTGGTATAGCATCCAAGTTCTTAGAGGAGAAGTTAAATGAGTTACAAGAGGAATTAGACAGTAATACTATACTAGTGGGAGATCTGAATCTCCCCTCTCAGAATTAGATAAATCTAGCCAAAAAATAAATAAGAAAGAAGTGAAAGAGGTGAATAGATTACTAGAAAAGTTAGACATAATAGATGTCTGGAGAAAATTGAATGGGGATAGAAAGGAATATACCTTTTTCTCAGCAGTACATGGCACATTTTCAAAAATTGACCATGTATTAGGGCACAAAAACATCATAGTCAAATGTAGAAAGACAGAAATAGTAAATGCATCCTTCTCAGATCATGATGCAATAAAAATTACATGTAAGAAAGAGCCAGGGAAAAGTAGAATGAAAATCAATTGGAAACTAAATAATTTCATTCTAAAGAATGAATGGGCCAAACAAGAAATCATAAGAAACAATCAATAACTTATCCAAGAGAATGACAATAATGAGACAACATACCAAAATCTATGGGATGCAGCCAAAGCAGTGCTTAGGGGAAATTTATAGCTCTAAATGCTTACATGAATAAGAAAGAGAAAGAGGAGATTAATGAATTGGGCATGCAACTTAAAAAGCTAGAAAAAGAACAAATTAGAAATCCCCAATTAGACACTAAATTAGAGATCCTGAAAATTAAAGGAGAAATCAATAAGATTGAAAGCAAAAAAACTATAGAATTAATCAATAAAACTAAGAGCTGGTTTTATGAAAAAACCAATAAAATAGATAAAATATTGGTTAATTTGATAAAAAAAGAAAGAAGAAAACCAAATTACCAGTATCAAAAATGAAAAGGGTGATGTTACCACCAATGAAGTGGAAATTAAAGCAATAATTAGGAAATATTTTGCCCAACTGTATGCCAATAAATTTGACAATCTAAATGAAATGGATGAATATTTACAAAGATACAAACTGCCCAGGTTAACTGAAGAGGAAATAAAATCCTTAAATAAACCCATATTAGAAAAAGAAATTGAACAAGCTATTAATGAACTCCCTAAGAAAAAATCCCCAGGGCCAGATGGGTTTACGGGTGAATTTTACCAAACATTTAAAGAACAATTAATTCCAATATTATACAAATTATTTGGAAAAATAGGTGAAGAAGGAGTTCTACCAAATTCGTTTTATGACACAAATATGGTGGTGATACCAAAACCAGGCAAAGCAAAAACAGAGAAAGAAAATTATAGACCAATTTCCCTAATGAATATTGATGCTAAAATCTTAAATAAGATATTAGCAAGGAGATTACAGCAAGTGATCACCAGGATAATACACTATGACCAGGTGGGATTTATACCAGGAATGCAGGGCTGGTTCAACATTAGGAAAACTATTAACATAATCAACCACATCAATAAGAAAACCAACCAAAATCATATGATTATCTCAATAGATGCAGAGAAAGCTTTTGACAAAGTACAGCACCCATTCCTAATAAAAACACTAGAGAGTTTAGGAATAGGGGGAGCTTTCCTTAGAATAATAAACAGTATCTACCTAAAGCCATCAGCAGTATTATATGCAATTGAGATAAATTAGAGGCCTTCCCAATAAGATCAGGGGTGAAACAGGATGTCCATTATCACCCCCTATTATTTAATATTGTTCTAGAAATGTTAGCTTTAGCAATCAGAGAAGAGAAAGGAATTAAAGGAATTAGAATAGGCAAGGAGGAAACAAAACTATCACTCTTTGCAGATGATATGATGGTATACTTAAGGAATCCTCGAGAATCAAGTCAAAAATTACTTGAAACAATTAACAACTTTAGCAAAGTAGCAGGATATAAAATAAATCCACATAAATCATCAGCATTTCTATACATGACCAACAAAGTCCAGCAGCAAGAGATAGAAAGAGAAATTCCATTTAAAGTAACGGTAGGTAATATAAAATACTTGGGAGTCTACTTGCCAAGACAAACCCAGGAACTCTATGAACACAACTACCAAACACTCTTCACACAAATCAAATCAGATCTAAATAATTGGAAAGATATCAATTGCTCATGGATAGGCAGAGCTAATATAGTAAAAATGACAATACTGCCTAAATTAATTTACTTATTCAGTGCCATACCAATCAGGCTGCCTAAAAATTATTTTATACAGCTAGAAAAAATAATAACAAAATTCATCTGGAAAAACAAAAAATCAAGAATATCCTTCACAGGAAGGTGGGTTAGTGGTACCAAACCTGGAGCTTTACTATAAAGCGGCAGTCATCAAAACTATCTGGTACTGGCTAAAAAATAGAGTGGTAGATCAATGGAATAGGCTAGGCTCAGGAAATGCAGTAGTAAATGACACTAGTAATGTAGTGTTTGATAAACCCAAAGACTCCAGCTTCTGGGATATTTGACAAAAACTGCTGGGAAAACTGGAAGATAGTATGGCAGAAATTAGGCTTAGACCAACATCTTACACCTTATACTAAAATAAGGTCAAAATGGATACATGATTTAGACATAAGAGGTGATACCATAGGTAAATTAGGAGAGAAAGGAATAGTGTACCTATCAGATCTTTGGAAAGGAGAACAGTTTTTGACCAAACATGAGATAGAGTATATTATAAAATGCAAAGTGGATGATTTTGATTATATTAAATTAAAAAATTTTTGTACAAACAGAAGCAATGCATCCAAAATTGGAAGGGAGACAGAAAGCTGGGAAACAATTTTTGAGGCCAGTGCTTCTGATAAAGGCCTCATCTCTAAAATATATAGGGATTAAATCAAATTTACAAGAATCCAAGTCATTCCCCAATTGAGAAATGGTCAAAGGATATGAACAGGCAGTTTTCTGATGAAGAAACCAAAGCTATCTATTCCCATATGAAAAAATGCTCTAAATCTCTAATGATTAGAGAGATGCAAATTAAAACAACTCTGAGGTACCACCTGACACCTATCAGATTGGCTAAAATGACAAAAAAGGAAGATAATAAATGTTGGAGAGGCTGTGGGAAAATTGGAACACTAATGCATTGTTGGTGGAGCTGTGAGCTGATCCAACCATTCTGGAGAGCAATTTGGAATTATGCCCAAAGGGCGATAAAGCTGTGCATACCCTTTGACCCAGCAATCCCACTTTTAGGTCTTTTGCCCAAAGAAATCATGGAAGGGGGAAAGGGACCCACATGTACAAAAATATTTATAGCTGCTCTTTACGTGGTAGCAAGGAATTGGAAGTTGAGGGGGTGCCCATCAATTGGGGAATGGCTGGACAAGTTGTGGTATATGAATACAATGGAATACTATTGTGCTGTAAGAAATGATGAGCAGGAGGAGTTCAGAGAAACCTGGAGGGTCTTACGTGAGCTGATGATGAGTGAGATGAGCAGAACAAGGAGAACATTGTACACAGTATCATCAACATTGAGTGTTGACATACTGTGATGGACTATATTCTTCTCACCAATGCAATGGTACAGAAGAGTTCCAGGGAACTCATGATAGAAGAGGATCTCCAAATCCAAGAAAAAAAAAAGAAAGAAAGAACTGTGGAGTATAGATGCTGATTGAACCATATTATTTCTTTTGTTTTGGGTGCTGTTGTTTTTTTTTTTCTATTTTGAGGTTTTGCATCACTGCTCTGATTCTTTCTCTTGTAACAGGATTAATGCAGAAATAGGATTAATGTTATTATGTGTATATATATATGTGTGTGTATATATATATATGTATATATATAGAGATATATAGATATAACCTATATCAGATTACCTGCTGTCTAGGGGAGGGGGGAGGGAGGGGAGGGAGGGAGAAAAATCTGAAATTGTAAAGCATGTATAAACAAAAGTTGAGAACTATCTTTACATGTAACGGAAAAAATAAAATATCTCATAAGAAAAAAGTAAAACAGTATTCCATTGCAAAAAAAAAATTTAAAAAATTTAAAAAATTTAAAAAGCACTTATTATTCACGTACTATGTGCCAGGTGGTGTTCAGAACTAAGAAGACAAAGACAAAAATTATTTAAAGGGTACCTGCCCTGAAGAAGCTTTTATTCTACTAGGAAGAGATAACATTCACAACTAAAATTAGATAGATAGATAGATGATAGATAGATAGATAGATAGATAGATAGATAGATAGATAGATAGATAGATAGATAGATAGATAGATGATGGATGGATGGATGGATGGATGGATGGATGGATGGATGGATGGATGGATGGATGGGGAGGGAGAGGGAGGAGGAGAAAGAGAGAGAGAGAGAGAGAGAGAGAGAGAGAAAGAGAGAGAGAGAGAGAGAGAGAGAGAGAGAGAGAGAGAGAGAGAGAGAGAGAGAGGAAGAAGTGCATTCCAAACATGGAGAACAGTTTATGCAAAACCCCAGAGGTGAGAGATAGAACATCATGTACAGGGAATGCAAAGTAAGCCATTTTGGGCTAGAATGTAGAGTGAGTGGAAAGGGTGGGGAATAATGGGGAACAAATTTGGAAAGATAGATTAGAGTCAAATTGTGAAGGGCTTTAAATGCCAAGCAGAAGGGCTTGCATTTTTTTCCTAGAAGTAGCTGATTCTAGTTGCTTCAGGAGCCAGAGGTTGGTTTCCACAAGGCAAGGACGCCTTGGACCATAGCCTGACTGCTCCTAGGAGGTGATCTCCAAGGTCCCTGCAAGTCCTGCCAAGGTATAAGCACCTTAGCCTTTGTAGGGTAATAAGCATTTCAACCTTTGTAGACCACAGATAGCTTGATAAGAGGACATGAGACAATACTGTCAGTTTTCTCCCATCTCCAGAAAGAGGGACAAGGGTAAAAGTATGAGTGTAAACAAGAATCTGAGCTAGGTAAGATTCAGACTTTCTTGGGGAAAACCAAATCCGGGACCTGATACTGGAACAGGAGACCAGGATCTGAGATGAAGTTTCAATTGAGGGAGTCTATAAGAAGATCATGAGGCACACTAATAAAAGTGTTCATAAAATGACCAAAGGAAAGAATGCCAAGTTTGGAATTAGAGACTCCGGGTTCAAATCCCTTGGGCAAGTCCCTTCCAAGGGAACCTCAGAGGTCATCTCATTTTGCAGATGAAGGAGACTGAGGCCCAAGGAGTGTTAGGTGACTTTCCCAAAATCAAACTGGTATATGTAGGATTTGAACCCATATCTTAAGCCTATAATGTAGAAATAGAAGGGCAATCATCTACTCTAACACCTTCATTTAATGACCATCTAAGCCAATTTGCCTATGAAGTTTTTCTCTTTTTTACCAGTGACGTGTTCCTAGGCCCTTCCTTTGACCAATATGTCAAGTAGATTTTCCTTTCTAACTCAGCTAGGCTGGGGAGAGTGTGGGCTTTGACACTAACTTGAATTTGTTTATTAAATTACTCCCACAGATATCAAGTCCCAGATAGAATAGGACACAGCATAGGTCAGATATAATAGAAAGAATAATACTGACCCTCTACCATGTGCTAGGTAAAATGGGGCATACAAAGCATGGCATCACTTCATGGTATTGAATTAAGAATTAAAGGGCCTGGGGGGCAGCTAGGTGGTGCAGTGGATAAAGCACCAGCCTTGGATTCAGGAGTACCTGAGTTCAAATCCAGCCTCAGACACTTGACACTTACTAGCTGTGTGACCCTGAGCAAGTCACTTAACCCCCATTGCCCCCCCCAAAAAAAAAAAGAATTAAAGGGCCTGGGTTCAAATCTTTCCCCTGCCACTGTGCCACTTTAAACAAACCCCTTGATCTCTCTGAGTCTCTTTTCTCTCTTCTGTAAGACAAAATAAATTAAACAACCTTTTAAGCAAGCTTAAAATCTGTAATCCTTCAGAGACGAGGCCCTTACTCTGAAGGAAACTCCCAATCTAATTCACTTCAATTGACCAAGTATCTATCAAGATTCTACTGTGTATAAAAGGAGAGGTGACGCATTACAGTGGGTACAGGGCTGTCCTTGGAGTCAGGGAGATCTGAGTTCAAGTCTTGCCTTTGATATATACTGACTGTGAGACCATGTCAAGGTATTTACTCTCTCGGGGCCTTGGGCAACTCTCTAAGACTGTAATGATCTTGTAATTTTGGAGGAGTTTCCACTCCTAACATTGTAAGTTGATGAGATCACAGAATCACAGGCCAGAAAAAAATGCAGTATAAAGTATATTGGAGAGAACTTTCTGAATCCAAAACCTGGGTTAGGTGGCTCAAGGAGCCATCCTCTAATCCACCACTCCATGGGCACATTATTTTCAATTCAATGAGTTTTTATTTTTAATAATAGCATTTATCAATTATAAAGGCTTTAAGATTTACAAAACATTATCTATAAATGTATATATATATACATACACATATATAGTTATCCATCATTCATTGTTTTTGTTTTTTTGTTTTTAGTGAGGCAATTGGGGTTAAGTGACTTGCCCAGGGTCACACAGCTAGTAAGTGTTAAGTGTCTGAGGCTGGATTTAAACTCAGATCCTCCTGACTCCAGGGCCAGTGCTTTATCCACTGTGCCACCTAGCTGCCCCTCCATCATTCATTGTTGAAGAGGAACAATAACATCACAGGGTGATATCTTGACTTGCAAGTGAATTGGGTTTATGTGAGGAAGAGTTGCAAAAAGTTATCAGCCTCACTCTTAATTCCGGAGTCATTGAATTCTAGTGGCAAGACAAAAGTCAAGATGATTGGCCCAGGATGCAGTAGATGACCTTAGCATCTTCAATGTCTGACCAAGCTCTAAGTGCTCCATAGAGTCCGCTTCAGCTGACTTTGTGGTCTTTGGAACAAATTATTCTCATCCACCCATTCCATCAGAAATCTTCATGTGCTTAAAGTAGACATCCTTCTAATATGTGTGTGTATTTGTTGTTGTTAATCATTTCAGTTGTATCTGACTTTTTGTGACCCCATTTGGGGTTTTCTTGGCACATATACTGGAGTGGTTTGCCATTTCCTTCTCCAGCTCATTTTACAGATGAGGAAACTGAAGCAGAGTTAAGTGACTTGTCCAGGGTCACACACCTAGTAAGTGTCTAAGGCAAGATTTGAACTCATGAAAAAGGTATCTTCCTGACTTCAAGTCCAGCACTCTATCCACTATCTATCTGCTCATGAAGCAAAGTAATGTGAACTAAATCTAGAAAGGTTGGCCAGAGGCAGATTAAAAAGTCTTCTCAATGCCAATCTGAAGAATCTGTATCTTATCCTAATAAAGGAGATGAGGCATAAACACCTGAGAAGTTAAGTAACACTTTTTAAAATAAGGATTTAAATAACAGTGTGAGACAGGAGTGATATCACAAGATGACTAAGTGTCATGCAGACAGTAATTGCTTTAGGATCTCACAGGAGGAAGAGATGGTTGCCTGTGGGCTGTTATTTCATTTTTCATATCTGCACCCCTAGCATCCAGCATAGCACTTGGCACAGAGAAGGTGCTTAATAAGTGCTTGCTGATTGATTGACTGATTGATTGATTGATTGATTGATAGACAGAAAGTCTTCAAGATAGAGATGCGGGCTGAACTGAGCCTGGAAGTTTGATAGAGAGAGGTGGGGGGAGTGCGGGTAGAGAAACATTCCAGACTCAAACACTCTTATTCCCCTAGAATTGCACTACTTGGCTAGAGTTCCTCTACCAGGTTCACAATCTTGAAAACTCTGTTATCCTATTTAAAGGAACGGCATGATGATTTTCAAGAAATGTAGCTGCCTTTATTGGAAGCACAAGATTGATACATCTTTTGCACATACTGTTTGTCTAGTGCGTCTATATTTACATGGGCAGTTTATTGTTATGCTATGGAAGAAAATCATTAAAACTCAACTAATAGTTCTTGAGTAGATAGAGCCAAAGCTAGGCAGGTTCTGAAAGCAGAGATGTGACAAAAATAGGGCAACAGTGGCTTTGATACAGGTCAACAGCATTTAGAAGGCACTGGTATTATGTATACTCTTTTAGGCAGGAAAGACCAACTGACTTTAGCACCTAGTTAGCAAGACTAGTTAGTTAAAACAAAAATATAATTACTGTAGGGTAAGCTTCTTCCCATGGCCTTCTATTCATGAAGACTCTTTCTAAATCTAGCCTCTCCTGCTCCTTCCCATGGAGATAGCCAACCCACCAACAACCTCCCTGGGAACTGACTGCCTCTGTTTCCCCAATATGGGTGGTATGGAAGCATCTCTCCCTCCTTGTATCCCAGAATCTAAGGTTTCTCTTTAAGATTCCTCTTATCTACTCAGTGAATTTGTCTTTATTAGTTGATTTGAGGACAGACCTCATGCTGCTTATCCTGCAATGCACCCAAAAGTATTTTGTGTTACATGTCTAGTCACAAGGATGGCTAGATCTTTCTCTGACAATCCAGGGCAAGCAACCAAGGAGTATCTGTAAGCCA
The DNA here is from genome assembly GCF_019393635.1 of Dromiciops gliroides. NCBI lineage: Eukaryota > Metazoa > Chordata > Mammalia > Microbiotheria > Microbiotheriidae > Dromiciops > Dromiciops gliroides. The sequence continues at coordinate 599,409,273 of NC_057861.1, forward strand.
TTCTCCATGCTCCTAGTTTACCACTTCGTTTGCTCTGAGCAGCTATGGATGTACCTGGATTAATGTTGGGTTTAATAGAGCTGAATGACCTTCCTGGAGCAGGAAGAAGGCAATCCAGCTTTGGATAAAGGCTACCAAGACCAGAGAAACGCTGAAGAAAAATGCCACTATAAAATAGTGTGTTTATACCTTTACCCAGTTTGATAAGTGATGTGATCAAAAGCATGGCCATTTCTGATACTATTTTCAAAAAGGAAGGGAGGGATGATACACTGCAGAGATGATTTTTTGGTATGGTTAAGAAAATGTCCTGGACAGTCACTTAACCTTTGTGAGCCTCAGTTTCTTCATTTATAAAATAAGAAGTTTAGACTTAATGGCTTGGTCCCATTCAGTTCTAACTCCATGATCCTATGATGGTATGAGGAAATATACTTGGCAGAAACAGAGCCCTATAAAAAACTCTTATGAACTGATACAAAGTGAAAGAAGTGGAACCAGGAAAGCAGTATCCACCATAACAACAATGTAGATGGAATGAATAACAATGACAAAACCGGATGCCACAGAATTCTAATAATCAAGCTTAGTCCCCAAGAGGAGAGTAGGAAATATACTTTCTTTCCTCCCTTCCTGACAGAGCTGAGGACCCCTGGGTGTAGAACATGGCACCTACTGTCAGACTCAGCTGATGTGTTGGTTGGTTTTGCTGAACTGCTCTTTTTTCCCCTCACTTTTTAAATTCTTTATTACAAGAGATGGTTCTCTGGGGAAGGGAGAAGTCAGAGATATATTTGGAAATGAAGGTGACATGCTCACTTTGGCAGCACATATCCTAAAAGTGGAAATGAAGGTGATGTAAGAACAATAGATATCAATTTCAAAAATTTTAAAGAGAAAGGAAATAGCTTCTTGCTAGAGCCCAGGGCAAAACTCCTATTCTGACTCCTTATGAGGGAGCTAGGCTCGAAGTTCTCCATTCCCCCCAGTAGCTACTGTTGACCAGACTCCAAGACTGGGTTTAAGGACTCCAGGTCATGATAGATCAAACTCTCTACACAAGAGGAGAGCATGGTTGGCAGTCCCAGCCAGTCACCATGAAACCGGGAGATAGGACAGCAGTGGAGAGATGTAGTCCTCTATCAAAGGGCCTGGGAAAACATCTGCTGAGTCTGCAAGGCAGTGTGAAAGGACCAGAGCTAAAAGGTTCATTTAAGAGTTGAATCCAAACCGTTATGTGGTAAGAGGTTAGAAAGGAAAAGAGGGTAAAAGAGAAAGGAAAAGAGAATTTCTGTACGACAGAAGCCAGGGAGCAGATAGAAGGCACTTCCTAAAGAGGATGGCTTTCAACTTTAGAAAGAAGCAGCAGAACATTGGGCCCCTCCCTCCACCCAGAATAACAGGAAGGATCCACAGGTACCACGGGCACCTGTGGGGCACAGTGTATAGAATGTTGGACCTGAAGTCAGGATGACCTTGATTTGAATCCTGTCTCAGACTTCCTACAGAGGAGTAAGAAGGTCATAACAGTCACCAAAGAGTTTAATTGGGGAGGCATGCTGTACTCCATAAATAGGTTTCTGAAGTGTTACTGAAAGCCTAATTGAAAATGTATTAAACCAAATAATAAAACAAAACTGAATGCCATTCATTTAAAATAACTAAGCATGGCCCTGGAAAAGGAACAAGTTGATGCACTTTCCCACATTCATTGCAGAAGTGGGGAACCACAGGTAAGAACGTTGCATATGTTAGACACAGCCAACACGTCAGTTGGTTTAGCTGAACTTTTTTTTCCCTCTTTCCTGTTTTAATTTTTGTTACATGGGAAAGTTTACTAGGTTGGATAGTGGCACAGGGTTTATTCAGACATGAATGAGACATAAAAGCAAAAGTCATCAGTTTAGAAAAAAAAACCACACATTAAAAATGTGTTAAACCTGGGGCAGCTAGATGGCGCAGTGGATAGAGCACTGGCCCTGGAGTCAGGAGGACCTGAGTTCAAATCTGGCCTCAGACACTTAACACTTACTGGCTGTGTGACCCTGGGCAAGTCACTTAACCCCAATTGCCTCAGCAACAACAACAACAACAAAAAAAAATCCTCAAAAACCCTTCTAACTGCTGATTTCTGTGGGATGAATGATAGAACCAAAAGAAACTTAGAATGGAACAACGTGAAGTCCTAGGTAGGAAACAATGATCTGAAGCTTCAGCATGGTTGAAATGTCTGACTATAGAACAGAAAGGAATCCCTGGATGTTAGAGTTGAAAGGTACCTTAAAGGTTATCTAGTCCAACCCCTTCCTTTTACAAAAGAGAGAATTGAGGCTTAGAAAAATAACGTGGCTTAGGGGCAGCTAGGTGGTGCAGTGGATAAAGCACGAGCTCTGGATTCAGGGAGACCTGAGTTCAAATTCGGCCTCAGACACTCGACACTTACTAGCTGTGTGACCCTGGGCAAGTCACTTAACCCTCATTGACCTGCCCCCTCCCCCCCCCCAAAAAAAAAAAGAAAAAAGAAAGTGGCTTGCCCAAAGTCACAGAAACAATAAGTGACCTAACTTAAGAAACCTAAGTCCTTTGACTCCAGGTCTAGTAGTGCTCTTTCCACCATACTGGGCTAGTGGGTGCAACAAATGAATAGTTAGATATGTGCATGGGGGCAGAATTTGATTTTCTGAATCCCAGTTGGTCTTGAGTTCTAGAATTATGGAGTCTTCTCATCTCCTGAAAACCAAGAAAGGCATGTTTAGCACTGGACTTCTGAAGAACTTCAGGGTCCCACAACCTCTAACCTTTGACATGGACCTACGTACTTTAGAGAAGAGAAAACAGCTACAAATGTGCTCTTTTTTTTAATAGTATTTTTTCCAGTTACATGTAATGACAATTTTTAACCTTCATTTTTTTTTAATTTTGAGTTCCAAATTTTCTCTCGCCCTCCCTCCCCTTCCCCTACCCTAAGGAAGTAAGCAAATTGATATAAGTCAAAGCTCCTTAAACTGTGGGTTGCAACTCCATAAGGGGTCCTGTAGTTGAATATGGGGGTCTTGAAAAATTTGGCAGTAAACATTTGATTTGTATACCTATTTTATATACCTACATACCCAGAGTCATGTAAAAACTTTTTGGGCAAAAAGGGGTCACAAATGGGAAAAGTTTAAGAAGCCCTGATATAGGTTATATATGTGCACTCATGTAGAGCATATTTCCATATTAGTCATGTTGTGTAAGAAGAAACAGGCCAAAAGAAAAAAAACAATGAAAGAAAGTGAAAATAGTTTGCTTTGATCTGCATTCAGACTCCATCAATTCTTTCTCTGAATGTGGATAGTATTTTCCATCATGAGTCCTTTGGAATTATCTTGAATCATTGTATTACTAAGAAGAGCTAAATCATTCATAATGGATCATTGCACAATGTTGCTGATACTGTGTACAATCTTCCTCTGGTTCTGCTCACTTCATTTATCATTAGTTCATGTAAGTCTTTCCAGGTTTTTCTGAAATACACCTGCTTATCATTTCTTACAGCACAATAGTATTCCATTGGGGACAGCTAGGTGGTACAGTGGATAAAGCACTGGCCTTGGATTCAGGAGGACCTGAGTTCAAATCCAGCCTCAGACACTTGACACTAGCTGTGTGACCCTGGGCAAGTCACTTAACCCTCATTGCCCTGCCAAAAAAAAAGAAAAGAAAAGAAAAAGAAAAAAAAGAAAGGGCTGCTACAATAGTATTCCATTACATTCATATACTACAACTTCTTCAGTCATTCTGCAATTGATTGGGCATCCTCTCAATTTCCAATTCTTTGCCACCACAAAAAGAGTTGCTACAAATATTTTTGTATATGTTGGTCTTTTTCCCTTTTTAATGATCTTTTTTAGCATAAATACCTAGTAGTAGTATTGCTGGATCTAAGTATGTGCAATTTGATTGCCCTGTAAAGGTGCTCTAAAGAATGAAGCTGCTGTTGACCTTGTGAAAGACAGAATTCCATGATGGCAAGAATCTTGCCGAGGTGGACTGGAGGGAGACCTGAGTTCTAGTCAAAGTATTGATTAACTACATGTCCTTGAGCAAATTACTTCCCTTCTCTTGACCATCCATAAAATGAAGATAATAATATCATCCCTGCCAACCCCTAGGATCTGGCAGTCCTTACTGCGAGATGCACATTGCATGCGAAACTTTTTGTAAAGTACACTTTACAATATTTGCAAAGTACAGATTTGGAGTCAGAAGACCTGAGTTCAAATCCTGATCATAATATGTATGAACTTGGGCAAGTCAGTTAACATCCTTGGGTCTCAGTTTCCTCATTGGTCAAATAAGACAGATACCCTCTGACTTTCCTTTTAACTCTGGATTGGTGATCCTATGAGCCTATGATCTATTAGGGAGACTGTCAAAAATTCTGGGTGATTCTGAGTTCCTTTCATTACTAGGAGCTCTATTTTTTTAATGCCTAATCTATCTGGCCATTACAAAAGAGTGACAGCAAGAGTGCCTCAGCTCCTTTCTTTTTAATTTTTTTTGGGGGGTGGGGCAATGAGGGTTAAGTGACTTGCCCAGGGTCACAGAGCTAGTAAGTGTCAAGTCTCTGAGGCCAGATTTGAACTCAGGTCCTCCTGAATCCAGGGCCAGTGCTTTATCCACTGTACCACCTAGCTTCCCCTTCAATTCCTTTCTATTCAAATATTTACCCAAAGTTGGAAACTTCACAAGACCCTGAAGTGTAAGTGAGTAGCCTGAATGGTGCCCAGCCAAATCCTGCCAGATTGACAATGTTCCCTCATGGGTCAGAGAGTGCCATGGAATTTTGTTTCAGTCATGTCTGACTCTTCACGACCCCATTTGGGATTTTCTTGGCAGAGACACAGGAGTGGTTTGCCATTTCCTTCTCCAGCTCATTTTTACAGGTGAGGAAGCTGAGGCAAACAGGGTTAATTGACTCCCCCAGTGTCATACAGTTAGAAAGGGTCTGAGGCTGGATTTGAACTCAGGAAGGTGAGTCTCAGATTGATGTGGGATGGAATTTAGGGTCAAATTGATTGTGAGTCGTCCCAAAAGAATTACAAGATTCAGTGACTCAGTTTCCCAAGTTTTATTGCAATACTGTGAGTGATCACAGGGAAAGAACCAGAAAAGCAGAAAGGTATCTCTCAAATAGTGAAAGAAAAGACAGTTATATTTATAGTATGCATAAATTGATTATCAATTTCATTATAATAATCTCCACCTTGGGGATGTACAGGGGAGGGCTTATCTTAATTTGGAGTTCCTGGGGTCCTAAACCAACCCCGGAGGTGGGTACCTTTTTCAGTGGAGGTGTGTTTTGGGGGTTTACATGTGATAAGGTGAATCTGGGGACAAATTTGGCCTTTTCTGCGCATGTCTCTTTCTGATTCCCATGGCTAGTTTAAAAATATCTCCATTTTTCATTAGAATTTCTATACCCTTGTCATTTCTTTTATTGTTATTTGACCTGACCCATTATGGTCCCATTATGGGTACTGATCACTGTGGGTATGATAACCTAGCATAAGTTATCCATTAACTGGGGCCTAACTCTCTTTTGGAGCTAATATCTGAATTAGATCTTGGGTCTTAGGTTTTTCTGTTAACCCTTTTATCACCTCCTACATCAAGATGAACTCAGGAAGATGAATTGCAGGTACAGGGTTGGTGCTCTATCCACTGCCCCACCTAGCTGCTCAGGCCATAGCATAGCCAGCGCTAAAATAGGACATTTGAAGCCAGGAAAGAGCATATGTGCACCTTAAGTAAAGTATAAATACACTCATGAGGGGCTTTGAGTTTTCCCTTTAACATCCATAATTTAAATGATCACAAAATAAATACCTATTGACCATGAGAACTGAATATTCTGGCATTAGAAATGTGCTTTTATGGCAACACTTCAATTCAATAAGCATTCATTAAGCTTATATGCAGAGTAAGATGAAGGCCCCTGTCTTTCTGCAGCTAGTACACAAATAAAATATCAATGGTCTGCATTGAGAGGCAGAGCTTCCAGGAAGGGAGAGGTGATGGTCCCACTCTACTCTGTCTGCACTCATCAGACCTCAGTTAGTGTATTGCATTCAGTTTCTAGGCACTAAGGCTTAAGAGGAACATGGATAAACTGGAAAGAATCTAAAAGAAGATGATGAAGGGCCTCTTCATGAACTCTTCCTTCCACTGACTTGCTATTACCCAAATTTGGGCCTTCATCTCCCACTTCTGTGCCTTTGCAAAGACCTCTCACACTTGAAATGCATTCCCTTCTCACCTCTAAGAATTCCTAGTTTCCATCCATACTCAGATCATATGCTACTTCCTTAATGTCCCTTCTCAAATTATCATGTCAAGACTCTATGAATTATATTTGTTGTTTAGTCATTTTTTCAGTCATTTCTGACCCTTGGTGATCCCTTTTAGGGTTTTCTTGGCAAAGATACTGGAGTAGTTTGCCATTTCCTACTCCAGATCATTATATAGATGAGAAAACTGAGGCAAACAGAGTTAAGTGACTTACCCAGAGTCACACAGCTAGTAAGTGTCTGAAGCCAGAATTGAACTCAGGAAGACGAGTCTTCCTGACTCCAGACCCTGTGTTCTATCCAGTGTGCCACCCAGCAGCCCTCTTTTGTGTTATATATCCCCAGGAGAATGTAAACTATTTGAAGGAAGGGACAGTCGAGGGCATGGAGGTGGTAGATGTAATGCTGAATTTAAGGAAACAGAAAGTTGACCAGTTGAACTGAAATGTAGAGTATACAAAAGTGTACATATCATTATGCATTAAGTCTAGAAATGTAGCCCAGAGCCAAATTGTGAAAAAGCCTTGAAGTCCAGGTAGAGGGATTTATATTTGATCCTAGAGGTGAGTGGGATCCATGATAGTCTCTTGAGTATATTAGTGTTGTGGAAAGACTTAGGTTTTTGGAATCTCAATCTGGCACCTTGTGGATGGTGGATTGGAAATGGCCAGGACTGGCAAGAGAGACAATTAGAGAGCTATTTCAGTATCACAGACAAGAGGTGATGGGGACCTGGGCTAGGGTTGTGGTTGTAGAAGTGGAGAGAAGGGGATGAATGTGAGATATATTGTGGAGATGAATCAGAAAGACAAAGCAATTGATTTGATGTGAGGGTTGAGAAAAAAAAAGAATCAAGGATTACTCTGCATTTTCACATGTGGGTAACTGGAAAGATGCCACCAATAAAAATAGAGAAGTTAAGAAGAGGGGAGGTGTGGAGGACAGGATAATAGGTTAAGTTTGGGATTTTTGTTTGAAATACCTACAGCCCATTCAATTGGCGATGCCCAATAAGCAGCTAGTGATGTGAGACTTGACTTCAGGAGAGAAACTAGGGTTGAATATATATAGATCTGGGAGTCATTTGCATAGAGGTGAAAAATGTTAATAGGATTTCCCATCAATTTTTCCCTCAGTCATTGATTCTCATATTGCTCTTCTTGTATTCTTTAAATGTGCTTTGAAGTTAATTAGATAACCAAGAAAGAGAGAGTGAAAAGAGAAGACCCAGACCAGAGCCCTGGGATAGACTCCCAAAAGTGGGGGTGGGACAAGTTGGGTAATAATGAAAAGGAGATACATGAATAGACAGACAAGTAGATGGAGAGGCAGGAAAGGAGAGTATGATGAAAACCCAGGGAGGAGTGGGTGTCTAGGATCTGGGGATGACCAGCAATGTCAAATGTTGCAGAGAGGTCAAGAAAGAGAAGGACTTTTGAAAGAGATATTGAATATAGCCATGAAGAAAACCCTACTAATGTTGGTGAGAGCAGTTTCAGTTGAGTTATGAGGTCAGAAGTCAGATTGTAAATGGTTGAGAACTGAAGGCAAGTTGAGAAAATGGGAAACAAGTAGTGTTAATAGCTCTTCCTGTGAGTGGTTATGAAAGGGAGGAAGGATATAGGATGGTAGTTTAAAGGGATGGTGAGATCAAGTGAAGGATTTTTTAATGATAGGGGAGAGCTGAGCATATCTGTAAGCAATAAGGAAAGGTCTAGTACATAACAAGAGATTGAAAAATAGGGAGAAGGGGGAAAGCTAGATGGTGCAGTGGATAAAGCACTGGCCCTGGATTCAGGAGGACCTGAGTTCAAATCCGGCCTCAGACACTTGACACTTACTAGCTGTGTGACCCTGGGCAAGTCACTTAACCCCCATTGCCCCACAAAAAAAAATTAAGGAGAAGAAGAGCATTATCAAAGAGACAAGCTCCTGGAAGAGACAAGAGGGGATTGAATCAAGGACACAAGTGGATGGATTATCATCTGCAAGAAGGGCTTCTTCTGAGACAAATGCAAAGAGTATATGGTGAGGAGAAATTGTCAAGGCTATTTGGAGTGTGGAATTGGGGAGAAGAGAAAGCTCAAAACAGAAGCACTACATTTTTTTCAGAGAAATATTTAGCAAGATCCTCTGATGAGAGGGGAGGGTGATATATGTGGATTGAGGAGAGAAGAGAATAAGTATTTGCTGAGTGTCAGGCACTGTGATAAGCCCTTTACAAATATCTCATTTGATCCTCACAGCAACCATGGGATTCAGGTACGATTATTACCCACATTTTACAGGAAAGGAGACTGAGGAAGGCAGAGGTTAAGTGACTTGCCCATGTCACATAGCTGATAAGGGTCTAAGGAAGAATTTGAATTCAGGTCTTTGAGACCCCACACCTTGAGCTCTGTCCATTGTGCCATCTAGCTGCCTCTAGGGAAGGTTTAGAACAGATGTTGAAGGAAGTATTATATTATAAACTTAATCTGGAATTGATAAAAAAAATATTTATTTTCAGCATTGAGGGCCCAGTTGAAATTTCACAACTTAAATTTGTAGCACAGTTGTGTGACTCCTACCCTGGATTCAGTAGCAAGAGTGGAAAAAGCTGATGGTGTCTGTGACCTAAGATAGACTTGGAAAGAGATGGTTGTTGAAGGGAAGGGGGCAATGGACTCAAAGCTGGGGACAGCATGAAGCTGAAATGGTTAACTATTTTCTCGATACTTGGAAGAAAGGGAAGTGAGGCTGGAGAAGAGATGGTTAATGAAATGGAAGCAAGCATAGGGAGTTGCATGTTACAAGGTTGTATATCACCTCCAAGTAAAGATGCTACTGATGCTTGGTAGCAACCATAGAAACGAGGAGGCACTATCTCATGTATCTAGAAATAAAATCCATCATTGATTTCTTAAAGAAAAAAAATCATATGATCATAGATTTAGAGATATCAGGGGCCTTAGTGATCATCTAAGCCAACCCTCTCATTTTACAGATGAAGAAACTGAGGTCCATTCTGTTGAAAGAATACCTCCAATACCCTTAATCTCCATTCACAGAAATCTTGGCCCCTGCTCCCTTCACTCCAGGCTTCTCCTAACTAATACATCCTCACATTGACTCATGCTCAGTTTCTGTATCTTCCAACTGCTTCTCCAGGGTACAACTTGTCTTTCAATTATTGCTCAGCTTTCTGCCCATGCATTTCCTGGCTGCTAGTACCACCTTTACAGACTGACATTTACCAACACATACATTTATAGTGAACACACAAGGGGAGGGGGGGCGGTAAACAAATGCGACCCCATGGGGTAGGGTGGGGGCACTGTTTGCCAGAGCTCACACTCAGGTTTGATTTAAAAACAAAATACACAAATTCCAGCCGGCCACTGTAGCTCCTTGTGAGAACTCAGCTGTTAAGGCCAGCTTGTCAGATGGTCTTCTAGATTTTATTTTAGATTTACAGCTATTTATCAGGCAGGGACCCTCCAGCTTCCAAGACCTTTTCCAAAGACCTATAATCTTCTTTGCTGCTGGCAAAGGACAAGGCAAAGCATAGATGGAGAAGAGAGGTATTGATGGGAGAGGGCTATGGAAAGGAATTATAGGATATCTGGATCATAGATTTAGATAGAGCTGGAAGGGCCCTTGGAGCCCATTGAATTCAACCCCTTCCTTTTACAAATCAATGTCACCCAGAGGTTTTGTAAATTGCCCAGTCACACACACACACACACACACACACACACACACACACACACACACGCAGCTAATAAGTGTCCAAAGTGAGAATTGAACTCAAGTCTTCCAGACTTAAGTCCAGCTCTTTTAGAACAAGGAGAAACTCCTCAATTTCACCATATCCAAGCTTGTTGTTCAGTTCTTTTCAATCATGAACCCATTTGGAAGTTTCTTGACAAAGATAGTGGAGTAGTTTTGCCACTTTCTTCTCCAGATGAGGAAGCCGAGGCAAACAGGGTTAAGTGACTTGCCCAGGATCACACAGCTAGGAAGTGTCTAAAACCGGATTTGAACTTGGAAAGATGAGTCTTCCCTGACATCAGACCTGGCACTCTATCCACTACACCACATAGCTACCCCTGTATCCAAGCTGCTTTTGGGTTAAAAGCAAAAACAAAACAAGACATAAAGGGAAGGCTTGACTTGACTAGCTGTTATTTTAATTCCATTTAGTTCAGGGCACATGGTCCCCACCCCATCACTTCAGTCAGATATTGTGCCTGACTGGTGTATGAGACAGGCTGACAGTTGTGAGACAAGGCTTCTGATTTCCAAGGAATTCTGTGCTCGCTGGCAGAAAAGACACAGCAGCATCTAAGGCATCGGTCATGTCTTTCATGGCAGAGAAGTTCCGTTGTCACACATTCCTTATGTAAAAGGCTCTTTTTAAACTCCCTTTTCAGTCTTAGAAAGTTATCTCTCCCTGCCATCTTCTCATCAGTTTCCTGCTGCTGTGTCTTAGAGGACTGAAACCTTTCAAATCCATCTCTCTAGCCCTAACCCTCTCTCCCACCTCCATCCTAATTAGTGAGTGCTGCACAATGGCCCACTATAACTAGGTGGCCTCAGCCAAGGTTCAAGGTTCAAAAACCTTGAACTCCCTGCAATAGTCTTACCAACTGCCTTGCCTTTGACCTACCCTTACCCACCCCAATCTACTTTCCAGTTCTAGAAACAAAATGAACCAACATTGCCAAGCTCCTGGAATGGACTTGTCAATCTATTTCCCTCTAGCTCCACTATCCCAGAAGCTTTCCCTTACAACAAAACAAAACAAAACCCTTCCCTGGCTACCATTCCCCAACATATGTTATCTCTCCCATTAGAATGTAAACCTTCTGAAGGCAGGCACTGTCTCTGTTTTTGTATTTGTATTCCCAGCATGTAGCAAGTTGTTGGCACATAGTAAACTAGTATTGAGTTCTTTTTCATTCATTCATTCCTCATCTCTCAAGAATGAAGACCTTTTCACTAACAATGGTCACTACCAGGGGAAAAAATGAACAGGGACCATATACAGGGGGGGAAAGCTAATTTTAATTTGGCTTTTTTTTTCATTAAAAAAAGAGCAAAAATATAAAATATTTTACTTAACCATTTAGAAAATTAAGAATAGACAACTAATTTCAGTTGTGGAACAGACTGGTTAGGTAAGTAGGGATTACCATGTAAACCAGGGCTAGGTGGAGGAAGCCTCTAAAAGCACTAGGTATTCAAGGCTCCAGGCATCAACTTGTGTGTTGGGGATCTTCCCAGACTATGCTCCTGTTGTACCTCTACTGTTTCTAGTCTATCTGACTCCCCACCTCACCCCCACTGCTCTATCACCTTCAAGAAGGATGCAGGAGAGTATGTCACACACACACAATGGAGAGAGATGGAGAAAGAAGACTAAGACCTAACCAACAGAAGAGCATAGCAACTTTAGAAGTTGAAGATTCTGGTGAAGGTGTTAGAGCTAAGTGTACTACAGCTAGGTAGTATGATGGAGAGACTACCAGGTCTGAAGTCAGAAAGACCTGTCAGAAAGTTCAAATCCAGCCTCAGATACTTTCTAGCTATGGGATCCTGGGTAAATTACTTAACCACCATCTGCCTCAGTTTCCTCACCTATAATATAGGGGTTAATAACAGCACTATCGTAGGTCATTGTGAAGATCAAAGGAGAGGTTTATAAAGAATTTTGCAACCTTAAAGTGCAATGCTATTATTGTTGTTGTTATTAATATTATGACTGTTGTACACATGAAATGGGACATGTGACTGTTGTCTCCTTAGCCATTATTTTGAATGCACCAAGATATCCCCATATTAATGATGTTGGGTGCATTGGGAGAAATAAGCCAAAGTGAGGAGAAGGAGGACTAAACTGTGTGTATGCATCTCAAGCAAGTTAATGAGAGAGAGAGAGACAGAGGGAGAGAGAGAGAAACAGAGACACAGAGAGAGAGAGTAAGACAGAGACAGAGACAGAGAGAAGTAGTAAATGGAGATGGTATGAGCATGTGAGAGCAAGTATTAGGATCTTAGGGAGAACAGTGTTCAAGGATATCAGCGATGACTTAGGCTGGGTCTGCAGCCCCAGATGTTCTGGGGGGGTTCTATGTGAGTGAAGCTATGTTCCTTAACTCTGTGCCCTAACTTCATGATACTGGTGCCATAGAGGTCATAATTGGAAACCTGATCTGATTCTTTGTTACACTGAATATCTGAATGGCAAATTTTTACATTCTCTGTGGTCTGCCTAGGGGAAATGCAGGTCCAGAGTGAGGGGCAAGGGGCAGAAAAGAACAAAAGAACTTACAGGATGGTGTTTGGACAAGAGTAGCATGACTACAAGTGAGAGTTTTATACCAAAAAAAGCTGAAAAGTGGCAAGAAAGGAGCGGGGGTGAAAGAGACAGGAAAAAGCTGGAGGTAGAATCACAGTTTACCTTGAGGTAGACATCCTTTCCAAGCTATTCCCTAAACCATCCCAGCTTCCATTCTACTAGGTTCACACCACACAATACTTGGAAAAGAAATTGTTAGGAAGAATGAAAATATTATAATCAATAAAATATTATTGAGTACCTACTATGGGTGGCACAGAGATGAATAAGGCATAGCTTCTGCCCCGAAAGAACTGATGAAGGAAGTCTGATGAAGAGTCTAATGAAGGAAGCAATATATAAGCCTTTTAAAAATTGGCATGTTATGCTTTTCATTATTGACTGTATAAGCTGATGATGGTGCAAACCAAAGAAGCTACAGGAATCTAAAGGGAAGAGTGGTTATTGTGAGCTGAAGTTAGGACTTATTTAAATAAGAGACCTGAAGTACATTGAGAGTAGGGAGGAGTCAGAAGACAGGTCAGTCAACAAATATTTATTGAGTTCATATTATGTGTGAGACATGGAACTAAGTGCTGGGGATACAAAGAGAGGCAAAACATACCCTGCCCCCAAGGAGTTCACAGCCTACTGAAGGAGATAATGTGTAAATAACTATATATAGGTGAGATATATAGATATAGATATAGATATAGATATATAGATATATAGGTATATATAGGTGATATTTTTGAGTATAGAGAGAGACAAAGAGGCAAGAGAGATAGAGATACAGAAAGGGGGATATAGACAGAGAGAGAAAGAGAGAGTAAATGGAATGTTTGGAGATAATATCAGAGGGGAAGGCAGTAGTGGGGACTGGGAAATTGCAGAAGATGAAATTTGAGCAGACCCTTGAAAGAATTGAGGAAAACTAAGAGGCAGAAGTAAGGAGGGAGGAAGGGCATTGCAGGCATGAATGACAGCATTTGGGGGAAAGATGATGAGTTCTATTTTGGATGTGCTGAGTTGGAGATGCTTGCAGGATATCCTGTTTGAGATGTCCAAAAGGCAGTTGGTGATACTTGACTATAGCTCAGGTGAGAAAATATGGGCTGGATATCCAATTCTGGGGGTCATCTGCAGGTTTAATCTATGAGAACTGAGGAGATCATCGAGTTAAACAGCATAGAAAGAAAGAGAAAAGGAACCAAGACAGAGCCTGGGTTTTGATCCCAGGTCAACTATCTCTCTGGCCCTTAGTTCCATCAGCAGCAAAATGAAGGGATTGGTCTATGGTCTCAAAAAAGGCTTTCAGCTCTCAATTCTATGATCCTACCTTGAAGAATACTATGTCATATCTCTTTGGAACCTGAGTGTGGCAGAAGGAATACAAGAGAGTGAGCAACCCAATTACCTTGATACCCAACATCCTAAATACCTCAACCTAACCCTTTGCCTAGAAATAAGGCTGCAGGCTTAGGCTTAGTCAAAGTCAGGTTGGGTATGGGTTGGTTAGGTGGCTGACATCAGAGGTAACCAGCATCAGGTTGGACAAGGCTCAAAGCAGGCATAAGCAGTATAAAATTTTTTTTTGTAAGGCAATTGGGGTTAAGTGTCTGAGTCTGGATTTGAACTCAGGTCCTCCTGAATCCAGGACCGGTGTTCTATCCACTGCGCCACCTAGCTGCCCCCTTTTTTCTTAAATAGTAAAAAAAAAAAAAAAAAAAAAAACAACATTCTTGAGGGGGCAGCTCGGTGGCACAGTGGATAAAGCACTGGCCCTGGATTCAGGGGGACCTGAGTTCAAATCCAGTCTCAGACACTTGACACTTACTAGCTGTGTGACTATGGTCAAGCCATTTAACCCTCATTGCCCCACAAAAACAAAAACAAAGACAAAAACAAACAAAGCACCTACTTACTATGTTCCAGGTGCTATGTTAAGCACTGAATCAAACAGAAACAAAGGGTTCTGGGCCACCGAATCAGAGATTCAGGTTCATATGGAAGTAGTTAGCTACCCTGGGTGGTCAAGTAATCCAGGAATAAAAGCTGCTCTAACAGAAGTAGGATTGACTGAGTTCTTCCCCCACCCCTCAGGCCCAGGGCTACTCATCAAGCTCCACTCTGCAAATTCAACTATCTACTTGTTAAAGGGTCATTACCAAGTTCTGTCAGGCTTAGTTCCTCAGGAGCCAGGTAATTATCTTCATCCTCCCAAATGCTTTCAGGATCCAGGTCCAAAGGGAAAGACCACATCTTTTTACTTGGGGTGCTGTAACGGGGTGGGAGATTGGAATCCATATCAACTTGGGAGAGGGAGCCGCTCATCACCAGTCTAGTCCCTAGGATCCCTATCTCTCCTAGATCAAGGTCAGAGATTCACTTGAAAGTTGGGTCATTAACACTGCCTTCCTCTTCATAGATTCTGGTCTCTGTGCCAGACAACAACCTTGTATGTGACTGGCTAATTGTTGTCTTTGCACAGAAGTTTGGTTTCTGTGCCCTTGATGCTGTCTTATTTTGTGACCTGTCCCTTCACATAAGGAGGGTGCAGGGTCATAGAGTCAAGAATCTAGCACTGGAATGGAACACAGAAGCCATCTGGTGCAACCCCCTCATTTTATAGATGAGTAACCTGGAAGTTCGGGCAGGTGGGCTCGTTAGCCTTGGCAGGCAACCCACCTAGGGGAAGGAAACCCTGATTTTAAACCTCCACTGCCTTGCAGCTATACCCATATATGGGAAAGGCTTCGTGAGTTAACCCCGAGGAAAAATCAGGAGTCAGAGTCCCTTAGACAGTTGGATGTTGGATATCACATCCCTCTGGCAACTCCTGCGGTGGCACTGGTGCCAAACTGTATTGGCTCTGCCTCTCCTTTGGATCCACCAATGTCACAGAGAGGGAAAATCTGCTGCATGGGCAACAGCTTGTTTTCTATATTGATCTGCCCAGGCCAGCGCCCTGGAAAGGACATTCCAGCTACTCCTCATGGGGTAGATACAACACGAGATGCGGCAGTTTCCCAGTTACTGGTTATAAGTCACTCAGGAGCTGTGGCTCCCGTATCAGATTGCACAGCCACATTGTGGCCTGTGGCTCTTCAAGGCACTGATCCATGGTCATCCGCAACTGGTGGAGGCCTACTACTATACTACTACTAACCTAGAAGTTAAAGGAAGTTAAAGGAAGTAAAGGAAGTAACAAGGAAGTTAAATGACTAGGCACAGGTGGTATCAGATTTGAACCCAGGTCCTCTGACTCCAGGGCCATTGCTTTTTTTGTAGGGAAAAATAAAATAATCAGCTAATATGATAAATAACAAATTATATATAATATGTATATATAAATATATTACATATTGAAACATACATAATTTGTTTCTATGTTATGGCTAATTACGGGAGAGAAAGAAGCAGAGGGCAAAAAGAGGGAGGGAGACAAAATAAGGAGGTGAGAAAGAAATGAGAAAGAGTCAGCTAGAAGACGAGTCTAAAGGTGAGAATGGGAAGGCAGACAGGGGTGGGGGCCGCATTGATTCTCAGAACTCCCCCTGCTGCAGGTCTGCCAAAGCCAACCCTTACCTGCGTCCTTTTCTCTGCCACAACAGCTCTAATTTTCCCTCCTCTTCTGATAACAGCTCCTGCCTGCCATTGCCCTTTTCAGACCTAACCTACCAAGGCATGGTCCCCTCCCCCTTCCAAATCCCCAAACACAAAAATCTGTCTTTACACATTTGTGCCTGTGGATTTCAGAATCCCTGTGCATTTTATTGGCTGACAGCACTCACTGTTGGTTGTTTATCCACCTGTCATGCACACTAGATATAAACAATAATTTCTCAGGTTATCTGCTAATGAACTCAGCCACCCCCTAACCCTCCTCCTCTCTAGATTTGACAAATAAATTGATTGCTAGAACAGCAGCCAAAAGCTGGAGATTTTTTTCTGCATTAGAGTTTTCCAAGATATTAACCTCTTCTCACTTTCATCCATCCCCTTTTGACGAAAAAACTCCATCATCCTACCCACTTAGAGAATAAGCAGTTGGATGCCACGTAAGTCGAGAGGATCAGGCAAACTAAACATTCCTACCAGATCTCATGTGATGTGGACTCAAGGCTCTTCACAGGTCTGGAAACTCAAAGAACCTCAGCTCCCCCTCTCTCACCTACAATTTCCAACCAGTTGTGAAATCTTGCCTTTCCTGCTTCCACGACATCTCTATATCTGTGCTCACATCACTTAGTTCAGGCCCTCATCATCTCTCATCCACATTATGGTGATGGCCTCCTAACTGGTCTTCCTGCCTCACCCCTTCTCATTCGAATCCATTCTCCACTTTGCTGCCAAAATAATTGTCCTTAAGTTGCCAGGTAGGGAGCGGGAGAGGAAGAAGATGGACAGGTTTTGTCAATAAGGGAAAAGTTCTTTTGTTAAGGTCAGGATTTAGAACCAAAGAGACATGACATAAACATACTTCTTGGTCACTGGAACCAACAGTTCCAAGATCAGGGACAAAAGAGGATGGAGAGGAGGAAGCAAAATATCAGGCACAGGAGAGCTCCTTCCTTCATCTAAGCTGCCCTTACCTCTTGTGGGTTCTGCTGCTCCAGGAGTTGTCTTATGGCATTATTTGAAAGTATCTGGAGGAGTTTTGGAGAGAGCTTACGCAAGTCACTGCCTTTCCTCCACCATCTTGGTAAGCTGCCCTTACTTCCTTCCTTGCTTCATGAGCAATGGGCAGGTCTCTAGGAGAAGCAGCCAGAAGTTCCTAGCAGTGACAAGACACTGAGTGGAAAAGCATAAGCCAGGGAACAGAGGAGGACAGGCAGACAGAATGAGAAAGGGTTACAAAGACAAAGAAGGAAACTGCTTTGCTATAATGCAGGTCAGGTAAAGAATCATATGAGGTGGTTGTGGTTGTTGGTGGTTGGTGGTGTTTTCAGCTTGGGAGACAAGGTCACTTAACTCTGTAAACCTCTGTCCAGCCACCAAAGATCAGCCTATTCCAAAAGGGAAGCCCCTTCTCCCTGATGGAGAGACAAGATGGCACAGTCAGAGGACCTAGATTTTAATTCTACCTCCGACACCACCTGGATGACCTTAGGCAAGTCACTTAATCTCCCTGGGCCTCAGTTTCCTCATCTTTAACATAAGGGGGAGGGATCAGAAGTCCTTTGAGGTCCTTGGCAGCTTTTAGAGGTATGATCCTGTGACTCTGAAAAATGTTTTCTCTTTCTGATTCCACTCAATACAAGATAATTCCCCCTGGACCATGAGGAAGTATTGGCTAATCTGGTCATGCCCCCTTCCCAATCCTACCCCATCCAGCCACTCAGGTCTAACCCCTTCCTTAGCCCCATAAATATTTTCTTCAGTAACTTGTCCACTGTCCTCTGACTCCTGAAGGCATTGTTGTGACCTACCAATGAGCTTCCAGAGGCCTCACAGAGACCCTCAACAGGGCTGAAAACTGAGGATACATTCCCTTATTTTGCAGCCCATATTGAACTCCAGTCACCAGCCACACAACATTACTTAGGAATCTCTTCAATGTGCATTCATTGATTTGTATAAACACACATAGTCTGATGAATATGATTGATGAACATAATTGGTTTAATTGTTTTCTTCTTTATATATTCCAGAGGCTCCACGAACGCCAGGAAAGTGTGTCCCGGGAACATTATACCAGGGAGCTTTGCTTTCCAAAAGATCTAGTTTACTGTTAAGTTGGGAAGAGTACTGGAATTGGAGTCAGAGGACCTGGGTTCAAAACCCAGCTCTGCCACTTTTTACCTGTGTGGTCACTTCTGTCTAGGACTCAATTTCCTGATCTTTAAAATGTGGAAGTTGTTCTAGTTGACCTCTAACATCCCTTCTGTGAGAAAATAATTAATAGTAATGGATTTCTTGGGGGACCCAGAGACCACTTTCTCAATCCTTTCTCTACCCCACCCCCCCCCCCAGAAAGTCCAATTCTCCTTGGGAAACTTTATCAAATCTCATCTGAGACAAACCCAAGAAGACAAAAGGAATGGAGATAGATTCTTTTGTCTAGCTCAGTGAAGGATTGATGGGATCAGATAGATAATGGACTTTACCTGAAGCAACTTGGGTGTAGGGTCTTTTGCACTCTTTTCCCTGATGTCATCTCTAGAGTTCATTTTAATGTAAATCATCTTCAAGTCATGTCAACCAATGGAATTGAATGATGCTAACCAATTAGCTTTGATTAATGTATAATGACCCGCCTCTATCAAAAGAGGATAAAAAAGCCCTTGGAAGATGCCGCAGGGAACTGCTTTCAGACATCTGGAATTGGAGGTCTAGTAGACAGCTTAAATTCAGTAATTTAAAAGAAAACTCAAAGATGGCGGAGGAAAGGCAGTGAGCTCTCAAACTTATGACATGATCGCTCCAAAAAACATCCAAATGATGCCATAGGAAAATGCCCAGAGCAGCAAAACTCACAGAAGAATGTGCTGAAATCATCTTCTAACCAAGAACAGCTTGGAAGGTCAGAAGGAGGGAGCTGCTGTGCTGATACTGGAGTTGGGCCCAACCCCATAGTCACTCTGACACAGATCCAGTCCCAGGAAGGCCTCACCAGAGAAGGAGACCCCCAGAGCCTCTGAATCAGCTGAAGCACCAGTGTCATCTGGAACTAAACTCACAGTCTGGTGAGTGGGCTGAGCCCTGGGCAAGGGAGAAACTACATGGGTCTATGCTGGTGCTGAGGCAGAACTTGGATTTTTCACCCCTGCTGAGAACCAGGAGGTAGGCTTGAGAAGCAGTGGCCCAGGTTGGGGAGGGGCAGAGGATCATCGGAGCTAACAACCACAACACACAAAGCTGGTTGATTAGCAAGTTGGTCTGGGGTCATCTACCAACCAGGGAACAGGCCAGGTGAGTGAAGAACCTGATCCTCCTTAAATCATACCACCTGGGACTTCTTAAGCTCGGGATACTGCAGCCTGGAAACAGTGCCCCACTTTAAGGAGCTAAAAGTCAAGTAGAAGAAAGGCAAGATGAGCAGACAGAGAAAGGTGAGGACCATAGAAAGTTTCTTCAGTAACAAGGACCGAGGTGCACCCTCAGAGGAAGATGTCAACATCAGGGCCCCTATATCTAAAGCTTCCAAGAAAAATATGAATTGGTCTCAGGCATAGAGGCACTCAAAAAGGACTTGAAGATAAAGTTGAGAGGTAGAGGAAAAAATGGAAAGAAAAATGAGGGGGATGCGGGAAGACATGGGAAGATGCCACAGGGGTTTTCTACATTCCTCTAAGGATTCTGGGGCTTCTGGGGCATCTTCTGGGTTTCTCTCTTGGTTCTCTGAGACTACATGGTCTCTGTCTCTCTCACTAGTTCTTGGGTCTCCTTGAGATCATGTGCTGTCTCTCTGGGAGACAACATGGGTCTTTCTTTTCTTTTTTCCTTTTTTTTTTTTTTTTACACATCAGTCTTTTGGGGCTTTTCTCCTACTCAGGCTAACTGTCATGCAGAAGTTCTCTCACTGCTTTCCTTACTATATACATCAATCTTTACTGTGTATAATATTAATAAATTAATATATGCTTACCCCAAACTGATATCTATAGCAATAGTAATTAAATTTTAAAAGCTTACTTCCCACTGCAAACAAACAACAGCAACAATAACAACTTAAAAAACAAAATTATGATCCTGTGTGATCCTCTGAATTCCTCCCTTTTCAGTGGGATACATTAGTTGGGCCTCAGAAGGACTGTTTTTCTGACCTTGATTGACTGTCCCTTAGGTAACAGATGCCATCCTGAGAAAGACAAAATTCCAAATTTCCCCCCACCATTTCCAGGCTCCATCATTCCTCTCCATAATAGTAGGGGCAGCTAGGTGGTGCAGTGAATAGAGTGTCTGGCCCTGCAAGTTGGGTGGACCTGAGTTCAAATATCACCTCAGACACTAGCTATGTGACCCTGGCAAGTCACTTAACCTCAATTGCCTCTAAACATTCAGGGCCATCATCCTGATCTATATCTTACCACTGGACCCAGATGGCTCCAGGGGGAGAAAGTGAGACTGGTGACTTTACATGAGCCCTCCCTCACTTAAATCCAATTCAGTGCAAGTCATGACATCTGTCATGGTCCTCTTTGAGAACAAAGAACAAACAACAACACAACCATAATAGAGTGATTATCTTGAGTCTGAAATGCTCTCTCCTCAATACATTAATGTGTCACATGCCCTTGGAGCAATGGGTGTGGTCAGAAGGATTCCTACTGGGGCTGAACCTGGCCCCCACCTCCTTGCAGAGATGATAAGTGGCTGTAACCTTCAGTTCTCCTATAGGCAGGTGCACTAATCACAGCATCTTCACTTTACTCCAGATTTGTTTAACAAGACAAGACACCTTGTGGTGCCCACAATGTCTATTACTGTCACTTATCATGCACCGGGTAATTACATTAGTGGTAACTTCTTGGCTTCCAGGGATGAAGCTAAAAATATCTTTTTTGCATTTGAGAGAAGCTCATCCAGCCTTTTCTTTTGTCAAAAGAAAAAAAATATTTAGAATTCTCAGAGTTTTTTTCTTTTTAATTCAACAAACATGTATTAAGCTCCTACAATGTACAAGGTATTGTGTATATAGAGCAGAGAAATCTAGAGCTGGAATCAATCAATCAATAAGCATTTATTAAGTGTCCTCTATGTGCACAAACCCTGTGCTAGTCATTAGAGACACAAATAAAAAAAATGAAACAGTTCCTGCCTTCAAGTAGATTATATTCTATTAGAAAGGACTTTAGGAATAATTTCATTCAACCCTTCATTTTACAGATGACGATTCAGAGTTTAATTGACTCACCCCATGGTCACATAGCTATTTAGTATCCGAAGTAGGATTTGAACCCAAGTCTCTCATGACTTTAAGTATAGCATGTGTTTTTTACACTCTACTATAATCACCTTTCAACCTCCATAGTTATGACCATTACTCTGTACAGAATATAGTAGGTCAAAGAGGTATCTATTTCACAATTCTTCTGAGCAAAAAGTGAATTAACACTGTTTACATGTGCCTCCAATTCAGATGTATCTTGTTTTTTGTGGGGCTTTTTGTTTTGGTTTATTTTGTTTGTTTTTGCAGGGTAACGAGGCTTAAGTGACTTGCTCAGGGTCATACAGCTAGTAAGCTGTCAACACTTGAGGTCAGATTTGAAACTCAGGTCCTCCTGAATCCAGGACCAGTGCTTTATCCACTGTGCCACCTAGCTGCATCCCAGATGTATCTTGTTAGGAGAATTTCAGGAAACTTAAATTGTTTGATTGATTTGGTTTGGTTTTATATCAAGTCATCAACACATCGCTAACGGGACTTGGCTTATAAAAGAGGGTGACCCCTGATAGTAATTGCCATCTACTCCAGCAATGGTCACAAAGCAGATACAAGAGTACCTTGCTCTTAGTATAGTGGAAAGAGCACTAGATTGGCAGTCATAAGACCCTATATTTAGGCTAGAAGTGACCTTGGAAGTTATCAAATCTAACCCTACCTCATTTTGTAGATAAAAACCGAATCCCAAAGGCTATTAAGTGATTTGTCCATGAGTCATACCACTTTAAATTGCTGGAGAGAAAGATTCAAAGCCAATTCTCCCTGACTCCTGGAATAAGGAAGACGAGTTCAAATCCACGCCTCAGATAATTAATTAGCTGTGTGACTCTGGACAAGTCACTTAATTGTAGTCCCCCTCAGTTTCTTCATCTGTAAAATGTGCATAATAATAATGCTTACCTCCCAGGGTTGTTGTAAGTGTTATGGGCCAAAGAACCTTCTCCTTGAGAAACTAAACCAAAGGACAGACACACCTAAAGGGATAAGTGGAACCAGATCAGACTGAGCTTTCCACACACGGATCAGAGGAATTTGGAGTTGCAAGAGGCCTCACAGCCATCTAGGCCCAAGCTTATCATTGTTACAAATTTGCAAATGGAGGCTCAGAGAGGTAAAACAACTTGCCCAGATCACATGAGTAGGAAGTAGGCAGAGCAGGATTTAAACCCAAGTGATCATATTCCAGATCCATTGCTCTCTCTACTGCCCCACAATGCAAAGGCACTTTGGGTGGTCCCCGGTGGCACGTCCTGAACACAACAAAAGGCCCTGGATGACTCTGAGGCAACTGTAGATATAAAGTGGAAGGAAAAGAATCTTTGCAAAGCATTGCCCAGACATGCTCTTCCCAAGGGCCTTTGGGAAGAAGGCAAATGAGAAGGGGACGATGTGTTTCGATTCCCAGTGCATGGCATCACATTTATAAGTCCCAGGAGCAAACCAAAGCATCAAGTCTTCACTGAGCATCTTCCACTGCATGGAAGGCCCTGTGTCAGCACTGTATCGGTGAGGATAGGAATGTAGTAGGGAGTGGAAGACAGCCACAGATCACTCCTCACGACCAGCAGAATTTCTACTCAAGTCAACAAATGTTTATTTTATCAAGAAGTGCTGTGCTTAGGGGGCAGCTAGGTGGTGCAGTGGATAAAGCACCGGCCCTGGATTCAGGAGGACCTGAGTTCAAATCCAGCATCTGACACTTAACACTTACTAGCTGTGTGACCCTGGGCAAGTCACTTAACCCCCATTGCCCTGAAGAAGAAGAAGAAGAAGAAGAAGAAGAAGAAGAAGAAGAAGAAGAAGAAGAAGAAGAAGAAGAAGAAGAAGAAGAAGAAGAAGAAGTGCTGTGCTTGGCACTGGATTGGGGAGGGGGGTGTTGAAAACAAAGGGTCCCCTGATTTCTAACTGGTGGGATAAACATATACAAGAAATAATATAATACAAAGAAAATCAAGGAGAGGAAGCTAAAAATTTGAAGCATCTAGGAGGCTTCCTGGTGGAGGAGAGGGGTCACACTTGGGTTGAGCCCTTGAAGGAAGACGGAGGTAAGAAGGCATACATTCAAGACATGGGAAACATGTGTGCAAATGCACAGAGATAGGAGATGATAAGTACTTAGAGGGACTACAAGTCTTCAAGTTTGGCTGAAACAAAAGAGGAATCCTATGCAAGAAGTGTAACAAGGCAGGTGGGAGCCAGATGGTATAGACCCGAGCTAAGGCATTTGCATTCCATCTTCTGGACAATGAGATGTTTGAGCAGGGGAATAATATGGTCTGACTTGTGCCTTAGAAAGTCATTCTAACAACCATTAGTTTTGTGGGGTTTTTTGTGTGTGTGTGGTGCAATGAAGGTTAAGTGACTTGCCCAGGGTCACACAACTAGTGTCAAGTATCTAAGGCTAGATTTGAACTCAGATCCTCCTGAATCCAGGGCCAGTGCTTTAGCCACTGTGCCACCTAGGTGCCCCCTCCCCTTGTGGTTTATTTTTAATAACCATTAATTAAATGCCTACTATGTGCCAGGAACTTTATGATATTATTTCATTGGATCCTTTCTAACCACCCTGAGACGTATAGATGTTATTATTATAACCACTTTGCTGTTGAGGAAAATAAAGTAAACAGGGGTAAAAAGGATTTGCCCTCAGGTTCACACACAACTAGTAAGTTTCTGAAGTCAGATTCAAATTCAATAACCCCAGCTCTTATTCCACCATGCCACCTAGCTGCCTCTGTTCTCCTATAGATGAAAGACTAGTGAGAGGAGGAATTAGAAACAGGAGGATTAATTAGGAACAATTAGAAGGAGAGGTGATGGGGGCTTGACCTAGGATGGTGGCTCTATGAGAGGAGAACAGGTGACTGACACTGAGATGGGGTTCAAGTCTTCCCCAGATTTCCAAGGTGAAGCTTGGCTGTGATAAACGCTCCACATTGTCAGTGTGCTATTATTCACCAAGAGGCAGCCCCAGTATTCTGAGGATTCGATTATAGTTGTATTCCTTTTTTTTTTTTTAAAGTGAGGCAATTGGGGTTAAGTGACTTGCCCAGGGTCACACAGCTAGTAAGTGTTAAGTGTCTGAGGCCAGATTTGAACTCAGGTACTCCTGACTCCAGGGCCGGTTCTCTATCCACTGCACCACCTAGCTGCCCCAGTTGTATTCCTTTTTAATCCAGTTTCTGCTCTGATGACAGCAGATATCTCTGTTCATGAGGGCAGTTACATTGGCCTTCATCTGTCATCTGTTTCACCTAAGAAGTAATGGAAAATAACAGGAGTGGAAGTGATAGAATTAGTGTCCAATTATTATTATTCTATCAGCGGCCACGGTAGTAATGTTTACTTTAATGGCTGGTAATGGGGGTGTAATTCTAACCTCTGAAATCACATGGCTGTGTTGGAATGAAGGGGCCTGATGGAGCTCGGGGTTATCTGAAGATTTCTGGCCTATCATATGAGGGGTAGGGAGAGTATGAGTTTTGTCTAATAGAGACACCTGTGACTGGTCTAAGAAATGGAGAGGTAAATGTGTAAGGGACACATGCAGGCAGGGCTTGAGGATGAAAAGCATGTGAGAGGGAGCCAGGGCTTGGTACCATCCTATGCAGTCAACAGGGGTGGGACAGGGACTAAATGACCTCTGACCAAGATTGTCACAGCAGGTAGGGGACTGGGCTTCATATTATCAATAGGAGATTGACCATTATTATTATTTGGTAGCAGACTAGCAGCTGTCCTGGTGGTGGTCATGGTAAAAGTAATAAAAAAAAACACTTAAGTACAGGTGTCCCAAAAGTCTTAGTGAAAGTTTTAAGTTTCTTGTTGTTTAGTCACTCAATCATGTCAGACTCTTTGTGACTCTGTATGGGGTTTTCTTGGGAAAGATACTGGTTTGCCATTTTCTTCTCCAGTAGATTAGGCAAACAGCAGTTAAAAGATTTACCCAGGGGGGTGCAGCTAGGTGATACAGTGGATAAAGAACTGGCCCTGGATTCAGGAGGACCTGAGTTCAAATCTGGCCTCAGACACTTAGACACTTACTAGCCGTGTGTGACCCTGGACTAAGTCACTTAACCCTCATTGCCCTGCAAAAAAAGTAAAAATAAAAAAATAAAAGATTTAGCCAGGGTCACATAGCTAGTGAATGTCTGAGGCTGGATTTTTATTTAGGTCTTCTCTGGCTCCAGGCCCAAAGCTCTATCCATTAAGCCACCTAGCTGCCTCAAAAGCTGTTAGAACTACACAAAGACTTTTGGCACAGATAGATAGATATAGATAGAAAGAAAGAGAAATATATCTATATCAAGATCTCTCTATATATCTAGATCTATAAATATGTATCTAGATCTCTCTATATCAATCTATATATACATATATACTCATGTATACATGCATACAGACATAGATATATGCATGTATGCATGCATAAAACAGGGCCAATACTGAGCCCTATCCTGGCCAGGGGACCCATGTACTCATCTCTGAAGAACTAAAATAAAAAGGTATTAGACTAGAGTTTGGGTGTAACTATAGGACTAGAAATAGGAATTAATGAGTCATTCTGCATAGACTGAAGCCTCGACAATGAAGTAATTCTGTAATGAAGATTTCTGAATATTATTCTGAAGATTATCTGGAGAGAGAGAGAGACAGAGAGAGAGAGAGGAGTCAAGAACCAGAGCTTTGGCCATAGGTATACCCAAGGTTCAGAGAAAGGAGGAAGAGGACAAATGAAAGAAGACAGAGAAGAGTAAAAAAGGTAAGATGTGAAGGGATAAGACCACACCCAGAAAGGAAGGGCTGTGAACAGTGCCAAACACTGAACTAAGTTGGAGGATGGTATGGAGAAAAACCATTACTTTTGGCAATTAGGGAGTCATGGTCAATATCCAGATATGTGACTTCAATAGAGTAGTGAAACTGGAAACCAGATTGCAGAGGCTAAGGAGGGAATAAATATTTCTTGAATGAATTGGAATAGATGGTGAGGAAACTGGGGTAGCAGGTGGTGAGGGAGTTTAGAATATTCCCCCCAGACATCTGAAGGGTTGGTGATTGTGGCTGATGTTAGAATCTAGTATCTCTAGCATATTCATTCAAGAAGTTTGGCAGGGAATGGAAATAGGTGGGCTTGTATCCAGGGAAAAGCAGCCATTCCAATCAATCAACAAACATTTATTTGTTTTGTTTTGGGGTTTTTTTGCGGGGCAATAAGGGATAATATAGTAATTACTATATTCCAAGCATTGGGGACACAAATAAAAATTCAAAACAGTTCTTGCCCTCAAGGAGCTTACATTCTAATGAGGGAGACAATGAGTATATTAATATGTATATACAGGATATATATATATAGAGAGAGTAGATATATGGTATCTTGGACAGGAAGGAGCTAGCATCTATTCATGCTTAAAGTCCAAGGGAAAGGAACCTAATAGATAGGGAGAAAATGGAAAATGCACAGAAAAAGGGAGAGAGCTGTAGGAACAAAATATCCCAGGAGTGTGGGGAGACAAGTGAAGGGGTAAATCTTAGTGAAGAGAAGAGGAAAAGAGGAAAACACCTTTTTCCTTCAGCTACTGGAGAGAAAGGTTAAAGTTTAGGATCCTCTATAGTGGTGTTGTTGTTTGTTTTTCATTTTTTAAAAGGACCAATGACATCACAGGATGATGTCTTGACTTACCTGTGAATTAGATTTAAGTGAGGCAGAATTGTACAAAGTCATCAGCCTTACTCTTTCTTCCAGAGTCATTGAAGTGGGGCAGCTAGGTGGCACAGTGGATAGAGCACTGGCCCTGGATTCAGGAGGACCTAAGTTCAAATCCAGCCTCAGACACTTAACACTTCTAGCTGTGTGACCCTGCGCAAGTCAATTAGCCCTAATTGCCTCACCAAAAAAACAAAAAACAAAACAAAAAAACAGAATCATTGAAGTTCAATAGCAGGACAAAACTCAGAACGGCCGAGGATGCAGTAGATGACCTTGGTGTCATTGATGTCTGACCAGGCTCTAAGCACTTCATAGCACCTGCTTCAGCATTCTCCATGGCCATAGGAATTAATTGTTCTCACCAGCCCATTCCACTGGGGGAAGTTTTTACATATTTGGGGCGAGATATTCCCCCAACTCACCAAAGAGTTTGAAATGCCTAAGTTACCCTCAACCTGGTTTAGCCAGAACATTCTGCTAAGATGGTTTTCCCAGGATGTGGTCACTGTGTGTGCTACACCTTCTTGGAGCCACAGGTGAGAGTTGAGTGAAAGATGGACACCAAAGGAGGATGAGCAACCCTGAAAAGGGCTGAGCAAGCCCTCATACCAGAGGTGCTAGTCCTCCCTGAACACCACATATAAAGAGGCAAAAACAGTGTTAGACCAGCAGCAGAAGATAACAGAGGTACTATTTGCTACTTTGAGCACATAGCAATAAAAATGTGTTTACTTAGCTAAGTCTTAAGCTGGACCTCAAGTCCCTGGATGCCTCTTCTGTTTTGTGTTTCTTTGCCTAAGCATAGATTTTTTTTTTTTTTTTGGTGAGGCAATTGGGGTTAAGTGACTTGCCCGGGGTCACACAGCTAGTGAGTGTCAAGTGTTTGAGGCTGGATTTGAACTCAGGTCCTCCTGAATCCAGGGCCAGTGCTTTATCCACTGCACCACCTAGCTGCCCCAAAGCATAGATGTTTTAACAGTGATCCTAAGAAATGATAATCTCCAGCCTTAACAGGTTCCTCAGAAGTTCAAGAGTTCCTGGGATCCTGACCCAGCACTGATTGCTCAGTGGGAGATGCTTCCTGAAACTATACTACTCTTTGGAGAAAATGTTCATCAGAAACTGCCAGAATGATTCTGTAGCTAAAAGGACTAAGAAAGTCCAAGCTATATGCTGGTTGACCAAGAGACCCATACTTATGAGTAATGTAGACTGTGCAGATCAGAGGTAAAAGTGAAATATCTGATCAGAAAATCCTACAAAGTGCTACAAACCCTACCTTTTGGTAATAGATGTGATGGGTTACTGTTTATGTTTTAAGCATTTTAAATTTAAATTTTATTTATATTTTTATATAATTATTTATATTTAGTATATTTTATTTTTATTTTATTTTGTGCTTTAAATATTTCCTTTGCAATGGAGGAAAAGTAGCTGTCCTATATCTGGACATGATACAGCATAGTAAAGAGAAAGAGTACTAGAAGTCAGAGGATTTAGGTTCCAATCATGACTCTGATCTTTATTGTATGACCATAGGGCAAGTCACAGGTCTGAGGTGTGAGTCTCAGTTTCCTCATTTGTAAAATGGCGACAAAAAAAAATACTTTGACTATAATACAGAGTTTTTTGTGAGGAAAGTGCTATAAAAATGGACTGTCCTGTCACTCATTTCTCTATAATCAGTGGTGTGCTACATATGTGTGGGTTTTAGACGTCTTAACACTGGTACTAAAAGAGATTGTCTTCTAAGGTTTCAGTGCTTCAGGGAGTGATCGTTAAGAAAAATCTTGAGTACAGGGAAAGTATCTAAGAATTGAATATTTCTATGAGGCTTTCAGGTTTATAGGACATCTTCACATAGATTATCTCAAATGCAAATACAAAATCTTCTGTTTGGCATATAAAACACTTCACACCCTGACTCCCACCCAATTTGTTTTGTTAAAAATAAAAAATCTTCCTTCTATTAAACTGAAATCTGTGTCCCAGTAACAACTGCTCAGTCATTCTATTTCTCTTGGGACCTATGCAGAACAAGCCCACATTAGCACTTCTGCCCGTTCTCATGTGGGACATCCTGATTCTTGGGGTAAAATGGTTAAGATAAAAGGAAGGTAAATTTCAAGTATTTATTCAGCTCCGTCTAGACATTACCTCAAAGACACAAAGCACATTTCTCAGGGAGGGAGTCATGTTAACTACAAATAGAGTGTTTTCATAAAGAAATTCCTAGAGCCTACCAGGCATGGTGCCAAATGCAGGCTAATGGCATTTTAAGCCTCAGTATAGAGTACTTATATCATCTAAAAATTTCAGTCTCTTCCGTCTGCCCCCTTCCCAGAGGTGAATCTTGTATTGGGGGAAAATGGCCTCATTAACTTCGTTATTTTCTGCTTTGCCAGTGGAAATTTTGGAGGTTCCCATAGTCGAGTTAGAATGAGAACCCTCCAATTCAGGGATTAAACAAAGAAATAAAGGTTGTATGTAGTATTTTGTGACTTATGAAGTACTTTCTTCCCAATGACCCTATGGTGGAAGCATTGCCTCCATTGTACAGATAAGAAAACCGAGTCTCAAAAATACTTTAAGTGAATTGCCCAGAGTGTCAGAGCCAGGATTTGAATGCGGTTCTTCTCATTCCAATTCCAGCATCCTTTCCCACATGACCTTTTAGACATAGTAGGTGTTTAGTAAGTACTTATTGAATTTGAATTTGAATAGCCACTGCCTGCAAATGCTCAGCCTTCTGGAATATTCTGGCCAGAAGTGGCTTTTCCTCTGGCTTCAGGGACAATTTAAAACAATTAATCACTCTCAATGGGCATAAGAGAAGTAATTTCCCCACTATTCATTAAAACCATCAGTGCTGTCATGCAGACCACAGTTCTCTGCTCCATTAAAATATTTCCAGTCATTATTATAATAAACATTACCAACATAATAGCTTTCGTTTGTACAGTACTCACCTGCAAAGTGAGAGGCTTGGACTTAATGGCCTCTCAGGTCCTTTTCTGATGCAGATTCATAATCCTATGATTCTGTGGTTTACAAAGTACTTTCTACCCAATAGAGTTCACCAGGGAGACAGGAGTGCAAGCAAGTTGACATTTATATCCCCATTTTACTGATCAGCACAATCAGGGTCAGAGCATTATTTACCCACAATCAAAAGAAACTAAGGATCAGATCTGGAACTCAAACCTAGGTTTCCCTATTTTTTTAATCATAAAAGTATTTTATTATTTTCCAGTTACATGTAATGATAGTTTTCAACATTTTTTTCTCCCACCTTCCCTCCCCTCCCCAAGACGGAAAGCAATCTGATAAAGATTATATATGTACAATCACATTAAACATATTTCTGCATTAATCATATTGTGAAAGAAGAATCAGAACACAAGGGAAAAACATCAAAAAAGAAAAAAACAGCCAAAAAGTAGAAACAGTATGGTTCAATCTGCATTTAGAATTGACAGTTCTTTTTTCTGGATGTGGAGAACATTTTCTATCATGAGTTCTGTGAAACTGTTTTGGATCATTGCACTGCTGAGAAGAATCAAGTCTAACACAGTTGATAATCATACAGTGTTGCTGTTTCTGGATACAGTGTTCTCCTGGTTCTGTTCATCTTACTCAGCATCAGTTCATGTAAGTCCTTCCAGGTTTCTCTGAACTCCTCCTGTTCATTATTTCTTTTTTTTTTTTTAATGTATGAGGTATTTTATTTTTTCCGTTACATGTAAAGATAGTTCTCAACTCTGTTCATTATTTCTTACAGCACAATAGTATTCCATTACATTATTATACAACAACTTGTTCAGCCATTCCCTAATTGATGGGCATTCCCTTGATTTCCAGTTCTTTGCCACCACAAAGAGAGCTGCTATAAATGTTTTTGTACATGTGGATCCTTTTCCCTCTTCTATGATCTCTTTGGGATACAGACCTAGTAGTGGTATTACTTGGTCAAAGGGGTATGCACAGTACCATAACCCTTTGGTCATAGTTTCAAATTGCTCTCCAGATGGTTGGGATCAGTTCAGCAGCTCCACCAACAATGCATTAATGTTCCAATTTTTCCACAACTTCTCCAACATATATTATTTTCCTTTTTGTGTCATATTAGCCAATCTGATAGGTGTGAGGTAGTACCACAGAGTTGTTTTAATTTTTATTTCTCTAATCAATAGTGATTTAGAGCACTTTTTCATATGGCAATAGATAGTATTGATTTCTTCATCAGAAAATTACCTGTTCATGTCCTTTGACCATTTGTCAATTAGGAAATGACTTGCATTCTTATCAATTTGATTTAGTTCCCCATATATTTTAGAAATGAGGCCTTTATCAGAAATACAGGCTGTGGGCAGCTAGGTGGAGCAATGAATGAAGCACCGACCCTGGATTCAGGATTACCTGAGTTCAAATCTGGCCTCAGACACTTCACTTACTAGCTGTGTGACCCTGGGCAAGTGACTTAGCCCTCATTGCCCCACAAAAAGAAAAAAAGAAAAAAGAAAGAAATACAGGCTGTAAACATTGTTTCCCAGCTTTTTCCTCCCTTCTTATTTTGGCTGCATTGCTTCTGTCTGTACAAAACCTTTTTAATTTAATGTAATCAAAATCATACATTTTGTATTTCATGATATTCTCTATCTCTTGTTTGGACATAAATTGTTTTTCTCTCCATAGATCTCCTTCCTCCCCTAATTTACCTATGGTATCACCCTTTATGTCTAAATTATGTACCCATTTTGACTTTATCTTATGGTGTAAGATGTTGGTCTATACCTAGTTTCTGCCATACTATCTTCAAGTTTTCCAAGCAGTTTTTGTCAAGTGCTGAGTTCCTATCCCAGAAGTTAGAGTCTTTGGGTTTATCAAACAGTAGATTACTGTAGTCATTTACTACTGTGTCTCCTGTGCCTAACCTATTCCATTGATCCACCACTCTATTTCTTAGCCAGTACCAAATACTTTTGATGACTGCTGCTTTATACTATAGCTCCAGATTTGGTATGGCTAGCCCACTTTAAACCTAAGTCTTCTTACTCCAGGTAAGCTACTCTTAGCTACATTTAAAACAAAGAACCCAACTCAGTGCTATTCAAATCAGCTTGTTTTATGGAAGACACAGTGCTAGGCCCTAGGCATGCAAAAATGAAATATTCCTTACATTCTACTGGGGGTATACAATATGCAGCAAATATAATGTAATGCAAAGTAATAGAGAGATGGAAGGGAGGAGGAGGAGAAGAAACAGGAGGAGGAAAAGGAATGGGAAGAAGAAGAGAGGAGAGACAGAGAAACAAAGACAGAGAGAAAGAGACAAGAGAGAGATAGAGAGAGACAGAGAGAGGGTCAGAGAGACCAAGACCTGAGTCATGCTTAAAGGCAATTAGGGATTCTGCAAGGCCATTCCAGACATGGCCAACCACTTGTGCTAAGTCGCAGAAGTAAGGGATAGAACATTGTGTGAGTTAACAAGCATTTACAAAACATTTACTATTTGCCATACCAAGCAATGGGAATACCAAAAAAAGGGCAAAAATATGATCTCTACTCTCAAGGGACTCTCACTGGGGGAGATAACATGGAAACAACTATGCACATACAAGGTATAAACAATATAAATGGGAGTTCATCTCAAAGGGAAGTCACTAGACTAGAGGGGAGATGGGAGAGGAAAAGCAGGAAATACTTCTTACAGAAAGAGAAATTGGAGCTGAGTCTTGAAAGAAGCCAGGAGGCAGGGATGAGGTGGGAGTACTTCTCAAGCTTGAGGGACAGCCAGCTAGTACAAATGTCTAGAGTCAAAAAATGGAGTGTTATATGTGAGGACAGCAAGAAATCCAGGAGGAGGGTATAGTGTCAGGATACTAGAAGGGTAGGAAGGGGTCAGATGTGAAGAGATTTAAATGCCAAAAAAGATTTTCTATTTGATCCTGGAGGTAATAGGGAGCCACTGAACTCTACTGAGTAGGAGATGGGGGTGACATAGCTAGAACTTCAAGCTTTAAGATCACTTTGTCAGACAATCAGAGGACAGATTGGAGCAGGGAGAGACAAGTCAAGGAAGCCCTATTTCAATGATAGTCCAGGCACAAAGTGATATGGGCCTATAAAGGGAATACCATTAATCCTTCCACATCACAACTTTCCTCATCATGGCTTCAATATATCAAGGAATGGAGTAAGAAATTAAATGGGAATTTCAAGGGACTTTTGCAGGAGCCACAGATGACATGTGAAAGCCAACAGATGACACCTATGACCAAATACTTAACCCAAATTTTACAATAAGAGACTGTAAACACCCCCATAAAAGTAAAAGAAAAAATTCAGAATTCTTCTCTGGTATGAAGGGAGGGCCAAAAAATTTTTCGTGGATTTTCCAGATCTCGTGGCCTCCATGGCCCTCACAGTATGGAAGAGATAACTGTAGTGAAAAGGAGAAGAAAAAAAGGGGCCGGGGGAGAAATGTGAAATAAAGCTAGAAAGATAGTGGGATCCTGATTGCGGAAGGCCTTAAATGCCCAACTAAAGATTTTATGTTTAATTCTCCTAGAGGCAACAGGGAGTGGATAAACAAAGTCGACATGTAGAGGTTCCCTGAGACCCCCAGCTCCTCTCAAATTGCTATAGGAAAAAGGCCTCATTTCTCAAATATATAGAGAATTTATAAAAATACAAGTCATTCTCCAAGTGATAAATGATCAAAGGATATGAACAGGCAGTTTTCAGACAAAGAAATCAAAGCTATCTGTAATGATATGAAAAAATGCTCTAGATCACTATTGATCAGAGAAATGCAAATTAAAACAACTCGGGTATCACCTCACACCTATCAGAGTGGCAAATATAACAAAAATGGAAAATATTAGATGTTGGAAGGGATATGGGAAACTGGGACACTAATCTGCTGTTGGTGGAGTTGGCTGGAGAGCAATTTGGAACTATGCTCAAAGGGCTATAGAACTGTTCATACCCTTTGATCCAGCAATATCACTGCTAGGTTTATATCCCAAAGACATCCCCAAAAAGAGAAAAAGACCTAATTTATACAAAAACATTTATAGCAACTCTTTCTGTGGTGTCTAAGAATTGGAAATCAAAGGAATGCCCATCAATTGGGGAATGGGCTAAACAAGGTATGATGGTGATAGAATATTATTGTGCTATAACAAATGACAAGCAGGATGATTTCAGAAAGGACTGGAAAGACTTGTATGAACTGATGTATAGTGAAGTGAGCAGAACCAAAAGAAAACTGAGCACAGTGACAGAAAGACTTAATGATTCTCAACAATACAACGATCCAAGACAATCCCAAAGGACTATTGATGAAACATACACAGACTGACTCATGCTATTTTTCACTTTCTTTCATTTTTTTCTTTTATTCAAGTTTTCTTATACAAAATGACTAATGTGGTAATGTTTTACACAATCATAACCTATATCTGATTGCTTACCACCTCAGGAAGGAGCAGGGAGGGGAGGGAGGGAATGAGGGATAAAAATTGGAACCCAAAACTATAAATAAAAATGTTTATTACTTTAAAAAAATAAAGCTGAATCTTCTGTTAAAAAAATAATTGCTATAGAAATATAGGAATGTTTCCTAGATAGCCTCCAAGGTCCCTTCCAACTCTAAGATGCCGAGACCAAGGTCCAACAAGAGCTTTAAAAAAATTTCCACATCAGCTGCTTGAGGGTTGTGAGTAAGGGACCCCACAAGGGTGTCAGTGTTCAGGGGGAGGGAAGCTACTCCAGATGTCTCAAATGAATAGTACTGATAGACAAATAATTCCACTGGGGTGACCCCCAACCCCTGCTTCTCTAGGACCCTCCCTCAAATCTGCCCTCTGGAGCCCAGCCCAGGGTAGACTGCGATTGAAGATTGAAGAATGATTCATGTTGGGCACAGAGGGTCTTTGCAGCAATCCGTCTCCTGAATTAGTTTCTCCTGTGAAGAGCCAGCTAAATCAGGCCTGCTGGCTAGGCGCCGGGGTGGACAATGTCAGGGGCTGGCGCCCTCCTAAAGGAGGGTGATTAAGCGTTATAATCACAGCTGCTGAGGGCACTGCTTTCCACACCAAGGGGGATTTATCACAGGCATGTCACCGGCACAAATGCGGGGCCAATGGGATTATTCGGAAAATGTAATTAGGTACAGATGTACTGAATAAGTAATACTGAAATATATTTGTTTTCCACTGGTCTCCTGACTCTGGCATCCCATTAAAATACATTATTATGATAATTCATCAGGAAAATGACAGCATTTTATTAATGCATTCGAGTTAATTCCTAGTAAATTAGTAAGCGGCTAAACAGTCCTACAGAGATGACTTCAGCAGAGTTTGGTGTGGTTTTTTAGTTCTGTAGAGAGAAGAGGAAAATGCTTTGTTTTATAATAACTCACACTCCACCCTTACTATGGGTAAAACCTACAAATTGTGTCTATTTAAAAGGCTCTCAATGCACGCTGTACACACAGCGGAATGCCTTTATTTGTTTTTGAGCCCTTCCTCAAGGGGCCAGAACACAGAAAAATTGTCAAAGAAAAGTTCTCAGGATCACCAGCTTAGAGCTGAAAGGTACCACTGAAGCCATGTAGGAATCCAAAGCCTTTATTTTACAATGGAGGGAACCAAGACAAGATTAGGTGACTTGCCCAGAGTTTCATAGGAGGCTTGTGGGACAAAGAAGGCGTGAGGATCGCTCTCTCGCTCTCTTTCACCAGGACCTCAGGGGAAAGTGGGGCAGGAGACACTGGCTCCCTGAGATAGATAGCTGAATCTAGGCCTCTTTCTCTCTCTTCACCAAATTCTTATGCTCCTTAATAAATGCTTAAAAGTCTAAACTCTTGCTAAAGCTTCTAATTTATTGGCGACCACTCATTAGATTTTTTAGACAGACTAGCTAGAATTTTAGCCACATTACAAATAGCAGCTTTACAATGTGTGGCCTTAATCAGTCCCTCCAAGCTTTAATTTCACCACCTATGAAAATAAGAGCCATAATACATCTACAGCTTCCTGAATAGGGTCATTGTACAGATCAAATTAGAAAATGATATGAATATGCTTGATGACCTATAGAGCTATAGATATAGCCTAGTGGTCAAAAGAACTTTTGGACCTGTAATGAGTTCAGGTTTGAGTCCCACCTCTGATGGGTGATCTCTCTGTGTCTTTATTTCCTTATCTGTAAAATGGGAACAATAAGGCCACTACCTCACAGAACTGTTGTGAGAATCAAATGAGGCCATAGATGCACAGCACTCTGTAAAGAAACAAATAGATATAAGTTATGTGTAGAAAACAGCATGAAATTTAGATTTGGTGGGACTGAGACATTTGAGTGCACTTAAGGTCCATCATTGCTGTCTCTGGTCCTAGGGGCCACCTTCCATGTTGTGATTTGGGATACCCTGTAAACCCTACTTTCCCAAAATTCACTCCTTCACTGACGTGTTCCTCCTCCATTCATAGAGAGGCTACCATGTTGATTATAGCTTCCTAAAGGACAGAAGGTACATACTGGGGGGGGGGGGTGAGGGGAAGTAAGGAGGGAAGGAAGGTAGATTTCTCAGGGAGTTGGGGAGAAAAGAATCTAGACCAGCTGCCAGCTTGGACTCAAATGACCAGCTAGAGAGAAGCTTCTAGCTTCCTGGGTTCGTGGGATTTAAAGCTAGAAGGAATCTTAAAGAACTCCCTCATTTTTCCAATGAAGAAACTGAGGCCCAAAGAGGTTAAATGAGTTACCCAAGTCACAAAGTTATGTTCATAATAGAACATGGAGTCAAACAATGGTCCTCTAATTTCAAACCCAGTTGGGGAGGGGGTTCCGTGAATCTTCAATGCCTTCTCATTTCTTATGTGTTTAGTTGTTTTTCAGTTCTGTCCAACTCTTTGTGATCCCATTTGGGGTTTTCTTGGCAAAGATACTGGAATGGTTTGTCATTTCCTTCTCTAGCTTATTTTACAGATGAGGAAACTGAGGCAAACAGGGTTAAAGGACTTGCCCAAGGTCACACAGCTAGTAAGTATCTGAGACTGGATTTGAACTCATGAAGATGAGTCTTCTTGATTCTAGGCCCACTGTGCCACCTAGCTGCCCCTCATGATCACACAGCATCCTACAAAGCAAATAGTCCACCTACCACAGTTGCCAACCTATATAGAATGCCACACTACATAGAGGCAGGGTGGCGTGGTGAATAGAGAGTCAGCCTCAGCATGAAGTAGAACTGAGCTCACATTCTGCCTCTGACAAATACTGGCTTGTGACCCTGGGTAAGTCTCTTAACTCTTCATGCCCCCGGCTACTCTCTAAGAAGTAAATTGACGAGAAGCTGCCTGCATTGAAAGAGGAAGTAGCTCGGAAATAACATAGACTGATAAAATCACAGGTATAGAAAAAAAATTATATATATATATATGGAATCTAGACCTGATTCCTCCTTACCTTTTGAATAACTAAGACTTTTGTCATTCATTCAACAAATTCAACAAATGTGCAAAGTGCTATACCAAGCACCAACATAGTTACAAAGAAAATAAAATGCGATTCCTACCTTAAAACTAAGCACCTACTTTCGAGACCATTAAGCACTACATTCTACTTCCTCTCTGACCCAAACTTTTTGTGGTCTGAACCCTATCTTTAGGTTAATAACAGCATCTACAGGTATCATGCATTTTGGTTACAAAAGTTTTTAATGCTGATTCCAATTGTTTTTTATTGGTTTCAACTGGATCCCTTTGGAGGTACAACACCATCTAGGCCTTTAAAATCCCTTGTAATACTGAGATTCTCTGATTCCACCTCTGCAGGAAAAGAGCCCTGGAGACACATTATGGGCCTTCTACCATTCTAGGGAAAGTACACTCTGCTGTCCCTCCACTCCCTTCTCTTTCCTGATTAATGCCACCTGATTCCCAGGACCAACAGGAAAGTGAGAAAGGAACATTTCTTTTTAAAGGTGTCATTTTTCTAAGGTC
The DNA here is from genome assembly GCF_019393635.1 of Dromiciops gliroides. NCBI lineage: Eukaryota > Metazoa > Chordata > Mammalia > Microbiotheria > Microbiotheriidae > Dromiciops > Dromiciops gliroides. The sequence continues at coordinate 599,447,545 of NC_057861.1, forward strand.
ACTTCTCCAATTTTACTCCTCCAATCTGGGCCTTTCCCATAGAAGAACAATTTATCATTAAACTTCAACTTTTTCAATGTCATCTCTATTGATTACAATCCTAGCAGAAATCAAGCAAAGCAACACCTGGAAGAAATAGCAGCTCTCAATGGGAGCCATCCTCAGGGCAGGATAAAGTCATCCAGGGAAAAAGGGGCAGAGATTATGTCGACAGAGTCTCAGAAAGCTGAAAAGAGTAATGTTGTTCAAACAACACTTTTTTCCATTGTTATTTTTCAATTTTATTGGTACCATGTTCATCTTTTTATAGAAGAACTCAACCCACCCCCTAGAATGTAAACCCTCGGAAAATAGGAACAAATACTCACTCCATGTAAGCAAGCTACAATGCAGGGACAGATAGTAGGAAGGGGACCTGCTCTGTACTTGGTATTGTGCTAGGTCCAAAGGAGCATTAAAAAAAGAGGGGGAGATGAGATATAATCTCCCCAGGGAGTGTATGGACTAACAAAAGGAGTGACACACCTTTTTGTGTCACAGGCCCCTTTGGGCCAGTCTGAGGAAGCCCATGGACATCTTTTCTAAATAATATTTTATTTGTTTATTTGTTTGTTTTGTTTGCAGGGCAATTAGGGTTAAGTGACTTGCCCAGGATCACACAGCTAGTGTCAAGTGTCTGAGGCCAGATTTGAACTCAGATCCTCCTGAATTCAGGACCATTGCTTTATCCACTGTGCCACCTAGCTGCCCCTCTAAATAATATTTTAAATGCATAAAATAGAGTACATAGAATTACCAAGAAAATTAGTTACATTGAAATAAAATATCAAAAAAATTACATTGAAATTAGTTATATTGAAATACAATATCAAAAAAAGTTTTAATAAATCCAGGTAAATTACCCCTGGTCTAGTAAGAAATTCAAAGCGGGAAAGGATTTATGGGGGAATTTTAAATCCTCTAACAATAATAATAACTGACAGTCATATAGTGTTTTAAATTTTGAAACATGTTTTGCACATATATGAGAGGCATCTTAACTCCTTGTCCACATTCTGACATCCCAGCATAGCTCTTTTGCTTTATATAGCACCTGCAGAGGTCCACCAAAGAAAGCCCAAGAAGGGGAACGCAGTCAAACTTAGGGCTCTCCATAAGGGAGAGAGGTAAGGGAGAGACTTAAAGACAACAGTACCTGTGAGGTGGTTGCCATTCTTCCTTCATCTTAGAAGAAGGACCAATGGCATCACAGGGTGATATCTTGATTTGCCTGTGAATTGGATTTAAATGAGGAAGAGTTACATAAAATCATCAGCCTCACTCTTTCTTCCAGAGTTGTCAAAGTCCAGTGGCAGGACAGAAGGCAGGAAAACTGGCAAAGTCCTTGGCTTCTTTAATGTCTGACCAAGTTCTAAGAGCTCCACAGTGCCTGTTTCAGCTACCTTCGTGGTCATTGAAATAAACTATACTTATTTGCCCCTTCCACCAGGGGGAGCATGTTTTCACATCCCCTAATTCATTGACAGGTTTAAGGCCTGCCCACTTACCTTCAACCTGGCTTTAGCCTGTCTGATGAGACTGCTTTGCTGGGTTGTGGCTGCTGTGTGTGCTACTGCTTCTTGGAGCCACAGGTGAGAGTTAGGTGACATGTACACACCAAATGTATCCTTTTCAGGAAGAGAGGCTAGGGCAAGATGAAAAGAGGACCTCAGGGAGAGAACCTTGGGAACCTGTGTCCTTAAGGGAGAAGGAACCAGCCAAGGATGCAGAAGGAACACTCTCAAAGAGGCAGGGGAAGAACCAGAAGACTGTGGTAGGAAGTGTCTCACAACAAGAAAAGAGGGCATATTCAGTGGGGGAGGGAGTAATAGTCAACGGTGTCAAGCCCTAAACAGAGAGAAAAGATCCTAGATCCAAGAACTCTGACTGAGAGTTGAAAGTTTGCCTTAGAGATCACAGGATCATAGATTTAGACTCCAAAGGTACCTCAGAGGTTTACCTTGGGTAACACCCTCATTTCTACCAGTGAGGAAACTCAATCCTACAAAGGTGAAGTGACCTCCTCAAGGTCATATAGCTAGCAAGTAGCAGAGCTGAGATTTGAACCTAGGTCTCCTCATTCTATTCCAATGCTTCACCATTAGTTCAACATCATCATTTTTATAAATGTGAGCCAGAGAGGTTCAGGCAGTACCCCCATGTACATACAGTTAGGAAGTGGGAGAAATGCATTTGGTCCTGGGTTTCTGAACTTTAAATTCATTATTCTCCCCAAGATACCACAAATAGAATCAGGACAAGAACTATGATTTCATTGACATAGGCAGGGGTATGCTGGTAAATGTTTAACAATGACTTATCTGGGGAAAAAAATAAATATATGACATAATGTAATCATATTATATAATAATAAATATGCTACAAATAATAATGATAAATATATATAAGGCACACATTTATGTTTAATCTGTATCACTAACATTTTTTCCATCACTTTCTTTAGTTTAGACAAGCAGCAAAACAATAAATCAAGCCCTGATTTGTAGTGTCTGCTGACTTCTGAGTTGCAAATGAGAATATCACAATTGGAATAGAAGCTGACTCTGGCAAATTCCTGGGTACAGGGAACTCCAGATAAGGAAGGGCTCTCTCCCAACACAGATCAAGCTTTTCTCTGAAACTTTGTCTTAGAGTGTTGTCTAGATCTCTGTGACTTGCCCAGGGTCACACAGCCAGTATGTGGAAGAGGCAGAATTTGAGCCTTGATCACCCTGACTGAAGTCAGCTCTGTCCATTACAGCCTCTCCCCATGGATGAGGACTGAAAAGAGGTCATTGGAAGAGGCCATTAGGAGATCACTGGTGACTTTTGGGAGAGTTGGAAGGGTCTTCCAGGGGCATCTCCTCTAATCTGTGATTGAATTGGAATCTCCTCTTTGACATTTCCCATTGAGGGGCATTCACCATCTGCAGGAAGACCCCTTGAGGTCATTCCACTTTTTACTGACACTGAGCTGAAATCTACCTTTAGATAAGTCCCCTTCCCACCACGTTGCTCCTGGTTCTACCCTCTGGAACCAAACAGAACAAAGTGAATCTCTTTTTTCCCATGGAAACCAATACTGAAACACAGGTCTCCTGTACCCCCTGAGTCTTCTCCAAGCTAAACATGCCCAGTTCCTTCAACTGATCTTTTTTTTGTTTTTTTTTTTAGTGAGGCAATTGGGGTTAAGTGACTTGCCCAGGGTCACACAGCTAGTAAATGTTAAGTGTCTGAGGCCGGATTTGAACTTAGGTACTCCTGATTCCAGGGCTGGTGCTCTATCCACTGCGCCACCTAGCTGCCCCTCAACTGATCTTTAAATGGCATAATCCCCAGTCTTCTCTCCCTCCAGCCGTGTGACCTTGATTGAGTCATTGTCCTCTCAAAGACTCAGTTTCCTCATCTGTAAAATGGGGCCAATGATTCTTAGACTCCCTTCCTTACTTCAGGGCTGTGAGGGAAGGGTAGTGTAATCCTCAAAGCACAGTAGATCTGGGAGATGGGATTCTTCTGGTCATCATTAATATGGGCATGTGACAGCGGCCCAGTCTACCCCATACCATGAATTTTCATGGTTGTGGCTCATCCCAGGGAAGTGGGTCCAGCCAGGCCCTGGGAGGTCTTTCTTCTTCTGGCTTGGGGCACTGGACCCCAGTCCTACTGGGCACAACCCCTCCTTGGTTTCTAGGTTACTCTTGTACAAGGAGAATACAGGGGTTTATTGGTAGGGGAATTTCTGGTTGGCCATAGTAACCTACTTCAGGACCCCTCCCTCTTGTCAGTGGTAGGATGGTACAGTGGATTTATAGTCCAGAGGTCCAGGTTTTAAGTCAGGGTTCTGCTAGGGACAGCTAGGCAGCACAGTAGATGGAGTTTTGGGCCTGGAGTCAAAAAGGCTTATCTTTATGAGTTCAAATCTGGCCACAGACAATCGCTGTGTGAGGGGCAGCTAGGTGGTGCAGTGGATAGAGCACTGGCCCTGGATTCAGGAGGACCTGAGTTCAAAGCCAGCCTCAGACACTTAACACTTAACTAGCTGTGTGACCCTAGGCAAGTCACTTAACCCCAAATGCCTCACCAAAAAAATTTAAAAAAGAAAAAAAATAGCTGTGTGACACTGAGCAAGTCACTTAACCCTGTCTGCCTCAATTTCCTCATGTGTAAAATGAGCTGGAGAAGGAAATGGAAAACCGCTCCAGTATTGCCAGGAAAACTCAAATGGGGTCATGGAGATTTAGATATGATTGAAAAAACTGAACAACAGCAAAGATAACAGAAGTTCAGTAATATAAAGTAACAAGCCTGTAGTCCCCCAGCCAGGAAGTCACAGGCAAGATTTGAATCCAAATTTTCCTGACTTCAAATCCTGCATTCTACCCACTATACTGCACTGCCTCTCCATTATTCCTTATCTGTAACCCTACCACCGTTTCAGTCTTAGCCACTTTAATAATATAATTTTTCTGCTCATACCTTTTTTTTTATCCTTTTTTGTTCATAAGGACCAGACAACAAAGAGAAGAATTTGTTCCAACAGCCATGAAAATGGCTGAAGCAGGGGCTGTGGACCAGGTAGAGCATGATGGGACATCAAAGAAGCCAAGCTGATTCACCACATGCTGGGCCATCACCAGTTATTCTGACTTTTGTCGCTGGATTTCAATGACTCTGGGAGAGAGCGAGACTGACAACTTTGTACAACTTTGCCTTACTACAAACAATTCAAAACAATACCTGTGATGTCACTGGCCCTCTTCAAAAATGAAGGGCGGGGGCAGCTAGGTGGCACAGTGGATAGAGCACTGGCCCTGGAATCGGGAGGACCTGAGTTCAAATCTGGCCTCAGACACTTGACACTTACCAGCTGTGTGACCCTGGGCAAGTCACTTAACCCTCCTTGCCCCACACAAAAACAAAACAAAACAAAATTTAAAAAACAAAAACAAAGGACAAATAGCAACAACCACTGATGCAATTTCCTATATGGGGGAAGCAGGGGAGTCTGCTTTCTGGGAGCATCATAATGAAGTATAATAGACATGCTTTGGAGAGATTTTGGAGCATGTGAAGACATTTTGTAATCGGTTCTGGTCTGCTTGATTGGCCACGGCCCAGCTCCTCACCTCCTGCCAATCAAAAAGGTTCCTCCTCACCATGCACTCAGGAGGGTCAGATATAAAATGTCTCTACATGCTCTGAAGTCTCTCTGAGGCATTTCCATTATGACATATATCATGATTCTCCCAGAAGAAGGCTTTGGGGCTTTTTTTTTAAATGTGGGAAATTGAATCAGCCGCCCTCTATTTATGCTCATAGGACTGGGCTCCATGGCCAGGTCACCATTTCAGTAGTAATTATTAATCACATAGTTCACATAGATAAAAGATTTTTAATCAGAAGGAACCTCAAAAGTTGTCTAGCCCAATTCCTCCATTTTACAGATGAGAAAACTAAGGTTCAGAGAGCATAAGTGGTTTGGCACAAAACCAACTAGATAGTAAATAGAAGAGGTGGGATTTGAACCCAGGTTCTTTGACTCTGAAGTCTAGCTCTCATTCCACTGTACCACACTACCTCACAAGCCCCTTTTTATACCCACTGAGACCAATATAGATATTGAATTTTATTTTTATATTCTGAAAGCTTGGGCACCCCTGGAAGGGAAGTACCCTTGGGACTGCTAGACAGGCGGCACTATGACATTCCAGTGATGCACTGTGAGTATTGTGGGGCAACCCCTCAAGAAGATCAGAGAATCATGGGGTTTTTTGCCTAGTTAGGCTTCATGCGATGTCACTCATTAGTGCTAAGTCATGTCAATACTCCCTTTTGTAAGCTTAGTATGGGGACAGGTACAAATCCCTTCATGCCCTCAGCCTCGGTTTCCTCCTCTGTAAAATGAGGAAAATGGTGCATGCCCTATTTCTCAGGGCTGATCTGAGGATTAAATGGGATCATAAAAGACTTTTTAACGCTAAAACCCCATATAAATGTGTGTCGTTGTTGTTACCATAGAGTTCAGACCAGTTATTTCATCATCATAGGTACTTCTCAGAGAGAAAATTCCTTCCAACAATGTATATGATAACTGTTCTGCAACTTATGATATGGGAGAATTGCCTAGATCAGTGAAAACTTAAGTGATTTTCCCAGGCTCATATCACCCAGGATCACAGATTTAAAGCTGTAAAGAAACTTAGAGTCCATCAAATCCAGCTTCTTCATTTTATTTTTTATTTATTTATTTTTTGTGTGTGCATGACAATTGGGGTTAGGTGACTTGCCCAGGGTCACACAACTAATAACTGTCAAGTGTCTGAGACTGGATTTGAACTCAGGTCCTCCTGACTCCAGGGTTGGTACTCTATCCACTGCACCACCTAGCTGCCCCCATTTTATAAATGAGGGAACTCAAGAATGTCAGGTGACTTGCCCAGGGTCACACAGCTAGAAAGTATCTGAAGGGGAATTTGAACACAGGTCTTCCTGACTCCAAGTACAGGGCCCTATCCACTTTGTCATGTTGCTTCTAAGGTGGTAAAGATGGGACTTGAACCCAAATATTCCTTCCTCTCAGGCCAACCCTCTTTCCACTTTTGTTGTTTCAGTTGTGTCCAACTCTTTGTGACCCCATTTGGGATTTTCTTCACAAAGTTACTGAAGTGGTTTGCCATTTCCTTCTCTAACTCATTTTACTGATAAGGAAACTAAAGTAAGCAGGGTTAAGGGACTTGCCCAGGGTCTCACAGCTAGTAAGTGTCTGAAGCTAGATTTGAACTCATGAAAAATGGCCCTTCCTGATTCCAAGCCCAGTGCTCTATCCACTGCACCAACCAGCTCCAAACTACTCCATATTAAAATCCCATTATTATTTTTTAAATTATAATTATTTTTAAAGAAGCATCTTGGTAGAGTCAGTAGAGAACTGAATTTAAAGCCAGTTAGATGTGGATTCAAGTCCCAAGTCTGGCATGTTAGATGTATGACCCTGGGTAAGTCACTTAACTCCTTAGTGCTCAAATCAATTCTATATAAAGTATATATAGAAGGTGCCAACCTGTATTGGTAGAGAAAATTTTTCCACTTGAGAGTTCTCTATATTGAGGAAACCATAGGTTATCATCATCATCAAAGAAGTAGAAGGTGGGTTTAGAGATTATATAGGACTGAGTTCAGTAAATAGTTAATTAATTATGAAGATAATGATTTCATTAACAACGTGACTAACTTTGATTAACCCCAAATCTATGCATGATCCTGTGATAATGTTTTAGCTCCTGACTCTTGATTCTAAACCAGCAGGAAGCCAGGAAAAATTAAAAGGGATTAGTTGATTCTTCTCAAAACAGATGCCCCTCCCACTCCAGGCCAGCTGTTGAATACCCTTCTGGTTGGATGCCGGCCAGAAAGCAGGGCCTTCTGGGCTCTGTCCTTCCACCTGTCTACTGAAATCGCTCTCCCTCTGAAAACTATTATTTCATCTTTCTCTGTGGCTGCCGTGGCTGACTCAAGGGCTCAGGGGCAGAGCTTCCATCTGGCATGTGAGTACTCAAAGCTGCCATCCTGAAACTATCGAGATGATACATTCACCAACATCTTGATTCCATTGAAGTTCTGCCTCCAGAGCAGATGACTTGAAATCGAGTTGATGGGCCGTTATGAACAACAGGTTTCTCTCTGAACCTGAGATCTTATTTTCCAGATTACATGCCTGGAGACACTTTCATCTGACACACAGCAGGCCCACAGCACTTATGTGAGAGCCCCACTCCACACAAGTGATGGAAATCAGAAAATCTTACAGTGGAAGGGAACTCAAAGTTGATGTAATCTAACCCCTCCCCTGAAAAGTATGAATGCTTCCTTCCGCGACACCACTGCCACACAGTGTTCACTCAACCCCTGCTTGAATGCCACCAGGAATAGTAAGTAAGCTCACAAGGAAGTTCATTCCATCTTTTTTTTTTTTTTAGTGTCATTGGTGGCTTTTTTTTTTTACATCTTAGTTATGTCCAAATATGCCACCCCTCCCTCAAAAATCAAACTCTCTCTTGTAATTTTAATGAAGAAAACTAACCAACAAAACAACCCTGACAGTATATTCAACATTCTGTACACATAGTCCCTGACAGACTGGAGGAAAGAATGATTCATCCACTTTTCTCCAGGGCCAAGATTGGCTAATGCAACTAATAAGAATTGGAATCTGCTGATTCTACTTTCTTCATTCTGCATCAGGTCAAAGAAGTCTTCTCATATTTCTTTGAATTTCTCACATTCATCATTGCTTTTAGCCCAATAAAATCACATTCATATCCTACTCCCTAATCTATGGGTACTCACTTTGTTTCCAGTTTCTTGCTACCACAAAAACTACTGCTATGAATATTTTGGTACACATGGAACCTTTCTTTCTACCTTTGACCTTCTCATGATATGCGTCCATTTATGTGGTTCATCGCATTTTCAGATAACTTTAATTATTCAGAGGGATTGGACTGGATGACTGACATCTTAGGTCCCTTCCATCATTGAAATTTAATAATTCTGGAATTGAGACCAAAAATTCTATTCAAAAACATACCCTTCAGTATAAGTTCCTATGGCCTTCCATGTGCCCCAGTTGTACTACTTAATATCTCTGTGACCTTGGGCAAGTAATTGTCATCATTCAGTCTCATTCTCCTCATCTATAAAATGGATCAGTTAGACTAGATGTGATCACTAAGGTTTCCTTTAGTTCTAACACACTGTGATTCTATTAATTTAAAGGTAGAACCTCTACCAACACCCCTTGATTTTGTCAAAAGGAAAGATCTCCAACACCCCTCCTCCCCACCCCCAAAAAAAGGTAAATGAATGGGAGGCAACTTAGAAATTGACCAATGTGAAGGACAAAGTCTATATCACACTTCACCAAGATATTTGCACATGGATGGACATATTAGATCCAATCCAGCCATGTATGGAGATATTGAAGAGTCACAAACATGGTTGTCATTTTTTCTAAGCCCCATATTTATAGCCTCTCAAATGGCAAGGATGATTACAGGTAGAGTTGAGCTCTGCTTAGCTGGGGCTCTTTGGGGAAAAAAAAAATCATTTGGTATTGAAAGTCAGCACCAGGCAACAGCTCCAGGTCCTAATCGAGCATATACAAATTGCATTTTTTTCATTGAGGTTGCCATATATAATTCATAACACTTTTATTATGACTAGAGGCAAATGAAAGTTTGATTTTCTAAACAAGACTGAAATGAAATGTCCCCCCGTGCTGTACTGCTTACTATCTTCCTCAGCTCCCATTCTAAGTAATCCCCAAGCACAGGACAGTTCTCATTTTCTTCCTTCCAGACCTCGGTGCTAACTAATTGTAAAGAGAAAAATTACAAGACTTGGGGAAATCATTTTTAGAGCTATAATCACAGATGGACACTTGATAAACTACTCTATTCCTCTGAAATCTATTATTGATTCAGCTGTCATGAACCTGTTCATTTCTCCATTAGATGCAAGGGACCAACCTTGCCATTTTTTATGCGTACAAAGAGAGATAGGGAATTTCATCGCTCTCTCTGGTTCAGGGAATGACGATTCTGTTTTCATTACCTCCAGCTTCACAAATTACCAGCAAGCGGCCCCATCTGACTAAGACACAAGGCATGTAAATGGCCAGTAAACTATCAGCTGTATAAAGCTGATTTATTATCCAGTGGTAAATTATACTAATATTGCCTGTTTTATTGCTCTTATCTGAGCTGCCTTCATATAATCTTGTTGTACATCCCTGTTGTAAGTAGTTCCCCTTCCCTTCACTCATCCCTGTCTGCTGCCCCTGCTGCAAACAATGAGGTCCAGCACATAGAGGGAGAATAAGCTTCACAGCAGGAAAAAGGAAGCCCAGAAGTCAAAGCATTAACCCCACTGAGTCAAAGAATTAAAATAAGGCAAAACTGTTATTGTTTTCCTTATTGTTGTTATCATCACTTAGTTATTCTCATCTTTTTTAATGGGGTTCAGATGGATATGATCCTAGGACATGTTTCTATTCCACTGTTATTCTCTTTATATTTACTTATTTTGTACTTGAATAAAAGTATTAGCATAATTGCTCATGTATAATCTATATCTGATTGCTTGCTGCCTCAGGGAGGGGGGAAAGGGGAGAGGGGAGGAAGGGAAAGAGGGATAAAATTTGGAACTCAAAACTAAATAAAAATGGTTATTTTTTAATAAAATAAATAAAAGTATTAGGATGTAAGATTACCCTCTGTGGGCTCAATGAAAGCATCCTTGGCAGAACTTCAGGACCAGACAGGAAAACAGTGATGTTATACACCTCAGCCTATTCCCACATAACTTTGATCTCAGCTAGGTCTCTATATTTTTAAAGTTTTTTGCTCCTTGTAGCTTGGAGATTGTCCATCTTTGGCATGGCAGCATCTATCAAGAACATGATTCTTAAGTTTTCATGGATTAATGTAACATCCAGGAGATTAGTGGTCAATAGTTCAGTCACGAATTAATTATCCCATTCCTGGACAATTTATTGAATGCATTCTCCAAGATATTTCAAGGCTTGCATTTGTAACCTGGAGATTGGTCATCTATCAGCCTCATTGTTATCTTACCCTTCTCCTCATTGTCAACAGGGTTCAGCTAGACAGGTTGCTGTCCTGCCAGCTAGGTGGTGCAGAGGAGAGAGTGCTGGATCTAAAGTCAGACCTGAGTTCAAATCCCACCTTGGAAAGGTATTAGCTATGTAACCCTGGGCAAGTCACTTAACCTCTGTCTGCCTCAGTTTCCTCATTTCCAAAAAAAAGAAGGATTAAAAAATACTGCCTAGGCAAAAAAAAAAAAATACTGCCTATCTTCCAGAGTCATTGTGAAGATAAATTGAGATATTTGTAAAGTGCTTTGCAAACTTTAAAATATTATATAGACGATAACTATTATCATTATATCTCATGTTCAACATACAATTACAAATGTGGATAAAATAACTGCTTTTTGTAACTGAATAAAACATTAGACTATAAGCTCATCCTCTATAAACTCACAGCAAGCATCACTGATACCACTCCCTTAGCAGATAGGAAAACAAGGAAGATAGATAACCTTATCTGGTTCCTACAGGATTTCTGCAGCCTCAGCTACGTTGCTATATCTGCAAAGCTTTATGTTCCATGTATCTTGGAGATTATGAGTATTTGGTGTGGTGAAATAGATTTTTTAAAACATTGCTCTTAAGTTTTTATGGATCAATGTTATTTCATAGGTGACTATGAGCAACAGTTCAGGCAAGAATAATGATCCAGTCCCTGTATAATTTACTGGATGAGTCTCTAGGATATTTTGAGGATGATATTTGTCACCTATCAGTCCATGAAAAACAGCAAATTTCTCCCTCATAATTCTAACCCCTGACTATCTTGCTATGTATTCAGTAGGCACTAAACTTTTAGAGTGTATCATAATGTATTGCATAGTTTCTACTATTTCCTTGCATAATCTACATTGATCACTAAGTTTGGGTTCCCTAAGAGTAACTCATCTATAATTATTGGTGGCAATGACCTAGTTCTGAATTGCAATAACAAATCCCTGTTTCAACAAATAAATCCTCTTGAAAGCCATCTGTGTGATATTTCTTTGTCAATAGACTATTGACTAAGCTAATATGGTGGTTCCCCATGGAAGGCCTTTTGATTCCATTCCTGAATCTTAGATGTTCCCTAAATTCCATCCAAAGCTAAACAAAATTTAATTATATTCAATAAATCCAATGGCATGTACCTATAGGGGTTTTAATTGCTCAGTGAAATGATGTCTGCTTGTTCCAAAAGTACTTCTGTACATTTTTATATGTCTATTATGTAATCTAAAGGTATTTATCCATTTTCTTCTTTTTTGATGAAAAAAGACTTCTTTCTATAGCTCTATATTACAGGAATAGGCCCTATGTTTCATCGATCTTGTATATCGTTTTGTTAAAATGTTTCCCACATCCACTGCGGTCCATTTTATAGTTCCAATCGTGTCATTTGGCTGGTATTATATAGGTATTAATTTCTTTAAATGTGTTCTTCCCATTCAGCTTTGATTTCAGGATGCCAGTAAATTTCTTAACATATTCAGCCACAGACTTTTCCTTAGTTTCTTTATACTCAGTGTGTCTTGCCTGGAGGAGACCTTCATCCACAGACTCATCAAGGCACTTAACTCCAATTGCCTCCATAATAATAATAATAACCTAATGATTTAACCTAGGTTAAAAATTCTCATTTTTAGAGGGTTTTCCTCCCACAAAGCCTAAATCAGCTTCTTTGAACTTTCATTCATTGTACCTTCTGACAGGCAGCTAGGTCGCACAGTGGATAGAGCACTGGCCCTGGAGTCTAGAGGAGCCAAGTTCAAATCTCACCTCAGACCCTTACTAGCTGTGTGACCCTGGACAAGTCACTTAACCCCAATTGCCTGCACAAACAAGCTAACAGGTACTTGAAGACAATAGGCATGTCCCTTACTAAGTCTTCTCTTCTCCAGACTAAATATCCCTGGCTCCTTCAGCCAATCCTCATATTACTAGACCTTTAAGTCACTGTCCTGGCCACTCTCCTCTGGACACTCTCCAACTTATCAATGTCCTTCCAAAATATGGTGCCCAAGCACTCCCTGTGTTGTCTGACCAGGGCAAGGGACCGTGTGAAATCATTGCCTCCCCAATCCTGGACACTTTGCTTTCTTAATGCAGCCTAAAATTGTTAATACTTTCTCAACTACTCTATCAGACTTTCTGGATTCTTATTAAGCTTGCAATCCACATAATCACTCAGATCTTTTTCAGGCACACTGGCATCTAGCATCCTTTACTTATGAAATAGATATCATGTTATTTATTTTAAGAATAACAAATAACTTGCTTGGGAGAGGCACCATGGCATATCCTTTCCCATTTGGCTTTTCTAACTGTTGACTTTTTTCTCATGACTTTACTGCATTGCTCTCATTTCTCTTTCCATTCTTTTTCTTTTTTTTTTTTTGGTTGTTGCTGTTGTTGTTGTTTGCAGGGCAATGATGGTTAAGTGACTTGCCCAGGGTCACACAGCTAGTAAGTGTCAAGTGTCTGAGGCCAGATTTGAACTCAGGTCCTCCTGAATCCAGGGCCAGTGCTCTATCCACTGCACCACCTAGCTGCCCCCTCTCCATTCTTTCTTCCATCTCTAAATCTTCCTTCTATCTCTCCTACTTTCTCTTCAAAATCCCTTTTGAGTGCTTCCATGGCCTGAGATCAATTCATATTTTTCTTGGAAGCTTTGGATGTTGGAGCTTTGACTTTGTTATTATCTTCTTCTGAGCGTGTATTCTGGTCTATCTTTTCCCCCAAAGAAGTTTTCGATGGGCTGCCGCTTTCTCTGCCTGCTCATCTTGGCCACCTATTTCTTGGCTTTTAACTCCTTAAAGTGTAGCACTGCTTCCAGGACACACTGTTCCAAATTACAGCATGGCCCAGGGGGTGATTGGGCTTCTTCTCAGCTTGCCTGGCCTGTGAGTAATCACAGCCACTTTCTCTTTGACCCAGAAACAGAAGTCTGTTTGAACTCTGATTCTCTATGGTCAGAAGGTTGATGTGCCTGTGCCCCTCCCCAACTGGGCCACTACCACTTGATTCAGCCCACTGGTTCAGAACCAGGGCACTTCACCCCAACTCCAACAGAGACTGCCTTCACTTCACCCCAGCCTACCACTGAACCCCCTCACCATTCCATGGTCCAAGCCCCAGAAGAAGCTGCTGCTGGCGATGAAGGCCCTGAGGTGTGCTAGAAGCACTGTCTATTCCTGGCTGGGTCCAGACCATGCACTGAGCTGTTCAGTCTGATCAATAGGTGATTGCAATTGCCCTCTTTTGCTGAAAAATGGTCTCACTCTGTTCTTATGTGCATTAGGCTGCTCTGAGTTTTATTTTTATGGCATTATTTGGGAGTGAGTGGACAGGTTTATCTGGAGCTTGTGGGAGTCACAGCCTCTCCTCCACCATCTTGACTCTGCCCCCATCATGGCATAAATAGCAAAAAGAACACAGAATTTGGGACCAAGAGACCTCAAGTCAGATCCTGGCTCTGACCGTGGGCACCTTCTCTGAGCATCAGTTTTCTCTTCTGTTAAATGAGGATAATAATAACCTGTTTTGCTTACTCCACAGATTTGTTGTAAGCTATAAAGAATTATATACATGTGGAATATTAGTATTGTTTTTCCCAAAAAAATGTCTACTATAATGCCACATCATGGTTTGGAAGTGACTTCAGGTCGTGGAAGGCTATTGACTGTTACAAATATAAAAAGTCTGTGTTCTAAAAGGTCCCATCCAGCTCTAAATGACTAGATCCTATGAATAAATATAATCCTACTTTCTCATGGCAGCTGTAAAGATAATTGAAACAACTATCCTGGCTCTTATTTTCCCTCCCCCAAACTTCCCCTACCTCCTTCCAAGCCTTGTCTAAGACAAATATCTCCAGTTCTTTTAATGATTCTTCATGTGAAATGACCTCCACTGTTCTGGTTGCCCAACTCTGGACACATTCTATTTTGTCCAAGCCCTTCTTGAAGAATAGCAGCCAGAAGTGAATGCAATTCTCCATATTCAGTCACCTTGACTGTAGACTACTGCATTGCTATGATCTGTTTTTAGGACAAGGAGGGATGATGTACCCTATACCTCTATAGCTGCAGCCTCAGATTGGGTTAGCTTTTTGATAACTATTGGTCCACACTGAGTATGCAATCCTCTAGAAAGACCTTATTAATATGAATTATTAGCAAGTTAGGAGTCCCATCCCCATTCCCATTCTATAGTTCTGTAGTTGACCTTTTTTCTTAGCCTAAATGCAGAACTTTATATTCATCCATTAAATTCTATTAGTTTAATCAGTGTGAATTATCACTGAATCTTGATTCTGTTATTATTTTGTTAATGACCTGCTCCCCAACTCCCTATCTCCAACTAAGGATCAACAGGAAATTTGATAAGACTTTTTTTTAACCAGTACTTCACTCAAATTATAAATAAAAATGCTGAACAGAACCAGTTCAAGGATAAAATCTGAGTTAACATACTAGAGACCTTCCAGTGCTTCATTAACTTCCTGGCCTTCTCTAAACCATTCCCCTTTCACTCTGGCCTTCATCTCTACCTCCTCCCTAGCAGAAACTTAGATTCCATTCCTGGAACCAGCCTTGGCTGTAAAAGTTGGACTTTTGCCTTATTGTGCCCCCAAACGGCACTTGACTTCACTTCACAGCCTTCTCTACACCCTACCACCCACCCTTTCCAGCCTTCCCTTGTATGTTGCCCAACCCCATTAGAATATAAACTCGTTGATGGCGGGGACTTTTCTTTGAATCTCCAGTGCTTAACACAGCACCTGGTACACAGTAAGCACTTAATAAATACTTTGTCTCTCTACCTATCTATCTTTGGATATGATTGATCAGATACAAAAACAAGTAAATTCACTATTGTTCAGTCCATGTTATTCCATCTTGTGCAAAAGGACAACATGAGAGATTTTGTCAGATGCTGTCCTCAAATTAAGATATAGTGTGTCTATAATAGTCCTTTGATTTACCAGCCTAGTAGTCCTAGCAAAAAGAGAAATAAGGCTAGTTTGTTGTGGTTTGTATGGCAATACACTGAACTCTCTTTCCCAGAGATAAGAAAGCTACATCTCCCCATTAGAATTCTCAGATTATGAGAGGTGGAGAGAATCTTTCTCTAATATGGATTCAAGCCCTATTCTAGTGTGTTTTCTGTACAGGTAGTCACTGGTAATTAGTGCCTCAGTTCCATTTAATCAATTAAAATTGGCTATGTTTTACAAAGGGATATTTACTTTGAACATATAGCAATAATAGAAGTTATAAACATTTCCTACTATCACTCTCCTTGGTCCCTGGGGAGAGTGGGCTCAGACTTAACATAGTTTCTACAAGGCATATATCCTATCCTATTCACTACCAAATACTGCATGACTGATGGATGCATGAGTCTGCATCTCTGCTACTGCTGCATTCAGCCAATCAGGTCTTCACACTTTAATCCTTATTGTCACAGGAGAAATTGGTGATGTGGGGGTGTCCTTAGGTATTCCTCTTTAAAGAATTACACCCTCTCACATACAAATCCAATTAAAATAAAATAATATTTTATTTAGGCACTAGAGAAAGGAACCAAGGGAGATAGACTCTCAAGGGGAGAAAATGGTCTAAAGACATAATTCTCTGAAACACATTTCTCCTTGAACAGAAGAAAGGCAAAAGCTTTTATAGATGGTAGAAGGGGTGACCGGATGGGGTGACCACCTGACAATAGCAAGTTCCCTTTTGGGGTAGAGAAAGCTTGAGTGAGAGGTGGTCTGGACTTCTGGAGTTATCTCTGTCCCCTGGCACCAATCAGGCAGCAGGCATACCTAATAGGCTTACCTCCCTTGCTTCTCAAGATGTGTCTGTCCTTTAGTTTAGCTGGCCAGTTTAAACTTTAATAGTCCCAAATTTCTCAATATGTCCCAACCCCATAAACACTTATGCTCTGGCTTCTGGCAAATCCTGGCATGGATCTGGCTCCTGGGCTCTGGTGACTTACTCTTGACTTTTCAAAGCTCACAAGGTCAAAGTTATTTCCAATCTCTTTCACTTTGTGGGGACCAATTTTTCATTGGGGAGTGCTAGCTAAGTGGCTCGCTGCAATATTTGGGGCAAGGAAGGAGACCGGCAACCTCCCTCAAAACAGAACAAGATTTATTTTAACAAGAACGAACTTAAAAACAAAACACAAACAGGATCAGTAGGATCAAGGGAAAGGAAATAAAATGGGGAAAGGGAAATTGTAATACCTGAAAAAATACCACTGCCCAGGAATCAGCTGAAAATACGCAGCAGAATGCCTGTCGCTTTCCAGCTTCCACCTCGAATGCCCAATTCTCCTCCCCCAAACCTAGAAACTCCCCACACAGTCCCAGCCAATGGGATGGCTGCTCTGACAGTCACATGACTTCCCTCACTAGGCTTCCAATAATTATATTTTGCCAGGCCCATGTAGGTGTAGGTGAGTGGTGATGACTTGAGGTGCCAGAGCCCTGGCAATGGCTACAACCAGTGGGTAGAGCACCGTGCGGTTTGCAGAGCCCCAGGCCAGTGTGCGCTGAGACATAAAAACCTCAAATAACAATTAATTCTTTACAACTTAAAATAGGTAAGAAAGAACCCAAAGAGGCAATCAATAGTCTACCTCTTCATCACATGGTTATTAAGGCTTCTCCTCTTCTCCCTCTGTCCACATGGAAAGTCATACCCTTATATGTGGGTGTCTGTCCAAAAGAATATAAAGTGTGATCACTTATTCTTCACAAGGTATCTTGGGATTTGGAGGCTAGATTTTTTTTTCTTTGCTATTTATTCTATCCTTTATCTCAAAAACTGGGACAATTAACTCTTTTGTCTCAAGTAGTTTTCATTTATGATTTCTTGAAATAGAGCTCTGAAAAACCAGGCTTTGTTAAAGCCCTTTGTGATTCAAATAGATCTGCTTAACTATGCTTTTAAACCCAAATCATTCTGGCTCTCACTCATTGGCCAATAAAAGGGCCCAGCCCAAGCCTCTTGCTCATTGTTTAGGTTTTGATGTCTCAGAATGAGTATAAATAGCAATTGTTTCCCTTAAAGGAGGGTCTTCCCCTCCCAGACCAATTCTTTTGTGAAACTATGACATCTTTTACTTCGATTCTTACCTAGCCTTTAATTTCTGAATGGTTGTTGCTTCCCACAAACTTGGGAAAGACCTTAGCTTTAAAAGGCCAAGGTCTCCCACTGCATCAGGGCCATCACCAGTCATCTTGATCTATGCGTTGCCACTGGATTCCAATGACTCTGGAGGAGAGTGAGGCTGATGCCTGCACAGCTCTGCCTCACTTAAATCCAATAGGCCTGCAAGTCAAGACAACACCATCCTGATGTCATTGGTCCTCTTTGAGAATAAAGGATGAACAACAACAAGGATGAATAACACAGTTAGCCGACTGGAACCAGTTGTAGAATTCTGAACATTCCCCAATTTGCAGAGCAAGGCATTTCCACATCAGAAATTGTATCAGTTGAGCACACCAATACCTGTTCAATAGTTCTCCCCCAAGCTTTTAGGGAACCTATCTTAACTTCTAGTGATTACCTCTTTCTTTTCTAGGTGATCATAAACGATCTGTTCACCAATCTATTCCAATGTTTGCATAGATGGCCCTGCTTTTTTAAAAATTAGAACATTTTCCCATCTCTAATCTCCTTGCACCTGTCATTCTCCATGCTTTCAATAAAATCATGGTCTCTCCTTTCAAGGAGCTTCCTATTTAGGAAGATGTCTAGTGCATATCTAACAAACAATACAAACCAGCATAAATTGGAATTGTATTCTATGGGCTAGTTCTATAGAAGATCAGGGAAGGGAAATATTCATGTAAGATGGAATAGTCTGGGAAGTCTTCATGGAGGAAAGGAGAAATGAATAGGATTTAGAGAGTGGAGGTGAGAGGAAAATGACTCCTGCTCAATAATTTTCTGGAACTTAGCAGCGATGTGTCAAAGGCTCATTTATCTTTCATTCTCTCCAGAATGGATACTTGCAAATAAGTGCTAAAGCCAGCACATGCAAGTGCAGAGAATGAGGGCTCACAGGCCCCTTTTTAATCCATAGTCCCTAATGGACCCTCCCCTTTTTCATCACTGGCTGGATTACTTAAGGGTTACAATCTACTTGGGAAATTTAGCTAACGGAATGGAATATTCTTAACCCTAATTTCCATAATTATTCTTTGAGTTGTTAGGTAATGGGGAGGGGACACAGGAACATTCCTTTAATCCTCCCAGGAGAGGACCTAGTTGAAACCAGCTCATGACCACATGACCTGTCTGCTGTAGGGAAGGGGAACTGAGACCTTTGTCCTCAAACAGGTCCGGAGGAGTGTAATTTGAATGGTGATGGTTATACTCTTCTTCACTTTTCTTCTAGTGAGGTTTGGTTTTTTTGGTGAGGCAATTGGGGTTAAATGACTTGCCCAGGGTCACACAGCTAGTAAGTGTTAAGTGTCTGAGGCTAGATTTGAACTCAGGTCCTCCTGAATCCAGGGCCAGTGCTTTATCCACTGCACCACCTAGCTGCCCCGATGGTTATACTCTTATTGGGAGGAGACCATTACCCTCATATCACATTCCTCACAGGAGGGAAGAAGCTGAGGGGGTGGAGAACAACATAAACAAAGCCACTGCAGTAGGAGCATGAAAATAATAGGAAAAAACCCTTTACATTCATTTCATTTTATCTTCATAATGTTATGGGGTTGGGACATGGGTCTGAGGTAACTTTCCTTGAGAAGACAGACACACCTGGAAGCAAGAGAGAGAAGCCCTTTAGGTGTGGCTGCTGCTGCCTGAGTGGTGCCAGGGTGATGGAGATGGCTTGAAATCAGAGCAGCCTCTCACCCAACTTCTCCCAGCCTGCCCCCAGTGGGAGACATTCCACCCTCGGTTGATCACCCCCAATAAGGGAGCCTTCCACAGTCAGATGATCACCCCATCTGCCCCTCCACCATTCATCCTCTATAAAAGTTATGGCTTTTCTCCTTTTCAGAGAGATAGGCATCTCAGAGAATCATCTCAGTGCTATCTCTGCCCTTGAGGAAAACATGACTTCCTTCTCTGTTCCTTTCTCTAGCACTTAAATAAGTATTTTATTCTAATTGGATTTGTGTGTGAGAGGGTCTAATTCTTTAAAGAGGAATTCCTAAGGACCCCCACACCATCCATTTCCCCCATGACAATAACAACCTTTTAGATAGGTATCAAAGGTGTTATGATTCCCCATTTTACAGATGAGAAAACTGAGGTTGGAAGATACTAAATGACTTTGCCATGGCCACACAGCTAGTAAATGACAGAGGAGGATGTTGTGTTTTAATTGTGAGGTGGCAGGCCCCACTATAATGTTTTGAACAGGTGCGTGCTATGATGAAAGAAGTATTTCGGGGGCATTAATATAACACAATATAATATAGTGCCATATATCCCCCTTGGAGGGGACTGAAAGCAGGAACTGTCCAAGTGCTGACTTACAACAGAAATGGAGCTGTGTGAAAGGTCCATAGATGGAGATTTGGGCCACAGGTTTTGCCCTGGTTTGGGATTTATGGCATGCGATTCTTTCCATTTGACTGGCTGGTCTGAAGTTTGTTCCCATGGTCCAGGCACTGAAGAGTGAATAGAGAAAGAGAGCAGAGGAAGAGAAGGTTGAGAAAGAGGGAGAAAGAAACAGAGACAGAGAGATAGAGAGACTCAGAGAGACAGAGAGACAGGAGAGACAAGCATGGAGAGAGAGAGAGAGAGAGAGAGAGAGAGAGAGAGAGAGAGAGAGAGAGAGAGAGAGAATCATTCATACATTATCTAACTTGTTATTGCTATTTCTATTATTTTGGCATTGAAGATGCTATCTACTGAGACTAGGGTTATCCAGGGTTGAGATCTGGACCTGATGAGAAATGCAAACTGCTGGCCAAAATTGTGGGGGAATTATTGCTAGGGAGAGTACCAGAGTGCTGGTAATGGCCAGATATCACAGAACAAGGAGGAGAGGTGAGCAGGAGGCAGAGAGATGCACCTTTCTCACTGTACTATATTTGCTTTGTGTAAACTCTGAGGTCCTGTAAGCATGCATCTCCTTCCCCTAATCTCTCCCTATCCCTGGAAAGTTGAGAGGGCTCAGAAGTAGGTTTTTGGTTTGTCAGATTATTAGATAAAGCAGTCTCTTTATAGTTTTGCTTACTTCATGCAATAAAATAAATGTGAACACAGTGTGGATTGCCTGTGAAATATTAATATTAAGGGTCAGTCAGATTGAAAAAATATTTATTAAATGTTTACTATGTGTCAGGGGATACAAATATATATATTTTTAAATAATGAACATTTTTATTTAAAGTTTTGAGTTCCAAATTCTATCCCTCCTCCCTCCCTGAGGCAGTAAACAATATAAGTTATGCATGCTCAATTATGTAAAACATTACCATATTAGTCATTTTGTATAAGAAAATTTAAAAGGAAAGAAATGAAAGAAAGCAAAAAACAGCATGTTTCAGTTTGTGTTCAGTAAATATCAGTTCTTTCTTTGGAGGTGAATAGTATGCTTCATCATGAGTCCTTTGGGATTGTCTTGGATCATTGGAGATACAAATATTTTTAAGAGTAGGACAGGGAAGAGGAATAGGGAGAAGTAGTCCCTGACCCCTCAAGGAAATTATATATAATCTTGAGAAGACAGTACATGACTGGATGGGACATGAACCGAAAGCATGCTCTGGTGTGTATCAGAGCAGTACTTCTGGTGGGCCAAGTGAGCACACACTGAGTCACCAGTCAACTAAGCTGGGTCCTTTGGAGCAAGAACTGCAGAAATGAGAAGATTAACTTCCTAAGTGAGTGGAGACTTGGAAACTAGATGTGTCAGATGTGAAGTTTCAGCCATTGCAGAATAAGGAGAGGACGCAGGCAGCTAGGTGGCTCAGTGGATAAAGCACCAGCCCTGGATTCAGGAGGACCTGAGTTCAAATCCACCCTCAGACACTTGACACTTACTAGCTGTGTGACCCTGGACAAGTCACTTAACCCTCACTGCCCAAAAACAAAAAACAAAATACAAAACAAAAGAATGAGGAGAGGTAAGGTATCAAGTCTGGTGTAAAGAATCAAATTCCCCCATTGCCCCGCAAAAAAAAAAAAAAAAAAAGAGTCAAGTTCATGTGGAGAGGAGCACAATAGTGGCAGCAGGCAGATAGTAGAATGGTTTAAGTGGAGGGCTAGATGGAAAGTGAGGTTGAAGTACTTTACCAGATATGATTTTGAGGCAAAATCATATTGAGACTTACATTATTTTAATATTTCAGAGCAACATCTCCATTTTCTTTTTTCCATAGATTAATAAATAAAATTAATTAATAAACAACTAAATAAATAAATGAAATTAATTTAATCAGGACCAGCATCCATACCATATAAAGAAATTGGGTCATGTGGAGGAAACTGAGTTTATAGACAAGTGTCCTGTGTTGAGGAGCAGGTATACAGCAGCCTCTCAAGAGTCCCAGGCAAGGGTCATTAGATACACTCAGGTGAAATCACTTGGCTGGCAATTTGAGTGTAGCACCACCTGGTGTCCAAATTATGCACTACACTACCTTGTACAACCTTGGTGAGTCAACCAATCAATCAATTAATTAAGTGATTGATTAAAAACAGGACAGCCTACTTTTCAGTGGACTTACCAAAATCAGGAAAAGAATAAAGTGTGGGCTATTGCTGCAGCATTACAGTCATTGCCAGGGACACCCACTCAGCCTATGCCACTGTCACAGAAGTATAAAAGAGAATTCCAGTTTTGAGCTCCAGGTGTAGGCAAGCCATCTGAGTTCTCTTTAGGTGGTCCTCTTCTCAGCTATACTCAAGGCTGTGGCACTTTGGAGATAAAAAGGCTTCTTTTACAAGTTCAAAGAAACTGATTGTGAATTCAAAGCAAAGACATTTAATGAAAAAAGAATAAGCAAAGCTGGGACTTGGATCAGGTATTAAACACTCAGCATTCATTACCAAATGGATAACTTTTCCACGCATAACTCCCAGTAAGTCCTTATCTTATCTTCCAATTAAGCACCATGTGTCCCTCATCACAGCTCAAGGGAAGTACATCAGTCACTCAAACAGAGATGCTGGGAAAACTCCACAAAGCTCTAGCTAGGGGTAATGCAGGGCCTTCACAGCATGGTTACTAGATGGGAAGGCAGAGCTCAAGATATGACTACCCTTTTCTTCATGTCTCCCCAGCTAATCATCATATTTCTTCAACCTCATGTCTTATTTATCATAAAAATTCCTTCCTGGCCCTTAAAAATAGGGAAGATTGAAAATTCTTCTAGGACTACAAAAGACATCACAGGGTCACGGTCACATGTGGAAAAGGTAGTTTCTGAAAAGAGACTGTATCTCTTACTCTTGATCTTCCAAGTAAAGATGATGCCTTTTTGAGGTTCAAGGATATTCTAATTCTAAAACATAGATAATAAAAGCATCACTCAATCATTGATTGATTGAGGGCATGATAGGTATCAGAAGAAAACAATGCCAGTTACTATACGTGAGTCCACCAGAATCCATTCTCTTCTCTCAGGTTTCCCACCAGTCCCACTTCTAATGTGGGCTCCCAGGCATGAGATACCAGTTTTCTATGGCCTTTTCCAACTCATTATATCAGGGAAGCCATTGGAAATGGCTCCAGAACATAGGTGATCAAGTCTGATGTCTCCTTTTCATATCTCTAGAAACAGAGACAGAGAGACAAAGAAATAGAGAGAGGGAAGAAGAGAGAGTAGTAGAGAAAGAGAGAAATGAAAAGGGAGATGAAGGGAGAAAGAAGGAAAAGAAGAAGAGAAAGAGAGGAGGAAGAGAGAAAATAGAGAGAGAGAGAGGAACAGAGGGAAGGAAGGAAGAAGAGAAAGAGGGAAGGAGGGAGGGAGAGAGAAGGAGAGAAAGAGGGAATGAGAGCCATCCCATCCCCAACAGCACATCTCCATTCAGAGTAGGACAGATAGAGGAAGAAGTGAAACTAACAAGCCCATCTTGGCAGCCCTAATACCTGGACAACATAATCTAAGAATAAGTGTACCTGACATGGATAAATCCAGCAATAAGGGGCCCAACAATAAGGGGCTCATATACTTCCATCATGAAGGGTAATGATTTGTAGATTTTCAGTGATAGCCCATGCCTTGATGGCAATCATCACTATGGAAAAGTATTAAATAAGCCTGAGTCTGTGCTGTGAAATTAAAAAGTGAAATTCAAACATGCTCATGGAAATTCAAACACATTTTCATTTATTCATGAGTCCTAATGACTTTAATGAATATAAAACATCCCCATAATACAAACAAAGGATTAAGATTGATAATAAAGTATAAAGAGGACCCTAATAAATTTACAAATTGTACTAACCAGCTCAGGAAATGGGCAACATTTTGGCTACTTAGATGTTCTCCATTCAGCTGGAGAATGCTTCCCTTCCTACCTCATAAGGATTTTCTAAGAATGAATTGGATGGTCTCTAAAGTGCTTTGAGCTCTTTGGAGAAATGCTATTGTTGTGTCATCTGATGCAGATGACTTATAGCCCCGTAATCTTTCCTATCTTGGCTTCTGTTGTCATCTTTAATACATTATAGTCTCCAAGAAAGGAATTT
The DNA here is from genome assembly GCF_019393635.1 of Dromiciops gliroides. Taxonomy (NCBI): domain Eukaryota; kingdom Metazoa; phylum Chordata; class Mammalia; order Microbiotheria; family Microbiotheriidae; genus Dromiciops; species Dromiciops gliroides. The sequence goes on from NC_057861.1 coordinate 599,471,915, forward strand.
CTGGGGAACATAGTTCTTATGCAGCACTCAAAGGAATAAAACCTTCCATTCTCACACTAGGAGGAAAAAAAAAGCCTAACAAACAACTCTATTAATTTATTTACTTCTACGCAAAATAATTATTGGTGGAAGAGAAGCATTAATTACTACCTACAATAAACTGCATCATCCTGCCTTAGCAACAAATAATTTTAAGTCTCAAATATGTCGAGTAAAGAATGGCTGAATTTAATACATAATTTTGACTTGGGCAATTATTTACATAAAGGGAGAATTTGCTGAAAAGCCTGACACATTTACCACCCATTTCTCACAGTGAAGCCAACATGTCATTAGTAATTCATTATCTCGAGGAAAGATTGTGTATTTCCCCGGAAATTCTGGTTTGGAAGCTTGCTGAAGAGGCCATGAATCAGGATTCCCTGTGGTGGGCTCAGGATAAGGAACTCATTTTGGACGTGGGTGGAAGGATGAAAGCTGAGGAGAGCACTTGGAGGTCAGCAGCCTTCCATGATATGTTGGTTTGCATTTGAGCTTCCATGCTAAGGGACTCTGCTATTCTCAAAGCCACAAAGAGAAGTTGTGACTGTTATAGACCCTTTGGCACCTTTCCCCAAACCACAGAATCTTAGCATTGGAAGAAACTTGGGAAATTGTACATTCAAGCCCCCTTAACTAATAATCTTTTTTTTGTGTGTGTGAGGCAATTGGGGTTAAGAGACTTGCCCAAGGTCACACAGTTAGTAAGTGTCAAGTGTCTGAGGTCAGATTTGAACTCAGGTCCTCCTGAATCCAGGGCCAGTGCTTTATGCACTGTGCCACCTAGCTGCCCCCACCAATAATCTTTAGATTCCCTACCCTTCACAGTATCCCTTTGCTCCAATAGTCCCAGGAATGGGAAACTACTATAACACAATCCATTCCATTATTGGAAGGTCCCAATTGTTAGATCTTTCTATGTTAAGCCAAAATCTTTATTTCCATACCTGGTACCCATTGATCTTAGTTCTGCCATTCCAGGGTCAAGCAGAATAAATCTAACTCCTCTTCTCCCATTGGTGATTACTTCCTGGAACCTCCATTTTGAGTAAGGGGCCTGACCAGCCATCCTCTAGACTTATGTGCTCATGCCACCCCCCCAAACCCATTTTTAGCTCCCTTGTATATGTTCTCTCCCTCCTATCTAGAATATAAGTTTCTTGAAAACAAGGACTGTATTTATCTTCCTATTTGTATCCTCCACACTTAGCACAATGCCTGACACATAGTAAGAACTTAGTCCATATTTCTGACTTGATTTGACTCTTCCACATGCTAGCCCTTCAAATATGTGGTCAAGCAAACATCTCAAAGTGCAGTTAGGTGTCTAAGTGGATAGAGCTCCAGACATGGAGTCAAAAAGAACTGAGTTCAAATCTGACCTCAGACACTTACTCGTTGTGTGACCCTGGACAAGTCACTTAACCCTGTTTGCCTCCTGTAAAATAAGCTGGAGGAAGAAATGTCAAACCACTCCATCATCTTTGCCAAGAAAACCCAAAATGGGATCACAGAGTCAGGCATGACTGAAATGACTGAATAACAAGAAAAGTGTGTCTCCTATCTTCTCCCTTAGATAAATAACCTCAGTCATTTCAACCAATCATCATATAATATGGTTTCTAAATCCCTCACTATCTTGGTTGCATTGCCCTGGATATTATCCAGTTTGTCAATGTCCTTGTCAAAACATGTTGATGAGAACTAGATGCAATGTTCCACACATGGAGCTCAGCACAAAACACAGAACAAAAGCATTTATCTTCATTTTTCTAGAGGTAATTCTATTACCTATAATTCCATTAATGTTTCCTAAGATCTGCTGCATTAGCTTGCTTTGGCAGCCACATCAGACCCTTGGTCCATATTGAATCTGAAGTTCATTAAAACCCCAAAGTCCCAGCTAGCTGTGTTTTCCCCAACCTATCCATGTGCCATTGATCTTTTAAACCTAAGTGTCAGGCTTTAAATTTGTCCCTACTAAATTTCATAGTCTCAGATTTACCCCCATTAAATGTCTTTTGAATTCTGTTTCTGTCGTGTATTTAGTTATCCCACTGAGCTTTTTATTACCTACCAAATATAAGTGACCCTCCTTCAAAAGGGCAATGCATTTAGGCTGATTTCTCTTGTGGTGATAGATTGTACATGGAGACCCACACACACTCTTTTCTAGTACCATATTAATGTCATTATTATGACATTAGCATAAGGTTGCTGAATGAGCATATGAGTGTTTGCCACCACCCATCTCTCTCCCCAAGAGATTCAATGCATTTAGATCCCTACCACTTACAAGAGTTACAGCAATTGTCACTTTGTTACTCCCCACATCACATGATGAATCAATGAATTAATGAATGAATGAAAAGTCATTCTTAAACTCATACTACGTGTTAGGCACCATGCCAGTTGCTCAGAGAGTTTCTGCCCTCATAGAGATTATATCCTAAGGGATAATATATCTGTATATGATATGTATTTGTGTTTATATGTGTGTGTATGTATGTATATGTGTGTGTGTGTGTATATATATATATATGTTTGTGTTTGTCCTTCATTTTTGAAAAGAACCAATAATATCATGGAGTGATATCTTGACTCATGGGTGAACTGGATTTAAGTGAGGCAGAGTTGCACAAAGTCATCAGCCTCACTGTCTCTTCCAGAGTCATCAAAGTCCAGTGGCAAGACAACTGGTGAGGGCCTGGGGTGCAGTGGATGACCTTGGCCTCTCTGATGTCTGACCAAGCTCTAAATGCTCCACAGCACCTTCGTGGACATTGGAACAAATTGTTATCATCTGCCCATTCCACCACAGGAAGTCTTCCTGTGCTTGGGGTAGATATCCCCCTAACTTCCTGAAGGGTTTAAGACCTTTCAATTACCCTCAACCTGATTTAGCCCATTTGTTGAGATGGTTTTGGGGGGTTTTTTGTTGTTTTTTGTTTGGGGGGTTTGGGTTTGTTTTGCAGGGCAACGAGGGTTAAGTGACTTGCCCAGGGTCACAGCTAGTAAGTATCAAGGGTTTGCGGCCGGATTTGAACTCAGGTCCTCCTGAATCCAGGGCCAGTGTGAGATGGTTTTACTGGGGTGTAGTCACTACACATTCTGTAGCTTCTTGGAGCCACAGGTGAGAGTTGAGTGCCAAATGGACACCAAAAGTGGGTGAGCAGCCCCAAAAAGAACTGAGCAAGCCCTTATACCAGAGGTGCTAGTCTTCCTTGAGCACCCCATACTATATACATATATATTTATATTATATATATATACATATATACATGCACACATACACAGATATATATACATGTGTATAATATATAGCTTATATATACATATATATGCATCTGTGTATCATACATATGTATATTTGCATTATGTGTCCATATAAATATACATTATATACACACATATAAGGTATGTGTACTGTGGTAAAAAAATATGAAAGTTTTTTAACAGTCGGTTAGGATAACTGAAAGACGCCAGTTTTTGAAGGACCACCCTTTCGGGGAGGCGACCAACGACATGAGCTACGCACGCCAGTCCACCTGCTTCACACGTCAGACTGCCTGCTAGCACTCCACTCCCGGGGTGCAAGCTTAAAAGGCAAGGAGAGAACAGAAGTGGGAGTTTTTTCCTGCTCTGCTGGTCTCCTGACTGAGCTGCACAGGCTAATGCTGACGAGAGTTCGAGTGGGCCCAGCTCGAGGTTAGCAGCAGCACGCGCTTGACACGGTCTCTCTCTCCCCAAAGGTGGCCTTCGGCTTTGGTGAGTTTTATACGAAATATAGACTAAGCTTAGACTTAAGACGATTTGTATTGTGTTTCTACTTTCCTATCCTTTTAATCAACATCACCTTGTGACTACCATACAATAAAAGCTCTAACTAGAAAACCAGAAGCTTCTTCCATTTACTAGTCTGGGAGATAAATTAAGGGAAAGGTTAAAGAGGGGAGATTTATGATCTAATCTCCAATTTTAAATCTCACAGTTCATATAAATATATAATATAAATATACAACATATATGCATACACACACATATGGAAGTGGTGGCCAGAGAAGGCGTTTTCATCTGGAGAGTCACTAGGATAGAGCAGAACCACAGCAGAAATAGTCTTGCCCTCCCCAGAAGCAATGGTAGCATTGATCTGATTACTTACTACTCCCATAGTAAGAGATGGAAAGTATTTGTGGATGGAAGGAAAGGCTGAAACACGGCTGCAGGAGAGATGGCAAGATACACAGGTGGGCATGGGTGTCTTTATATATGCCAAGATGGAAAGTGAAGTGTGGTCTTGCAGTGGCTAGCTGTAGTGGGCAGGGGAGGTGAGCTTGCACTCACTTCCTCACCCTCACTCCCTCACCAATCAGAACAGCTCGACAACAGGATAGAGTTCTGAAGCTGAATGGATTACCCCTTCCGAGGAAGGGGACATGATCTCCAGAAGTCAAAACCTTAGTATACACACACCACTTTCAAAAGATAACTAATCTCACTTTTATATGGAGAAACCAGAATTCAGAGAGTCTAAATTACTTTCTCCGTCGCTCAGCAACTGCGACGAGACTGGATTTAAGTACACTAATGTGCTGCCCTTCATATATTCAGTGCCTCTCCTCATGGAAGAGATTTCTGTGTCCACAGCCTGTATCCAGGATGGCTCTGAATGCCCTGACTTTACTTAGTGATAATCCCCTAAATGCACCATAGTTGCTGTTGTTACTGATCCTCCCTCCAAACCAGATTTCCTGAGACTTACCTGTGGGGAGCCAAGCCATCATGGTTGGATCTCGCTGTGACAACATGTCCTCTTCTTCCCTCTGGGTATTTTCTGCCCCATTATCAAATCCACGATACTATTGCCTCTAAAAAAAAAGAGCATGTCAGTGGAAGATGAAGGAGACATTATAATAAGTTATATCATTATATAATAACTGATATTTACAGAACATTTTAAAATTCCCAAAGCCCTTTATTCCCATTATCTCATCTGAGCCTCATAAAAGCCTCATGAAATAGGTACAACAGGTGATATTATCCCCATTTTACAGATGAGGAAGTTAAGCAACTTGCCCATGGTCACACAGCTAATAAATGTCAGAGGCAGGATCTGAACACAGGTCTTCCTGACTTGAAGTCCAGTATCTGTCCATTAGAGTTAAAGGATCATAGAATTTGCAACTGGAAATTTTTTTATTAATTATCTCATTCACCATCTTTATTATATACATATATATATAAACTTTATAAAATAAAACAGATTTTGTCTGTTCAAAGCCCATTCACATTCTCAGCCTCACAAGTCCTATTTGTCCTAGATATAGGACAGTCCCAGTTAAGGAGATTCCCTTTAGCAGTGCAGATCAGCACCTTCTCTGCAACTTATAGTCTTCTAGAATTGTCTAAAACATTTCCTAATGAGAAGCTAAGTGATTTGCTCAGGGTCCCCCAGCCAGAATGTGTCTGAGATAGGACTTGAAGCCAAATCATCTTGGCTTGGAGACCAGCTCTCTCTATCCACTATGACATACTGCCTCACAATTAGCTCTAACCACACAACCAATTGGCCCTGAATTAGCCATAAGAATGCAGGTCAAACTCCTCATCCTGCTATTAAAAACTAAAATGTTCCAGTAGTTATTTAACAACTGGGTCTCCAAAGGAGAAAAAAATATGCTCATGACACACTTTTGAATTTAATCTGTATTATTGCCATTTTTCTGTCTCTTTCTTAAAGCCAGACAAGCAACAAAACAATAAATCAAGACTTGATTTGTAGCATCTGCCAATTTCTAAGGGGTAAATATCTACACTGGAAATTTAACATTCAGCTTTCCAAGTTGGTCTGAGCTGGCACCAACACACCTCCTATTTAAAGCCCTCCACAATTTGGCTCCAAACTCTCTCTCCAGCTCTGCACTCCTTCCTCTCTCTAACAATTAAAATCCTACTCTTCCTTCATGGCCCAACTCAGGTGCCATCTCCTCCAAAAATCCTTCCTTCCCTAATCACCCCCACCCATGTCTACATCTGGTTAAAATCTGAGGTTCTGAATAAGTTTCAAATCTCAAAATAAGCACTTCAGAGATCATCTAATCCAAACTGCTTTATTTTAGAGGTGAAGCTCACAATAGTGAAGTGACCTGCTTCAAATCAAAGAAGATTGACAAGTCAGCACCAGCATGGGAAGGAAGTTTGAAGCTCGACTCAACTAAGAATTTCATCCCTCCAAGCCTTCCCCATCATCCCTCTCACCTCCCCATGCACTCTAAGAATGCCAGAGCAGTCTCCTGACACTGCTAACCAGTGGAGCACATTGTTAAGAGGCACATTTGTGACAAAATGTGGAGCAGACTTTGCATGTGCAAAGGATGGAGTATAAATGTTTGGTTTGAGTGACTGCTCAAAGAGCAGAATGAGTGATGATACCATTATGGGAAAGTAGACAGTGTTGTCCAGGAACCCAGCAGCGAGAGTTACAAAGGGAGAGTGATTTGGGAGATAATTATCCACCATTCTTCTGGTCTCTCCACTTTCTCATTTTGGTGTTATCCTCAACTCCTCACCTCACATATCCCAGTCAGTTGCCAAGTCTTGCTGTTTCTATCCCAACATGGAACCCTTTCTATTCACTCACACAGCTAACACCTTAGTTCAGGCTCTCATAACCCCTAGACTAGATTATGACAAGGCTCCTAATTGGTCTTCCTGCCTTAATTCTCTCCCTATTTTAAACCATCCCATAAATTGTTGCCAAAGGGATTGACCTTAGTCATGTCACTCTTTTGCTCAACCAATTCCAATGGCCCTATATTGTCTCTCAAATCAAATATGAACTCCTCTGTTTTGCTTTTTAAGCCCTTCAGACCTGGCCCTAAACTATCTTTCCAGCCTCGTTTGATATTACTGCCCTCTTGCACTCTATGATCCAGACAAGCAGGCTTTCTCTCTGTCCTTCACTCACAGTTGTAGCTATTTTCCAGGTCTGGAATGCACTCCTCTTTACCTCCACCTCATAAAATCCTTCTCTTCTCTTGAAATGCAGCTCAAGCACCATCTTCTACATGAAGCCTTTCTTAATTCCCCAATTACTAGTACCCTCCCTCTCCAACTACCTTGCATTTATATTTAACTACTCTATTTATTTGCATTTATTTTTATTTCATTATATATATATACATATATATGTATGTATATATATATACTTGCACATATATATACACTTGTATGTGTGTGTGTGTGTGTGTGTGTGTGTGTGTGTATACTTGTATCAATCCTTGTTGTCCTCCCCTCCATTAGGATGCAATGTCCTTGCAAATAAGGATGGTTTTATTCTTTGTTTTTGTTTCCTGAGTGCCCAAGACAGTGAGGTGCTTAACAAATAATGGCTTATAGATTGACTGATAGTCTATGAGTGTCAGGGTACAGGTTCCCAGGTAATTTGAGGATGGTCTTTGGTACTTCAGGGGCTGGGTCCCAGAGGCTGATGTTTTTATTCATAGTGAATGTGTAATTCTTGAGTTATACATGCATAAGAAGAGTGTGCTGTAGAGTGAGTGAGACAGAGACAAATGTTCACTGCCAGAGAGGATGTGTGACCCTGGGTCATTTTGCTGATCTCCATAGGCAACATCAGAATTTAGGGAGTTGGGATAATAAAACCCTGGCAGATATGCAATATCTTATTGGCATAGTTATGAACCCTTAGCAGTCCCCACACAGGAAAGGGCAGTTGTGAGTAGACCCAGAGGATGACTGTGTGTCATGGGGTGAGTCGTTGTCAATAAGCAGCAGAAAGGAGATTGAATGGAAGCTTCTCTGGCACCAAATCTAGTGCTCTTTCCACCATTCCACACTGTTCTTTCCATCCTCAAATTTTCCTATAGTACTTTCTCTAAGTTTTTTCTTTGTTCCTACCACTTTCTACCTTCTGTTATACTTGTTTATGTGTATGATATAACTATAGGTTCCATATAATACTTGGCATGTACCCAATGTGACCATTTGTGTGCTGTCTTCCTTACATCTACAGAATGGCAGTGTGTCTCCATATTAATTACTCAAAGAGGAAGTGCAATATCTGAGTTGCTGAGCAGAGGGCATTATGCTCAAACCACTAGCCAAGTGGTTCTGTAACCACTGTGAGTTTTCCCTAAAAATAGTATCACCACTGGACACCAGAGGACACTCAACTTGCAAAGGTCCAGATCATTACCTATGTACAAACCCGCCCTCTAACTGTTGAGGTACTTTTGCCTCAAATAGCTGTGCAAAATTTAAATTTTTTTTTAAAAGATAGCCAGGTACTAAATTTAAGGAAGGACAAGATGCAAAAGATGGTCCAAAAATATCCCCCCTAAAATTATTTAACTCTATAGTTCTACCCCAACTCTGCTTCTAGACTGTTCCTTGTCAATAAAATTACACACACACCCCATCACCACCACCACCACTACCACCACCCCTAAAATACATGATGGTGCTGACAATAAGCTTTCTGGCCACTTGATTTGGATATAGTAACTACGAAAAGAAATTAGTTATATTCTTCACCATGGAGTATACAACCTAATCATCTCTTGAAGCTCCTCCTCCTACCTTCCCGTTTTCAGGTGACTGGGAAGAACCAAAAAGTATCCACATCCATGGATAGTAAAGCAGAAACTAAGTGGGAGGTAGTGTCCAGGGGTACTAGCTCTAGACTTCAAAGTTTAAACAAGAAGGCAAGACCAACATTGGGAGAAAAGTCAATTTCCTGGCTCTGGCTCACCTTTCCTCAAGGTTTCTGGAGAGGTAACAATCTCTTGCACATTGAACCCTGAGCCCTCCAAACCTAGATCAGTTACCTCTAAAGCCCTACTCCAATCACCCACAATCTATCCTTAGATCTCCAGCTACCCCACAGCAGATATCTATCACAGCAGACAGAGGCATTAGTTACAGTTACTTGCTGCAGAGGAGTCCAATCCCAAATCTGATGCTGAACAATCACATGGCAGACAGAGGGTCTCCGTCCCACTGCTCTATGTCTCTCTGCTCAATGTGCCCTGGATATGTCCAACAGGACATCTCTCTGGCATGGGGGCCCAGGAGTCCAATTCCCACAGTCAATACCATTCAGCTACATGGGAAGCAGAAACCCTGAGTCATCACACAAAGCTTATCACTTTCTGCTCAATGAATGATCAGCAGAAAGTCACGCTCAAGGGCATGGAAGAGAAAATAAGGGAGAGGGGATTGTAGAAACGTATAGGCCCAATTATTCAATAGGGGATGAGCCAAGATGGCAAAGGAAAGACATTAAATACACAGAACTCCTGACACAATTACCCCCAAAAACAGCAATAAAATAACCCCTGGAGCAACAAAACCCACAAAAAGACAGGCTGAGATTATTTTTTCCAGCCAAAGATAGATTAAAGGAGGCCATTCTGGTCTGCTAGAAGAGTCCAACCCCACAATCATGCTGACACAGACCCCAGGAATGCTGCACCAGAGAAATGTCCCCCCAAGCTTCCAAATCAGCTGCAGCACCAGCGTCTTCTGGAACTGAGCTTGCGGTTGGGTGAGAGGGCTCAGCAGCTGGCTGGGGGGTGGGGAAATACAGGGGTGTCTGCGAGACCTAAGAAGGAATTCAGCCTTTCCACCCCAGCAGGGAACCAGGAAGAAATCATGAGCAGTGGGAGGCCCAGGTGGGGGAGGGGCATAGGCTAATAACCACCACAGCACACAAAGTTCTGCTGGCTGGTTAATTAGCAAATTGGCTTGATCTGAAGAGATTCAGATCAGAGAACAGGCCAGGTGAGAGAAAAACCTTCCCTCCCTCAAACCAAAACACCTGGGACCCTCTGAAGCTTGGGACAATGTAGTTTGGAAGTAGGGCCCCACTGTAAGAGGGAGTTAAAAGACAAGTAAAAGACAGCAAGATGAGCAAGCAAAGAAAGTTGAGAACTATTTAAAGTTTCTTTAGCAACAAGGAAGATCGAGGCACACCCTCAGAAGAGGTGCAACCTCAGGGCCCCTACATTCAAAGCTTACAAGAAAAATATGAATTGGTCTCAGGCCAAAGGGACTTTGAAAAGAAAGTAGGAGAGATAGAAGGAAGATTTAGAGAAGTGGAGGAAAGAATGGAAAGAGAAATGAAAGCAATGCAGGAGAGTCATGAGAAAAAAGTCAACAGCTTGAAAAGCAAATAGAAAAGGAAATAAAAAAAGCTCTCTGAAGAAAATTATTGCCTAAGAATTAGAATTAAACAAATGGAAGCTAGTGACTTTATGAGAAACCAAGACACAGTAAAACAAATCCAAATGAATTTTTAAAATAGAGGGCAATATGAAATATCTCCTTGGAAAAACAGCTGACCTGGAAAATAGATCCAGGAGAGATAATTTGAAACTCATTGGACTACCTGAAAACCATGACCAAAATAAAAGTTTAGACAGCATCTTCCAAGAGATTGTCCTGATTAAATTGCCCTGATGTTCTGGAAGCAGAAGGTAAAATAGAAATTGAAAGAATCCACCAATCACCTCCTGAAAGAGATCCCAAAAGGAAATCCTCCAGGAATATTATAGCCAAATTCCAGAGATCCCAGGTCAAGGAGAAAATATTGCAAACAGCTAAAAACAAAAAGGAATTCAAATACTGTGGAGCTACATTAAGGATAAAACAAGATCTAGCAGCATCTACATTAAAGGATCAGAGGGCATGGAATATTATATTCCAGAGGGCAAAGGAACTGGAATTACAGCCAAGAATCATGTACCCATCAAAACTGAGTATAATATTTCAGAGGGACATGTACCCATCAAAACTGAGTATAATATTTCAGAGGGAAAAAGAGGACTTTCAAGCATTTGTGATGAAAAGACGTGAATTGAATAGAAAATTTGGCTTTCAAATACAAGACCCTAGAGAAGCATAAAAAGGTAAACAGGAAGAAGAAATCATGAGGGACATTGGAAGATTAAACTGTTTACATTCCTACATGGGAAGATAATACTTTGAACTCATAAGAACTTTTTCAGTATTGGGCTAGCTGAAAGGAATACACTTAGACAGAGGACACAGGTCTGAACTGAAAATGAAGGGATGATATCTGTAAAGCATTTATTTTTGGTTTAACCTCATTCTTTGTGGGGAAAGCAGAGTGGGGTGTCTTATGTCTGGAGCCGGATTTGGGCTTGGGGCCTCCTGGGTCCATGGCTGATGCTTTGTCCATTGTGCCATCTAGCTAACCCATGATTACATCTCTTAAATAGGGTTGTGGGGTAGGAGGAATGCACTGAGGGAGGGGGAAGGGGAGAGGTGGACTGGGGAGAGGCAGCTCACATGAAGGAAACAAAAAAAAGCTTATGGAGGGGGGCAGCTAGATGGCGCAGTGGATAAAGCACTGGCCCTGGATTCAGGAGTACCTGAGTTCAAATCCGGCCTCAGACACTTAACACTTAGTAGCTGTGTGACCCTGGGCAAGTCACTTAACCCCAATTGCCTCACCAAAAAAAAAAAAAAAAAAAAAGCTTATGGAGGGGAGAAGAAGAGGAGAAAGGAGTTGGGGAGTGAATGAACCTTACTATCATCAGAATTGGCTCAAAAAGGGAATAACACACATACTCAAGTGGGTATAATAATATTTTTTTCCATGAGGGAAAGTGGGAAGGGAAAGGAGATAAGTGGGGGTGGGGGGGGAGAAGAGGGGAAGGAGGGAAAGGCAGATTGGGGGAGGAAGCAGTAAAAAGCAAAACACTATCAAGGAAGATGAAGATGTTCTGCATAATTGCACATGTATAACTTATACTGAATTGCTTGATTTCATAGAGAGGGAGGAAGAAAAATTTAGAACATAGAATTAGCTCAAAGGCCTTAATCTCATCAGAGTGGCCTCAAGGAGGCAATAACATACACACCCAATTGGGAGGAATAATCAATTTAATCCTACAGGAAAGTAGGAGGGGAAGAGGATAAGAAGGGAAGGGTGAAAGAAGGGAGGGCAGAGCCGGGGAGGAGGCAGTCAGAAGCAAAACACTTTTGAGGAGGATTAGGGTAAAAGAAGATAGAAAATAGAATAAATATCATGGGAAGGGAATAGGATGGAGGGAAATAGTTATGATGATTGAATATAATGGCAAAACGTGTGGTACCTACTTTACTGGGCTATTGTGAAGAAAATTCTTTGTCAAGTTTAAGGTACTACATAAAAGTTATGATGAACAGTATGTTATCAGAAAAACCTGGAAAGACCTACATGAACTGAAGCAGAGTGAAATGTACTGTACACAAAATAGCAGCAATAGTGTAAGATGATCTGCAGGGAAGGACGTGGTTATTTTCAGCAATGCAATGGTCCAATATAACTCTGAAGGACTTATGAAAATTGCAATCCATCTACAGAGAAAGAACTGATGGTATCTGAAAACAGATTGAAACACATTTTTTTTCACAATTCTTTAATCTGAAGTTTTGTTTTAATCTGTTTTCTCTCACAACCTAGCTAATGTGGAGATGTTTTCCATGACTACTCATATATAACTTATATTGAATTGCTTGAGTTTTGGGGGCTGGGGGTGGGAAAGGAGGGAGGAAGAGAAGTTGGAACACAAAATTTTAAAAAATTGATGTCAAAATTTGGTTTTACATGTAATTTGGAAAATAAAATTCTAAACAGGAAAAAAAAAAGAAACTTATAGGCCCATGCCCAAGACTCACCACTTCCTAAGATCCCACCATTCTGTTTCCCACCATCAGAACTTCTAAGTGACCCCCTCAGTTATTGACAGAGATAAGACATATTGTTGACACCTGCTGTTCATACAGGTTATATCCCATCTATTAGGCTGCAAGGTTTTTTAGGGACAAAGACTGGGTCATTTTTCATAGCACCATGAAATCGAGCAATAGAAAAGACATTCAAGGTCATCTAGCCCAATGCTTTCATTTTACAGATGAGGTCACAGGAATTAGAGACTAGAGCCCAGATTCTAACCCAGATCTTCTGACTCCAAATCCAGTGTTCTTCCTACCATATCACACCCCATCTTTGAATCCACAGTGTAGTGAGCTAGGGGGCACTCAATAAATATATCTTGAATGGATGAATGACTTCCCTACAGTTTCCATGATGGCTCCATAGTGTAGAGACAGTAAAGAGAATCTCATCTGCAGAGTGCAATAATACCTACATAAAAGTGAGTACAACCTGTAAGAAACAATGAGCAAGAGGAGTTCAGAGAAACCTGTAAGGACTTGCATGAACTGATGATGAGTGAGATGAGCAGAACCAGAAGAACATTATACACAGTATCATCAACATTATGTGTTGATCAGCTGTGATAGACTAGATTCTTCTCACCAATTCAATGGTACAAGAAAGTTCCAAAGGACGCATGATGGAAAAAGCTCTCCAAATCCAGAAAAAAAAGGAACTATGGAATATGGATGCTGATTGGACCATACTATTTCTTTCTTTTTTGGTGCTATTGTTTTTATTTTTTGAGGTTTTTCCTTTTTTCTCTGATTCTCTTATAACATGACTAATGCAGAAATATGTTTAATGTTATTTTATTGATATAGATATAGATATAGATATAGATATAGATATAGATATAGATATAGATATAGATATAGATATAGATATAGATATACCCTATATCAGATTGCCTGCTATCTAGGGGAAGTGGGGAGGGAGGGTAAGGAGGGAGAAAAAATTGAAATTGGAAATCTTATATAAACAAATGTTGAAAACTATCTCTACATGTAACTGTAAAATAATAAAATACTTTTATTTAAAAAAAAAAAAAAGGTGAGCACAACCTTCACTCTCAAGGAGCTATACTGGCAGAGCAAAGTTCCTTCTCAGCCATAGGGACAATCAGCCAGTATTTGGAAGCAGGATATTTTCCTCCCTGTTACCCTCTCCATGTATAACCATAAACAGCTGGAACGTTCTTCTCTTTGCGCTGCAGGACTCAACTTGCAGTCCCCTTGGGCCAACGAATCATGCTGATTTATGTTTCCCTTTGCCAACACTGAACCAGCCTGTTATTTGCAAAAATTCTTTAGAGAATACAGCATGTTCTACACACTCTGTGGGCATAGCAGAAGAGCCATTAGGGAAATGCCAGTATTTTTGCTACTGCTTCATAACCACACCAGAGTATTCTCAGGAGGCATTTCAAAGTGATAATGGCTCTTCCACTGAGTCTCGAGGTGACCTTGGGTGAGGCAGCCCCCATCCTGAGGCCTCCGTTCTCTCACCTATGAAATGAGAAGGTTGGACCAGAAGAAGATCTCTGTGGTCCCTGCCCTCAATTCCAGGTTTTATTCAGCCTTTGTGGAGCCATTCTCCCAGAGCTCTGGCTAAGGGTGTATTTCTATGTTGTTATTTTTCTTAATGGACTTTAATGTCTTCAGATTCCTCTTTTTATTAGAGAACAGGGTCAGATCAGTTTTCATTCTCCTCTCCATAATCTTTATACTTTGCTAATTTAGTCCCCTCCAATTTTTCCCCAGCCACCGATAAATCATCTTAATTTTTTAAGTCTCTTCATATTCAGCTTTACGAGATGCTGAAAAACCCTTTGAGCTCACAAAGGGGAAGGTGTTTCAGGAATTCAAAGCAGAACTCTTATGATTACTATTGGATTCTGTTGGGGTAAAACAAAGCATCCTCTAAAGCCAGAGTGAAGGGGAAATACTTCCCAGCAACCATCTCCATGACCAGGCAGGACAGGTTTTCTCCCACCCAGTATAACCATGACTTCTCCTTCTCCAGAGGCTCCAATATGTGAGTGACAGAACAGACCTCACTGAGTTTCACCTAGGCAGCTAGGTGGTACAATGAATAGCATACCAAGCCTGACATCAGGAAGATGAGTTCAAATCTGACCTCAGACAGTCACTAGCTGTGTGATCCTTAGCATGTCATTTAAACTGTTTGCCCTCAGTTTCTTCATCTGCTTAAATGGGGTTAGAATCTATCTCCCAGAGATGGTGTGAAAATCAAATGAGATAATATTTGTAAAGAACTTAGAACAGTGATGGCTCACAGTAAGTGCTATAAAAATGTTTGGGTTTTTTTTTTTAAACAGTCCTGTGATTATATTGTTATAAGGACTATCCCATAAGGAATCCCTTCTATAGCACCAGCAAAGATGAGCACCTACATACTTAGTCTTAGGTGACTGGGAAACTGAGACATTAAGGGATTTGATCAGAGTCATGCAGTCTGTCAGAAGTGGAACTTGAACCCAAATCTTTCTGATTCATAGGCCTACTCTCTACATAATCTGTCTTATGGCCCTTTTAAATGAGTGCTAGTAATATTAGTTATGATCATTCACATTTACAGAACCCTTGAAGGTTTTCAATGAGCTTTTTTTTTTGTCAACAACTTAGTGAGATAGTTACTACTATGGCTATTTTGCTGATAAGAAAATAGAGTCCTTATCTGAGTGTTTAATTGATCTTCAAGTGGTTAAGTGCCTTGCTCAGAACCACAAGACAGATAAGTTATAAAAGCAAAATTGAAACCCAAGGTACTTCCAACACCAAGTCTAAGACTCTTTCCATTAAACCACATTGACAGAAAAATGATTAAGGTCCAAATGCCCTCTTTCTTCCCCTACAGTTCAGATTACCAATATCCCTTAGGAACTGATCACGTTGGTTTGACTCAGGGCGAGATAGAGGGTGCCTGAGTGAGAAAGCCCTAAAAGAAGTTAAAGGTGGCTGGGGAGTAGGGAGAAATGGAGGGAGAGAATGGGAAATTGAGAAGGAGGAATAGACTAAATTCTAATTTTATCTACTTTCATAATTTCCCCAAGAGCTCATCTATGCTTCTTAGCATTTCTATCTTTCTTCAAGGCATGAATTTTGGTGTCCTCTTCAAGTTCCCCACCACCACCACCATTTGTTTGTGCTATCCCTTCTAAAATTAGTTTATTTTCAAATTACATATATTTTGTATTGGGGTGGGAGGTGTGCTTGTTGTTTTCTACAAGTAAGATGTGAGCTTCCTGAGGGCAGGGATTCATTTCTTTTTTTACTCTGTATTTCCAGCATCTACTCAGTGCATAACACATAGAAAGTACTTGAGGAAAGTTTGTTGAAGGAATGCAGGCATGTGCACATGAATGAATGGATCAATGGTTGAATGAATGAATGCTGCTGTCTTAGATATCCTCTAAAATCTTCAACCAGCTTGAAATACATTACATGTGGTTCTACAACTAAAGAGACTTTCAGTTTTCCTGGGAATCACTCACATAGAGATGATCATTGAACAGATGAAACTGAAGAGATCACTGAGATAGTATAGAGCAAAAAAGGAAAGAAGGCCCAGAGCAGAGTCTTAGAGAATACCCACAATTATTGGAGATGACATGTATGAAGAAACAGCAAAGGAGACAGAGAAGGAACAAACAGACTGGAGGAAAACCAGGAGAGAGAGAGAGAGAGAGAGAGAGAGAGAGAGAGAGAGAGAGAGAGAGAGAGAGAGAGAGAGAGAAGTATTCAGGAGGAGACAGTGATGAACCATGTCAAATGCTGCAGAGGTGATAAAGGATGAAGATTGAGAAAAGGCCATTAAATTTAACAATTAAGAAATTATGGGGGGGGGGTGCGGCTAGGTGGCACAGTGGATAAAGCACTGGCCTTGGATTAAGGAGGATTTGAGTTCAAATCCGGCCTCAGACACTTGACACTTACTATTGTGTGACCCTGAGCAAGTCACTTAACTAACCTCATTGCCCCACCAAAAAAAAAAAAAAGACAGAGAGAGAGAGAATTACACTCTCTCACACACACATCCAATTAGAATAAAATAATCTTTTAAAGAAAGAAAGAAATTATTGGTGGGGGCTTTGAGCCAAAATGGCTGCCTATACAAAGGCAGACAACCTAGAGAATACACTTCTACTCTAGCAAAAACCTAAAACCCATATCAGACTAATTAATAAACCAACAAAAAAAAATGAAAAACTACATTAAATTACTTCTTGCAGCCCAGAGATATACAAAAGGGCATATAAAAGCTGACTAGTGATAGAAAAAGAAGAGTCCCCAAAAAGTCCAGTGTTGGCTCAGGCAACTATGCCTTTCAGCTTCCTAGACCAGAAATGGGCAAGAAGGTTCTGTGTCTAAGTCAACAAAAGCTAAGGCCTCCCATACACATACCCTAAGAAAACCCTTCAAGGTCAGAAATTCCCAAAATAGAAATCTTGAAAGCCTTGGAGAGTAACAACAACAAAACTAATATAGTATGCAATATTCAGACTTGAACAGCCAAGGTATCCAAGGACTCCAAGATCCCTACTTCTTATCCTGAGATGCCATAGAGAGCCCTGAAGATCTTATGCTTTGAATCTCAAAGATCCAGGGATAACTGAACAGTGAGAGGTATAGGTGAGCACAGGAACCCAGGGTGAAACTAAGCAGGGCTTTCCACCCCACCAAGAAGGGTAACCAGGGATAGAGTCTGGCTCTGGCACAAAGCCCTAGTTCAGGAATTAAACCTGGAGAGATTAAAAACCAAAGAAGAGGGGCAGCTAAGTGGTACAGAGGATAGAGCACTGGCCCTGGATTCAGGAGGACCTGAGTTCAAATCCGACCTCAGACACTTAAAACTTACTAGCTGTGTGACCCTGGGCAAGTCACTTAACCCCAATTGCCTCGCCAAAAAAGAAGAAGAAGAAGAGACCTACCAGTATTTTTTAAAATATTGTCAATATAAGAACCTTCAAAAGAAAGAGAAAGCAACTACATTAAAACAAGGAAAAAATAGATTTTCCATACAGACTACACAAATACCTAGAAAAAACATTAAACAAGAGATTTGGAAATTAAATAAAAGCTCTAGAGAAAAGAACTAGAAAAGCTAAGAGAAGAAAATGGCAAACCTTATCTAAGAAAAGGAGTCCCTGGAAACTTGAACAGACTAAATAAATCAATGAATGTAAGAAACAGAACTAAATCAATAGATTGAAAAATAGGGGCAGGGAACAACATAATACAACTCACATCAAAAACAATTGACCTGAAAAACAGATTGTGGAAAGATCATTTAAGAGGCATTGGACTCCCTGAAAGACATGATTTTTTAAAAAACCTACACACTATATTTCAAGAAATCATAAATGAAAAAAGATTTCTTCATACCAGAAAACAAGGTAAAGATAAGATGAATCCACAGACCACTTTTTGAGATACCCTTAGAGTTCAGAAATATCCCATAAATATTATAGTCAGAATCTAGAGTTCTCTTGTAAAAATAAAACTATGCAAGAATCCAGAGAGAAGCAGTTCTAATACCAAGGAATTACAGTCAGGATCATACAAAACCCATAGCTTCTACAAAAGTTAAAGGAGATCTTGAAAAATAGTATTCCAAAAGGTAAAAGACAAAGGCTTACAATCAAGAATACTTACCCTGCAAAGTTTAACATATTTTTACAAAGAAAAAAATAAATCTTTAATGGAAGAGAGGACTTTCAATCATTTTTGTTTAACAAAACAAAGACAAGTAGGAACTTTGAAATGTAAACACAGGAGTCCAGAGAAACCTAGAGAAGTAAATTTATTTGAGCAACTGGAATGGGCTGTATGATTATAAAAGAGTTAACATTCTAATAGAAGGAAAAGAAACAAGTGTCCCATCAAAACCTTAATTTCTTCAGAGTATTGGTGGAGTAAAATAAGAAAAACAGAAGATCTGGGAGTGGGTTCTTTTTAGAGGGTTTGAATAGGGGAAAGAGAAGGAAAAGTAATATGATTATGCCAGTGAGAAAGAAGGAAGGATTCTAGTTGGGGTGCAGAACCAAGATGGTGGAGAGAAGCCAGAAAGTTGCCTGAGCTCTCCCAAATTTCCCTGGGAAACAACATTAAATCAAGCCAATAATCAGATTCTGGAGCTACGGAGCCTACAAAAAGATGAAGTGAAACAATCTTCTGGCTTAAAAAAACTTAGAAGGATTTCAGGAAAGATCTGTCTCACGTGGGTAAAAGGGGAGCACAGCTTAGTAGAGAGGGTATCTGGGGAAGTAAAGAGTGTCTGAGCAAACCAGCAGGAGGCTCTTAGCCACAACACAGATCAGCAGCTGAGGCCCCTCAGTCCTGACTCAGCAGGCCAGTTGTGAGGCTGCAGCCCCAATGCAGAAGGCAATTTTCCAGCTGGGGTATTTGC
Source organism: Dromiciops gliroides (assembly GCF_019393635.1). Classification (NCBI taxonomy): domain Eukaryota; kingdom Metazoa; phylum Chordata; class Mammalia; order Microbiotheria; family Microbiotheriidae; genus Dromiciops; species Dromiciops gliroides. The sequence goes on from NC_057861.1 coordinate 599,491,134, forward strand.
TACACAACGGTGTGTTGGGCAACTAGGTTGGGCCACCCCAATGCAATGAGCAAGCCATAAACCACTGAGGCCTCAGAACAGAAAGTTAGTGATCAGGCCCCTGGCCTCCAGAAAAAGAAGCTTGAGACAGTGGCCCCTGTGTTCCAGGAGCAGAACTCAACTTTAAAAGGCATGAAATAAGCTAAAATATGAATAAGAAACAGAAAAGAATCCTCACCAAAGAAAGCTACTGTGGTGACAGGGAATACTAAAATACAAACTCAGAAGATGTCAACACTGTTAAAATGCCTATATGCAAAGCCTCAGAGGGGAATATTAATTGATCTCAAGACCAAAAAGTCTTCTTGGAAGAGCTCAAAAAAGATTTTATAAATCATAGAGGTAGAAGAAAAATTGGGAAATAAAATGAAAGTTATGCAAGAGAGAGTCAATAACTTAGGAAAAAGACAAAAACTGAGGAAAACAATTCCTTAAGAAATATAATTGGCCAAATAGAAAAGGAGGTGCAAAACTGACTAAAGAAAATAATTCCTTAAAAATCAGAATTGAGCAGATGTAAGATAATGACTCTATGAGACATCATAAATCAGAAACGATCAAAAGAATGTAATAAATAGGACAAAGAATGAAGGGGATGGGACTTAGGTAGATTTGGGGGGAGCAGGCATTGGGTGAACCTCATTCTTATCTAAAACGGAAAGAGGAAGATGGAACACACACATATATACATACATATTCATATATCTCATGACCTTCTTATCACCAACATTGTCTTCCATTTACCCGAACACAACAAAACTTCATAGATGTGGGGGCAGCTAAGTGGTGCAATGGATAGAGCACCGGCCCTGGATTCAGGAGAACCTGAGTTCAAATCCAGCCTCAGACACTTGACACGTACTAGCTGTGTGACCCTGGGCAAGTCACTTAACCCTCATTGCCCCCCCCAAAAAAAAACTTCATGGCTGCACCCTCACGGGAAACATTGATGTTTAATAGACTATATCACTGCAAGGAGAAAAGATAGACAGGATGTGAGAGTGATGAAGGTGATGTGTGGTACAGAGTGCTGAACTAATCATAGACTTATCCTTTCCAAGCTAAATATTTCCATTTAACAAAAGCTATAGCCCCAAGGAAATATGACTACCAGAAGACTTAATGTCAACAGATTAGAGTGCTTCTCCAAATGGGAACAGTTTATTGTTAACTTGGAGGAAAAGCTGAGTCAACACACAGTTGGCAACAGTGGACAGTAAAGGAGTGGTCAGTTTTCAGAAATTTGGTGTTCAGCATTGCATTTACTCATCTGGGCCAAAATGCTCACAAACATCAAGATTGATTTGATAAAAATGATGAGGAAACTTAGAATCTGCTAAACAAAAAACAAGGACTTCATAGGGTTTACCAGCAAGATAGTTCTTCTCTCTCTAAGAAAGTAGCATTTAACTCCACCAAAAATAAAGTGCAAGTAAAGTTTAGAGAGATGCTGGATTGATACTGATTGTTACTGATAGTAACAATCCAAAGCATTTTTATGATGCCCCAAAGGCTATTGATGGACCAAAGACATATGGCACATCTCACCTACTCAGTGCCACATTGATTAGTAATAAGGACATGATCCTGGAGAGATTGGCTGAACACTTCCATGGTATTCTCAGCAGACTGTCATTAATCAATCCTGAAGCCATTGACTGTATACCTCAGGTTGTAGTGAATCCCTCTCTAGCTGAACTTCCAAATGAAGAAGTTTTGAATACTATTAGGCTCTTCTTGTATGGCAAAGCAACCAGGGCTGATTCTATTCCAGATGAAATTTACAAGGCCAGGGGGCCATTGCTCATACAAAAGCTGACTGAAATTTTCCTGGTTATATGGCAAAAAGAGGTTATCCCCCAGGAGTTCAAATGATGCCCACATTATCCATCTCTATAAAGCTAAAGGAAATAGACTGTCCTGTGACAATCACAAGGGAATCTCCCTCTTAGTCATTGCTGGCAAGATTCTTGCCAAAGTCCTTCTTAAGAGGTTGATCCTTCACATGGAAAATGGTCATCTCCCTGAGAGCCAGTATGGCTTCAGAAAAGGTCCAAAGAATAGTTAATATTGTGTTTGCTGCCCAACAACTTCAACAGAAATATCAGGAGCAGAACAGAGGTCTGTATACAATGTTTGTTCATTTGACCAAGGTCTTTGATACCATCAGTCATGAGGGCTTATGGAAGATCATGGCAAAAGAAAAAGGTTACCCAGAGAAGTTCATCAGGTTTGTATGTAATTTCATGATAGCATACTTGCACTAATTCTGGATAGTGGACAATGCTCTCTGGCTTTCCCAATCACCAATGGAATGAAACAGGGCTGTGTGTTTGCTCCCAAGTTTTTTAACATGATGTTTTCAGCAATGTTATCAGACATCGTCAATGAGGACAAAAATAGTATCGAGCTTAACTATGGCGCTGTCGGTAACTTATTTAACCTGAAAGAGCTTTAAGCCAAGACTAAAGTGAAGAGAGAATTGGTGCATGATTTTTGGTTTGCAGGTAATTGTGCACTCAATGCAGCTTCTGAGGCTGAGATTCAGCAAAGTATGGATTGATTGTCTGCTGCTTTTGCTAATTTGGGCCTAACAATTTAAAACAAGAAAACACAGGTTCTCCACCAGCCAGCAACACACCATCCATATGTGGAATCATCGGATACAGCAAATAGACAAATATTGAATGCTGTGGGTAAGTTCATTTACCTTGGCAATATACTTTTCAAGGATGTACACATAGATGATGAGGTAAGTGTATGCATTGCCAGAGCTTGGTCAGTGTTTGGGAGGCTCCAAAAGAAAATGTAGGAGAGAAGAGATATTTTACTGTCTACCAAACTGAAGGTCTACTGAGTTGTTGTGCTGACCTCATTGTTGTATGCCTATGAAATCTAGACAGTATGCCAATGCCATGCCAGGAAACCAAATCACTTCCATTTGAATTGTCTTGGGAAGATTCTGAAGATCACCTGGCAGGATAAGGTACTGGATCCTGAGGTTCTTTCTCAAGCTGAACTACCATGTATTCATGCTCTACTGCAAAGAACGCAATTCCAATGCGCTGGGTACATTGTTTAAATGCCAAACACATGTTTGCCTAAAAAACTATTTTGTGGAGAACTCCCACAAGGCAAGTGCTCACACGGAGGTCAGAAGAATCAACATAAGGACACTCTCAAGGCCTCTCTGAAGAACTTTAGAATTGATTTCATGACATGGGAGACACTGGCACAGGACCACCAAGCATGGCATGCCTGCATCAAAGAAGTTGCTGTGCTCTATGAGCAAAGAATAATTGTAGTAGCTAATTGTGGTAGTAAATTTGTGAGATTCACAAATTTAGAAACATCTCCACTCCAGATGCTTTGGGGGACTATTTGTGCCCAACCAGTCATATAGTGTTCCAAGTTCAAGTTAGTCTGATCATCCGCAGGCAGAGACATTTACCTTGACTCCAACATGTCACTTTGTCCCTCTTGGAGAACAAAGGAAAACAACCAACAGAGATACATACCAACAGTCCAATGTAGAAATTCATCAAATTCAGCAATGAAGAGATATCTTCCCTGCCTGCCTCCTCTCCTTAAATGGTGGAATTTCTGGTTCTACCTTCCAATCAGTGAAGCAGAGGGTATTGAGATGTGAGTACCCAATGATAAGTAGTCAAAGAAGTCCAAAGTGAGAGCTGCCAAATGAGAAACGAAGAAATATCTGAGGACTATATATGTGTGTGTATGTATATGTGTATACATATATACATGTCTGTGTCTTTTGGCTCTTTTTGTATCCCCAGCACTCAGTGGCTGGCATACAATAGGTGCTTAATAAATGTTTATTGATTGATTGAATTAAAGTCCTCTGACTCTAGAGGTATTGCTCTTCGCACTGTGTCATGGTATCACTGCTTATGTGCATGAACTGCCATAACTAAGTAGCATAATTTCTAGAGCTAGAAGATATTTTATAAGTCAACTAGTTCAACCCCTTTAACTTTTAGATAAGGAAACTGAGTCTTAGAGAGGGCAAGTAATTTGCCCAAGGTCACACAGGAGAGAATTTAAACAAAAATTCTCAAAGAGAGAATTTAAATAAAGTTCCTCTAACTCAAAATCCAGGGTCCCCCCCCCACCTCCATTACCCATTAGCTCACACTTGGCATAATGGGTAGAGTGCTAGACATGGAGTCAGGAAGACTTTACGTTCAAATTCCACCTAGTTGTGTGACCCTGGGCAAGTGACATCATCTCCATTTGTTTCAGTTTCCACATCTGTAAAACAGGAATAATGAGAACACAACCACCTCCCAGGGTCGTTTTGAGGGTAAATGAAGTAATGTTTATAAATAACTTTGCAAAACCTAAAGTGATATGTAAATGCTACTTCTCTCTCTCTCTCTCTCTCTCTCTCTCTCTCTCTCTCTCTCTCTCTCTCTCCTATGTATACATATGTATATATAGCTATATAAATATATGAAGCTATATATAAATTCTAGCTGTTATTTGAATGCTTTACAAAGTACTTTCTTTGAAAAAACCAATGAGGCAGATAGGACAAGCATAATTACTTCCATTTTACAGATGAGGAAACCAGGCCCAGAACAAAGCATATTGTCTATGTTCAGACAGCTTGTTCTTACCTGGAGACACATATGACCAAAAAGGGAGGTGGGAAGATCTTGGAGCCAGAGTGAAGGGTGACAGAGGTCTAAGCACTGAACCAGTGCTCACAGAATGGGGAAAATTTCTGGCAGAAGACAGACAAGAACCAAGCAGACTAAGAAGGAGGGAACAGGTTACAAGCTGCACCATAAGAAGGAATTTCCACATGAATGCTTTTACAGATCTATAAAAGTAACAAGAACAGCTCACATGGCATTTTAAAGTTTACAAAACATTTTCCTCAGAAAAATGTTGTGTGGCAAGAAGCAGCATGGTACCCTTAGGGGTCAGGAAGATCTATGTATGAGTCCTTACCCTGACACATAATAATTGTGTGGCCATAGGCAAATAGTCTCTCATTGTTTCAAACCATTCTTTAAAAAAACTTTAAAAATAATTATGAACTTGAAAATAATCAACAAAAACAAACATTTCCATGTACCAAAAAAAAAATAGAAAAAGAAAGTTGGATGCAAAGCTATTATTCTATCATGTATAGATTGTCAAGGTTTTTAAAGATAGTGTGTCAGGTCTGGAGTCAAGAAGACTCATCTTCCTGAGTTCAAATTTGACCTCAGAAACTTACTAGCTGTGTGACCCTGGGCAAGACACTTATCCCTGTTTACCTCAGTTCCTCATCTGTAAAATGAGCTGGAGAAGGAAATGGCAAACCACTCCAGCATCTTTGCTCCGAAAACCCCAAATGAGATCATGAAGAGTTGGACACAACTGAAACAAATGAACAACAAAACACCACCATCCTTCTTGTTTGTGTCCATTTCTGAGTTTTTCTGCTGTCTGCTGTATATTTTAATATGTTCTATTGATGTTCTTTTATTTTTTTATGACTATAACTGCCCTACCCCCTTGCTTTCTATCCCCTCCCCCAGGCAATTCTTTAAGACTATAAGTTGCAGATGAGTTTCTGATCAGCACTGATAAGAGTTTCCACACTAGGGAACCCATTGAAGGTCTGAATCTCAAACAACCCCAAAAGTCCCTGTTGAAGGGTTTTGTTTTTTTTTTTCATCTTCCATTTTACAGAAAAGAAAACTGAGATGCTTAAATGGCTTGTCGAAGGTTACTCAGCTAGTGTCAGATGCAGGATAAGAACCCAGAGTACCTGATGCCCCAGAGCACACTTGCCTCTATGTCACACTTCCTCTGGATAACTTGATGACTCATAATTTATCCTAATCTTTTGACTCAGAGGATACTGTGCTCCCAGAATTGCTTTTTTGTTCCCCATTTCTAAGTCTGAGGCTTTACTGAAGACCTTTATCAAAGTTCCTCTGAAGTCCTACAGATAAGAGGTTCAGTCCCTTCCCCCTCCCTATCCCCAATACATTTAGCCCTAACCAAAAGGAAGTGGCCTTGTTCCCACACCCACTGAAAAGACCTAAAAGATAAATAGCCACCTCCATCATAGTGCAGAATTTTTCACTTGCACATCTAGTGATATTCAAAGGAAGAGACAGATAGATGCAAGCCAGCATTACTACCCTGTCTCTGAGTTGTCTGGGTCCTTGCCATTGCCAGGAAATGTAATTTCAGTCAGACTGTTTGGGATTTTAATGTTGATGTTGTTTCTGTTTGAATGCAAAAGGCTGTTTGTTCAGTCCAGCTCCACCAATCCTCACATTCCATCTTATTTATTATACAGGAAAATAACAGAGTGATGTATGAGTCATCTTGCCTCTGCATTCGGAAGAGAATTTCAATTACACTTCCCTTTAAAATATTCACGGAAAGCAAGCGAAAATTCTTCGAAGCGTTTATAGAAGCCAGCTACTGGGTAAGCAATGCCACCACCAGATTGCTAAGAATTCCAGTCACAAGAACCCTGCCTTACAGCTGCAGTTAATGAGTCCCTGGCTCTCAAATGCACTGCTGGGGTTTTGTTTTGTTTTGTTTTGTTTTTTTCATAAAACTGAAGCAGTTGGTGAGCGGGAGATATTGAATGAAAAGTTAACGCCGTGGCGTTAAATGTTGATGCTAGAAAGCCTTACCTAGTGTGGTAACAGTGGTAACACAGGCCCCATCCTCCATCTATTTACCCTCCCCAACCTGATGGAGGGTGATGTGCACCAATACCCACCCTCAGTTTCATCATACCAGCCACTGTACGCATGGGCACAGGCTGATCTAAGCCCAAACACATTTCTGCATCAACACCAACCCTGCAATTGTACAAAAAGCTGGGAAACCAAAAACAGGCAGGTAGTTACTTTACACATTTCCTTGAACCACACAAATCAGGATCTTGATTAGAGGGGCATTTGGGGGCCTGAGTCATTACTTCTCTAAGGTTTCCAATTCAAGAGTAAGACACACATGATCCCATTTTTCTTATATAATTTCCATTGCAAATGACATAACAACTACCATGTAAACATATAGAATTCATTTAAACTGTTGGAATCTAGTGTACAGAGGATGCAAGCATAGCCTTAGAAACATAGTAATGGTAATCTTAGCAGAGTGGGGCAGTCCCCTGGTCCCTCAGTCCAAGATTCCCTCTGACAAGAACATTTAGGAACAATTCAGGGAAAACATGATAGATTTCTCAGATGTCTACTTCGAAGGTTAGAAACATCATCAAATCTCCCTTAATTAATCTGTCATCCATTAAATTATCAAAGCTTCTAGCTCCAGAGCTCATTGAAAATTTTCCCTGTTCAAGTGTAGCTGTTTGGAGTAATCAGTTATGTAAATCACATGCTGATCCTCTACCATACAACATCCTTTAATACCAGACCATACAGTCACCAATCCAATAGCAAAAGTTTTTAAGACATAAAAGCAATGGGAAGAAGAAGAAGGGGAAAAATGAAACGTTCTCTGTCCCTATGCACAAATGGGTACCTTTGATGATGCTTCTCAGGATAATGAATAGGATAGAAACCTGCCAAGGGAAAAAATATGAGAAATCTGGGAAATTGTCACTTAGTATATAGGAAAATAGGGTGAGGAAACTGTCAAGCATTACACTATTTCCTCTCAGCATTCTCTCATTGGCCAGTTTACAGATGACCTATGGTCCCTTTGGGCTCAATGCACTTTTGCCCTGGCTCTGAACTGCCAATTCATTCTATATGGAGTTGATCCTTTGGGTTCCCATCCTCTGAATGTGACTGTAGCACCAGTATCTCCCTTTTTTCTGTCTTTCCCAGCCTATTGGTCCACCTGGCAACCCCACTACTTCTCCCTGACCACAGTTAGTAAGGAAAATCCCAAGAATCCCCTTTCCATGTATCTTCCTGTCTCTTACTCTGGTCTCCATTCCAAGTTTATACCTCATACCTTTCTTCCTTTCCCCAAGTTTGCACCCATTTGATGTCATTCCTCATCAAGGCACAAGACCACAAAGGTTCTGATGTCCTGAAGCTTTCTCCAGCAAACAACAAACTTCTACATTATCTCATCATTGTGAGCACTGGAAGCCAAAGTGAACAACTCTCATTGAAGGCAACCCTCCCCCATTACAAAAGTACTTCCATTTTCATCCTATTCCATAACTTGGGCTAGTGAGTCACTGCCCACTCTGTGGAATAAGTTGTCCTTTTATTTCTCTTTAACTTACCTTATCCACTACTTCTACTGTCTGGAATTGAGTAAATAAGCTCCTGATCACCTTATTGACACCCTGTAAAGCTATCACACTCTGATAATTCATATTAAGTATTGGAAACAAAAGTAAGATAGTACTTAATAATAACAATAATACAATAAAATCATAAGATATGTCTAGAAGGGACCTTATAGATCATCTAGTCCAACCAGGGGATATGCTGGTAAATGTTTTTGTTTGTTTGTTTGTTTGGGTTTTTTTTTGTTTTTGCAGGCAATGGGGGTTAAGTGACTTGCCCAGGGTCACACAGCTAGTAAGTGTCAAGTGTCTGAGGCCGGATTTGAACTCAGGTACTCCTGAATCCAGGGCCAGTGCTTTAACCACTTCGCCATCTAGCTGCCCCTGGTAAATGTTTAACACATTACTCTGGGGGGAGGGGAAGGCAGATATACACACAATACATTTTAAAGTTTAATCTGCATTATTAATATTTTTCCATTACTTTCTTAAGCCAGCAATCAAAAAACCATAAATCAAGCTCTGATTTGTAGCATTTGCCAGTTTCTGAGATCTAAAAGCTCACACTGAAACAATCAGTTCTCCTGAGTTAGTGGAACTAACTCAGCACACCTGAACCATTGATTTTACAAATGAGGAAACTTAAAGGTGAAATCACATGAGTCCAAGGTCATCCTGTGAGTAAATTATAGAGCAGAGATTTTGGCCCACATCCTTGGACTCCAAGCCCAGAGTTCTTCCCACTGAACTGTGTTTGTCTATCCCTTTGCCATGCTTTTTCTCATTTTATCCTCACAGCAACCCTGTGAGACAAGAAGCAAGTTCCATTTTGTAGATAAGGAAAGTAGGTTCAAAATGATTAAATGACTTGTCCAAGGTTCCACAGCCACTGATAACAGCAACTCACATTTATAAATGTAGGAATCATTAGCCTTCTTCATATGTGGGACCTCCCCGAACACTACCCCAGGATTAAAGCATATTGTGAGCATAGATCAGCAGCTACTCAAAATCTTAGCTCACCAGCCCCCATAATGTGCTTATTTTTGCTAAGCCAACTAGAAAAGACAGGTTCTTTCAAAGCAAAAGACATTTAATCAAAACAGCATGGCAAATTTAGTGACAAGAAAAAAAAATATTTCCATACCTGCAAGAGCTTACTAGGCCCCTACTAGGGGAAGTGTACACCCGTAAAAAAATATTCATGTTCAAATAATATGAATGAGCATGTATACATACAGGGTATGCATGTGGCCTGAGTACCTGCATGGAGGGGCTCACATAGAGGGACAAATGTGGTCACGACACACATGTGATCAGGGCATAGAGATACCAATATCCTCTGGTCATGCCATTATGTCATTTTCTGCTCTTCTCTTCTGAGAACCTCTGCTGGTCTTATCTGAGATATTCCTTGAGCTATTCTCAGCTATCATCTGCTGATCTTCAGCCTCTTCAGGCATGTTGTTGCTCTCTGCTGCCAGGTGTAGTGACTAGTAAGCCTTCCCTTGACAAGAGAGAAATAAAGTTTTTAGCCTAAGACCACAACAACTACACTTAGGCAGGTAACTTTCAAAAGTCAAAAGAAGCCTTCAGGCGAAGGTTGGGTCTATTCTTTTGACTAACACTGATCTTTAGATGTGGAGTAACAAGGTTCTTCTAAGCCCCTATAATGTTCTTGCTATATAAATAAATATGGAAACATGAGGGAAAATGCTATGTGAAATGAGGGTATCAACCTTTACCTTCATTCTTTTGTTCTAAATTTTTGCTAACACAAAATCACTTATCTTTGTTTAGCATTACTGCCAATGAACAAACTTCATTGATTTCACTATATAAACAATCTTGCCCAAGATCATGAAGCTTCAGAGTTGGGACTTGAGGTCCTGGGTAGATGAAAGTTATGGAACATGCAATTCAATCCAATTCACCGTGTATTTTAAGTGCTTACAATAGGCAAGGCACTATAATAATCACTAGGGATATTAAAGGCAAGCATAAAACAATCTCTGTCATGAGGGAGCTTACACCCTACTGATGTCCAATGTTGATACCAGCAAAACAAATACTAGCATCAGACACCTACAAGCCAAGCCAAAGCTTTCAACAAGCCTAAATGTCTATCAGGTAATAGTTCAATTTTTGTTCAACAAACACTTTAAGTGCCTACTAAAGAAAGATACAAAATTTGGGTAAGATGTAGTCTGTACCTTCATAGAACTTAGTCAAGTAGAGTCATGATTACATTAATATATTACACAATGGCTATGATATACAATATTATGTGATAAATACCTTAGAGAGAACCAAAACAAGGTGCTTAAAGAACTTATAGCAAATATTAAGACTTCATGGGGGGCAGCTAGGTGGCACAGTGGATAGAGCACCGGCCCTGGATTCAGGACGACCTGAGTTCAAATCCAGCCTCAGACACTTGACACTTACTAGCTGTGTGACCCTAGGCAAGTCACTTAACCTCAATTGCCTCACCAAAAAAAAGAAAAAAAGCCTTCATGAGGGAAATGGGAAATTTGAATTGAATTTTTAAAGACATATATGTATATAAATTCAAGAGGTGAAATAGGAGAAGGATAGAAATCTCCAATATAAGCAATAGTGTAAGCAATGGCATGGAGGTAGGAAATCAGGTTTTCTGTTTCCAAGTCCATTGCTCTTTCCATTAATATTCCATTTCCACTCATAGGAAGGAACATCTGCTTTACATTGGTATCAGGGAAGGGTGACAAAAAGTTACTCAGAATTATATATGTATATATATATATATATACATACATATATATGTGTGTGTGTGTGTCTGTGTGTATGTGTGTGTGTGTGTGTGTATATATGCATGTGTATATAAATTCTGGAGGTTTCTTTCCACTGCACAGGCATGAACAAACAGTTCTAATCTTGAAAATTTTACTATCAACTGATCATGCTAAAATGACCCACCCCTAGTTGCTTTTTTGCAGACTCTGTCAAGGGATATGAAATGATGGCAATAACTAATAGATTATCTGACAGGGAGTATAATATTGTGAATAGAGAGCTGGCCTTGGAATCCAGAAGACCTCCTACATAGATGTGAGACCCTGGCAAACCACTTAACCTCTCAATGCCACAGGCAACTCTCTATTCCAGAACAGATGCCAATCTGCATTGGTAGAGGAGTTTCCTCACTCTCTGTACCAATTAAATCATGAGTCCATTCACCAAAAAATAAAAATAAAAACCCAAACTCATAAATCTCTCAAGTGGCTCTAGGCCCAATTCCCACAGGATTTCAATTACTCTCTCCATTTCAGGTGTCTCAAAAGGATTGCTCATTCACATGTAGATTAAACAAACTCCTTACTACAGAGAAAATGAAAATAACAATGTCAACTTTAAAACTTCCAAGTTTTGGAGGTCACCCTGCTCTTCATATTAATCTAAACTTCACTTTTTCTCTTCACGGTACCTCTCACTGCCGTCACTAAGACAAGTGCACCCTAAAGGACTTTATAACAAAAGTTTCTCAGACTCATAGTCCCAAGGAAAGAGGGGGAAAAGAACCATCTCACTGAGCTCCAACTTTCTCCATCACTTTGAATGGACAAAGGTGAAATTATACCCATGATGGGAGCAATTCTCTAAATCCTTCTTATGTCCAAGAATGTTAAGCTAGTTTTTCCCTAAAAGGTATTGAAATAGACTTTGAGAGTATGATCATTAATGTCACTTCTTGGTCTCCTGAATTCAAAACAACCATTGGAGCTCCAGCTTCCCACTAAGTTTTGGCTGGCAGACCATAATATGCATCTCAAAGTTGGAAAACATCACAGCTGGATCAACTTTTAATGTTCTCAATGCATACCCTCAGTTAAGTATAAAAGTATGGCATAGGGGGCAGCTAGGTGGCACAGTGGATAGAGCATAGGCCCTGGATTCAGGAAGACCTGAGTTCAAACCTGGCCTCAGACACAACACTTACTAGCTGTGTGACCCTGGGCAAGTCACTTTACCCTCATTGCCCAGCAAAAAATAAAAATAAAAGTATGACATATACTTGAGTATAAACTGCTGAAGTAACTCTCCTTTTCTTAACTATTGAATGACCTATGAGAATCTTATTTCATTGTAATATTGAACTTAAGCCACCAGGAGATGGACCTGAGTTAAGTCTACCCTAAAACAATCTCCATTCCCTGAATACTGCAGTGCAATGGTCCAGCGTCTTCGCAGACCAGTGCCAGGGTGCCCTCAGTCATGAGTGTCCTTGGTGTCTTCTCTCCAGTGTCACAGATTCTCTTTGGAGGGATGCTAGTTATCAGACATAAAAAAAACAAAGAGTGCCCTCCATTCCATTCCCTCTCTTTTCTTTGGCTTCAAGTGTCTCTGACATCTTTTCCATGAAGCATTGCGATTTTCATTTCAAATGGTCCACTCACAGTGCAATATTAGAATAACTTTATGCATTCTATTTTCAGTAATTTCCCAAGGCTACTCAGACTCACATCCCATATCTCTTTGTTTCTATAAACATGTAGGGGAAACATGTACTATATTTACATAACAGGAAGCTGCTTCAGGAAGTGTTATACCTGTATTTGGTGACAGTTCTGTAAGGAAATGATCAAGGTATAAAGAGATCATACGTTCATAGCTGAAAGAGACCTCAAGGGTCTAGCTCTTTCCCTCCTGAGTCCCTTATTCACTTTCTGCTCATCTTAACTTATTCCAGATTCCTTGGACTAGGATGACTTCTTTGACCACTATACCTCGCCATCAAGGGTTCATGGATCCTTCCACCTATCCTTAACAAAGTATGGAAAATTCCATTCTCAAAATAAGGTTAATTTTCCTAGAAAAAAAATGTTTTTACTAGAAAACCAAAGAAGAAACCAATTCAATATGGAAACATAAAAATGGATATGTTTTATAGAGCACAGATTTCTCACTTTATTATAACTGAAGAATAGTCCTAGTGTGGCTGAATAGCTTATGGGATCCTAAAATGTTCAGAGTCAGAAGAAACCCAAGATGTCATCAAACCCAACACCCTCATTTACAGAAGTGGCAACTAATACTTAGAGAAGTATAGTGATTTGCCCAAATTCACACAGGACACCTCCAGCTCCAATTCCTTTGTCTTTTCTAAACTCTGTCTGAGGTGAAAGGATAGATGATACACTGAGCTCTCAAAATGGTAGCCCAAGGTAGATTCAAGTTAATACCACTCTCAGGTCTAGTTCTTAGTACTCTGAACCTGCTTCTTAACCATCTCTCCAAGAATAGGAATCCATGTCAGTTTTTGCCCTAACTTTCTGAAGTCCAGGCTTGGACTATCACCTCCATCTATTCCCTACTGATAGTTCATACACCTCTCCTGGCTCCCCCAACTCTGAGAGGACAGATTTTGTCTTAACTTCTAGGAGCCTAGGCCACTGCACCACTCCTTAGTCTTCTGTAGTCTTGCCCCCCATAACTCACTCACCTTCTTACTACTCCCCTTTATGTGTTATCTTCCTCCATTAGAATATAAGGCCCTGGGGGCAGCTAGGTGGCAGTGGATAGAGCACCAGCCCTGGAGTCAGGAGGACCTGAGTTCAAATCCAGCCTCAGATACTTAAGACTTACTAGCTGTGTCACCCTGGGCAGGTCACTTAACCCTAATTGCCTCACCAAAAAAAAACCAAAAAGAATATAAGGGCCTTCCTATATATACAGAAATATTTATAGCAGCTCTTTTTGTGGTGGCAAAGAATTGGAAATTGAAGGGATGTCCAGCAACTGGGTAATGATTGAACAAGTTATGGTATATGGTGTCATGCTATAAGAAATGATGAGCAGAATACTTTTAGAAAAACCTGGAAAGACTTACATGAACTGATGCAAAGTGAAGTAAGCACAAGAAGGAGAACATTGTACATAGTAACAGATATATTGTATGATTATCAACTGTGAACAGCTTAGCTATTCTCAGCAATAAAATGATCCAAGACAATTCTAAAGGATTCATGATGAAAAATGCTATCTACCTCCAGAGAAAGAACTGGTGAAATCTGAGTACAGATTGACACATACTATTTTTTACTTTATTTTTTTTTTCATGGCAGGGGTTTTTTATCTGTGTTTTCTTTTACAAGATTAATATGAAAATATGTTTAGCATGATTGCACATGTATAACCTATATCAAATTGCTTGCAATCTTAGGAAGGGGGAAGAGGTGGGGGGGGAGGGAGAGAATTTGGAACTCAAAATTTTTAAAAGTGAATGTTAAAAATTGTTTTTACATGTAATTGGAAAAAATAATATTTTTTAAATAGTAAATCCAGGCAGCTAGGTGGTGCAGTGGATAAAACACTGGTTCTGGATTCAGGAGGACCTGAGTTCAAATTCGCCCTCAGACACTTGACATTTACTAGCTGTGTGACCCTGGGCAAGTCACTTAACCCTCATTGCCCTGCAAACAAACAAATAAACAAACAATAAAATGCTTAATAAATACTCCATCTGTTTATCTATCCATCCATCTGTCTATCTATTCTCTCTGTTCCTGGGTTGTGTTGTACTACTTGGCATAGCACTGCAGAAATCTGGGCACAAAAGACCTGCTCCTGGCTACCAGTTAGAGTGGAAACTTTCTTCTCTGCCTTCAAAGATTTCTCTTCTAGTTTTCAGACCATCCTGCACAGACCTTGCAGTAATGTCCTTTGCCCTTCCTCAAAGTCCTTTGTGGCTCTAGTCCTAGAAGTTCTGACTTTTCTCCAATGTGTTTCTCTCTGTTCTGTTCCATTCTGTTCTGTTTGGCAGCAGCTCATTCCTAAGATTGATTGTACCCTTTTGTGAGTCCTGGCTTCTTTATTAATTTTAATGTCTGAGAGTACTCCCAATTCATAGGGAGGATCTCCCAGGAAATGACTACCCCATGTTCAAGGTATTTTCTGAATCCAGATCCCCTAAAATCATAGCTAAGGAGGCCCCAGTGGAGAAAGTGCTTACCTTTAATAATCAGCCGGAGGGCACAAATATTTAAAAATAAAGCTATTTAAAGAAATGTAATGTAAGAAACATTTCCTCCCAAAACCTATAATTCACTTTCTCACAAATACACATCAGTAGAGAGAGTAGAGACATGTAAGGGGAATACATGGCACACAGACAGGGAATGTGTCCAGAGCACATGTATAGGAGTGTACACATAAGGAATACCTGTGACTAGTGTGCATGTTTGGAGGGACCAAGGACATATATGTGGGAGGGAAGACTACTCACACATCTGATGCTTCAGTGCTACTGATGTTATTTATTATTCTCATGGTGCTGCTCTCAGGGAGCCTGTTAACCTGCTGTTCTTGTAATCTATACTGGGATAATCCTGTAGGTTCTGCTGAATGCTGCTAAGCCAGCTATGTTTCTGCTGATTTCTGCTTTGCTATAGTCAAATGTTAGAATGCTACTTCACCACTGAATGTTACTCTACTATAACCTACAACAGATACTGCTTGGCTAGAGTATCCGCCATCTCCAGTTTTCTGGTTCAGCTCTGTTCCATGGAGAAAAGCAGGTGCTGCCATGCTTTGTCATTTTAAAAACCAATGAATTTTTCTAGCTTTTCATGAAAAAATAGAAATTCTTGCCTGAAAATCAGCAAAATAAAATCACTCATTGGGTTCATTTTTTTGCTCTGGGCCCAGTTCTTTGAAACAAAGAGCAGGGTATTCCTAGCCAGCTAATGACCTCAGATTTTGTGTTTTCTCTTGATTCCTCTTCCCTCTATCAGAGATATAATCCTAACTTATGGTATATTTCCTAATTTTAATCTTTGAAGGCTAGATTATGAGCAAGGAAGTGATTATTTGCTTAGTAACTACCAATTATTATATAATTGAGATAGAATATTATTGTGCTATAAGAAGTGACAAGCAGGTGGATATCAGAAAAAACTGGAAAGACTTACATGAACTGATACAAAGTAGAGTGAGCAGAAACAGAACATCATACACAATAACAGCAATATTGTATGATGAAGAACTGTGAATGACTTAACCATTCTCAGAAATACAATGATCCAAAGGACTCATGATGAAATATGCTATATGCCTCCAAAGAAAAGTATTGATATTGTCTGAGTACAGACTGAAGCGTGCTATTTTTTGCCCATCAATTGGGGAATGGCTAAACAGACTGTGGTATATGATGGTAATGGAATATTATTGTGCTATAAGAAATGGCAAGCAGGATGACTTCAGAAAGGCCTGGAAAGACATGTATGAAATGATGTACGTGAAGTGAACGGAACCAAGAGAACATTGTGCACAGAGACAGAAATATTGTTTGATGAAGAACTGTGAATGATGACTATTCTCAACAATACAATGATCCAAAACAATCCCAAAGGACTATTGATGAAGCATACTATCCACCTCCAAAGAACTGATAATGATGGAACAGACTGAAGCATGCTATTTTTCAATTTTTTTATTTTTTTCTTTTAATCAAGTTTTCTTGTACAAAATGACAAATATGGTCATGTTTTCCATAATCATACATATATAACCCATATCTGATTGTTTCCCACCTCAGGGAGGGGAGAGGGGAGGGAGGGAAAGAGGGATAAAAATTGGAACCCAAAACTGTAAATAAAAATGTTTATTATTAGAATATGGTTCCTGAGCCACTTATTAAACAAAGAGAGGGATTTCATAGGTCAAAGTGAAAAGGGAGAGCATTCAAGGCATAGGAAGAGGCATGCAAAGGCATGAGAATGGTAAATGTAATGTCAAGTTTGAGGAATGGAGAGAAAGCCAGTTTGACTAGATCACTGAATGCAGAAAGGAAAGTAATGTCCAATGAGGTTGGAAAGATGGCGTGGGGATCGGTGAAATTGCAATTTTCTGGAGAAGATCAGATGGAATGATATCAAGGATGCATGTAGAAAGACTGGAAAGAGACTGGGGGAAAAGAAGGAGATAATAAGAAATTATATCAAGCAATGAAGAGAAGAGGAAAGGAAGGAGACCTTGTAGAATGGCTTCAATTTTCTAAGTAGAGTAAGAGGCAAGGTCCTCAGCTGAAGACAGAGGGAGAGGGAAGGAAGAATAAGAGACTTGAGTAAAGAAGAGGAGGTTTGGAAAAGTTTTTATGAACAGTGAGATGGAGAATGAATTATGAATTAGTGAAGAGAGAGAGGATTGCTTTGCAGCAAAGGAAGGCTAAGTTGAAGTTAGAAAACATAAATTTATAATGTACTCAGTCAGCATAGCTGTATGACTTACCCCAGTGCTGTTCAGCATCATGTAAGTAGGAAGGGAGGTGGGAGATGGTGGGAGTAATGCAGGGCTGCAGTTCTGCAAATGGTGATCAGTGATAAGACAAGGGGACAAGGGATCCAAGAACAGAGAACAACATAGAGTTGAATTGGCTAACTTTAGGGTCAGTATTAAAATGGAAATCAAAGCAGGGTTAATTCCCTGAGTGGTGGTGTGATCAGACATCTCAATAATGGCAAAGAATAGGCTGAGGGGGGATATGAGTCATAGGAAAATAATATGGTTAAATAGAGAAATGTCAGAGTTTTTGGTTGGGGAAGTAAAATGTACATGTTTGGGAAATGATAAAATCCATCATATAGTCATATATAATATATAATCCTTGAATGTACATGAAGTGAAGGAGTAGGTCATGGAATTTTTAAGGAGACTGAGGAATTGAGAGGTTAGGAAGCATCAACATAAATATTAAGTCCCTTAACGTAAGGGCAAGAGTCAGGAGAGACAGGCAGGCAGGCAGGCAGGCAGGAAGACAGAAAGAAGAAAGAAGAGTCAGCTAGACAGAGAAAGGAAAAGAGAGAGAAAGGAAGAGAAATAAAGGGAGAGAGAAAAGGAGGAGAGGAAAGAAAGAAAGGCAGGCAGGCAGGCAGGCAGGCAGGAAGGAAGGAAGGAAGGAAGGAAGGAAGGAAGGAAGGAAGGAAGGAAGGAAGGAAGGAAGGAAAGGAGGGAGGGAGAGAGGGAAAGGAAAAGAGGGAAGGGGGAAGGAAAGAAAGACAGAAATATAAATACAAGATGACTCCACCTAAAAAAGGTGCAAATGGCCAGAGAAGAGTTATTGTTTCATTCTCTTAGTGTCTCTGATAAGTCCTTAGGAGATGTGATTGAAAAATCAACACTATATGGCTCTAATAGAAAACCTTTTCTTCTTTTATCAAGTCAGTTTAAGAGTATGTCCTTAGTATCAGAATTGTTCAGTGTGGCCAAGCCATACTAGCCTGTGTGTACACTGGACTTTGATTCACACATCCATTTACTCAAACATTTATTAGTTATCTACTACGTATATGGCAGGTTGTTAGGAGCTGAGTGAAATGCAAAGATAAATAAGAGCTCATGATGACACAAACTCACTTTGTCTAGATTTACTCATCCAAGCAAAAATACATGTGATAAAAAGAAGCAAAAAGCAGACACAAAATAGAACAGCAAAATTTAATTATCCTTTGTTCTCTAAGTCCTCAGTTATATCTGGATGAAAATAGTTGAGGCAATTCAATAGATATTTATTGTCACTACAAACCTACTATGTGCAAAGCACTTGCTAAGCACTGCAGAGATAGATTTTTAAGTGGCTCAAGACCCTCAAGGAGTAATCTAATATGATGGCACACACAGAGGGTGAAGGGTGGAACAGATAATAAAATATGCAAATTAGTTTAAAGGAAGAATGTGAAAAGTTCAAAGGAATGGTCCAAAGTACAAAAACAAATTCAAGAAAGAAATCACTTTCAGTTAGAAGGACCAGAGAAAGCTTCATGGAAAAGGAGACACCAAACTAGCCTTTTAAGTAAGAGAAGTCCTTTAAATAGATAGAAATAAGGAGGGATAACAGTCTGGACATTGGGATCACCTACACAAATTCATGGGAGTAGGAGACATCGGAAAATAGCCCATAGTTCAGTTTTGCTTTTTTTGTTTGTTTGTTTGTTTGTTTGTTTAGTGAGGCAATTGGGGTTAAGTGACTTGCCCAGGGTCACACAGCTAGTAAGTGTTAAGTGTCTGAGGCCAGATTTGAACTTAGGTACTCCTGACTCCAGGGCTGGTGCTCTATCCACTGCGCCACCTAGCTGTCCCCCATAGTTCAGTTTGAATGCAATCTAGTGTGGGAAGTATCTGGTTGAAAGAGAAAGCTAATGGACCTATATGTACGGAAATAGTAATAGCAGCTCTTTTCTGGTGTCAAAAAGTTGAAAATTCAAAGTATGCCCATCAATTGGGGAGTGGCTGAACAAATTGTGCTATGTGGTTATGATGGAATACTATTGTGCTATAAGAAATGATGAGCAGGATGTTCCCAGAAAAACCTGAAAAGACTTATATGAGCTGATGCAAAGTGAAATGTGCTGTGTACAAAGTAACAGCAATATTGTAAGATGATCAAGACTTAGCTATTCTCAGCAATACAATGATCCAGGAGAACTCTGAAGGACTTATGATGAAAAATACTATATAATCTGAAACAAAGAACTGATGGTGTCTCAATACAGATTGAGGCATACTTTTTTTAAAACTTTCTTTTTCTTGAGGTTTTTTTTTTTGGTCTGTTTTCTTTCACATGACTAATATGGACATATGTTTTGTATGATTACACATATATAGCCTATATCAAATTACTTGCCTTCTCAATGAAAGGAGTGGGAAAGGTGGAAGGGAGAGAATTTGAAACTCAAAGTTTTTAAGATGAACATTAAAAAAAATTTACATGCAATTGGGGGGAATAATACACTAAATAAAATGGGGGAAAAAGAAAGAAAAAGAAAGTTAGAGTCAGTTTATTGATCAGGTGTTTGTATTTTATCCTAGAAATCATAAGGAACCACTGAAGGTTTTCAAACTGGGAAGTGACAGGGACAGAAACTGGAAAATTTTGTTGGCAGCTGCGTGAATGGAGATTTGGATCAGGAAAAAAATGAAGGCAGGGAAACCAGTTAGGAGGCTCTAATAACCCAAGCTAGAGGAAACAACAGCCCAAACTAGCATGGTAGTGGTGTGAGTGGAGAGCAGAGGACCAATATGAGAGCTATTGCAAGGGTAGACTCAGTAGGGCTTGGCAACTGATGGGTGAAAGAAAATGAAAAGATTAAAGATGCCTGTGAGGTTCCAAGACTGAGTGACTGAGAGGAAAGCTAATGTCAGAAAGGTACAGGTTTGAGGAGCAGCAAGAAATCTGGAAAGTCTACTTATGTCATTTGCCAACAATCTTCTTCAGTCCATCACTAGGACAATTAGCTTGACCATTTGCATTAGGAAGAAGAGATTTATTTGGTTGGTTTTTGTCCTTCATTCTCAAAGAGGACCATGACATTGGGGTGATGTCATGACTTGCAATGAACTGGATTTAAGTGAGTCTAGGCTATGCAAAGTCACCAACCTCATTCTCTCCTCCAGAGTCATCCAGGTCCAGTGGCAAGATATACATTAGGATAAGTAGAGATGGCCCCAGATGTTTAAGGCACTTAAGGTTGAGTGACTTGCCCGGGGTCACACAGCTACTGTAAGAACATTTTGAACTAACTAGCTGGGCCTAATTTGGGGGGCCTAATCTTACTGGAGGACTAATCTGGGACTGTTGACTAATTGGCTATCTGATTGCTATTAACTTAATATGGGCCGTTTAAAAATTTCTCCACACTGCTCCCAAATTGATAAACAAAATATTAAGAAGCCTCTTAACTAAATAATCAAAGCAGAGGTTATTTATGAGATACAATTTAAAATTAAGAATACAGGTTCCAGGTCAAAGAGAAAGCGGCTGTGATTACTCACAAGCCAGGCAGGCTGAGAAGAAGTCCAATCACCCCCTGGGCCACGCTGTAGCACGAACTGTGTCCGGGAAGCAGCGCTACACTTTAAGGAGTAAAAAGCCAAGAAACAGTAAGCCAGGATGAGTAGGCAGAGAAAGCAGAAGACCATCGAAAACTTCTTTGGGGGAAAGGTAGACCACAATACATCCTCAGAAGAAGAAGATAATAATAGGGTCAAAGCTCCAACATCCAAAGCTTCCAAGAAAAATATGAACTGGTCTCAGGCCATGGAGGCTCTCAAAAGGGACTTTGAAGAGAAAGTAGGAGAGATAGAACGAAGATGTAGAGAAAGAGAGGAAGGAATGGAAAGAGAAATGAGAGCAATGCAGGAGAGTCATGAGAAAAAAGTCAACAGTTTGAAAAGCCAAATGGAAAAGGAGATTAAAAAACTGTCTGCTGAAAATAATTGCCTAAGAATTAGGATTGAACAAATGGAAGCTAGTGAGCTTATGAAAAACCAAGACACAGTAAAGCAAATCCAATTGAATGAAAAAATAGAAGGCAATGTGAAATATCTCCTTGGAAAAACAGCTGACCTAGAAAATAAATCTAGGAGAGATAATTTGAAAATCATTGGACTACCTGAAAACCATGACCAAAACAAGAGTTTAGACACCATCCTCCAAGAGATTGTGAGGGAAAATTGCCCTGATATTCTTGAAGCAGAAGCTAAAATAGAAATTGAAAAAATCCACCGATCACCTCCTGAAAGAGATCCCAAAAGGAAAACCTCCAGGAATATTATAGCCAAATTCCAGAACTCCCAGGTCAAGGATAAAATATTGCAAGCAGCTAGAAAAAAGGAATTTAAATACTGTGGAGCTCCAATAAGGATAAAGCAAGATCTAGCAGCTTCTACATTAAAGGACCGGAGGGCATGGAATATGATATTCCAGAGGGCAAAGGAACTGGGACTACAGCCAAAAATCACGTACCCAGCAAAACTAAGCATCCTCTTTCAGAGGCAAACATGGAACTTCAAGGAGAAAGAAGACTTTCAGGCATTTGTTATGAAAAGACCTGAACTGAATAGAAAATTTGACCTTCAAATACAACACCCCGGAGAAGCATAAAAAGATAAACAGGAAAAAGACTTCATGAGGGATATTAAAAGATCAAACTGTTAACATTCCTATATGGGAAGATAATACAGAGGACACAGGTCTGAACTGAATACGAAGGGAAGTTATGTTTTGTTCTTTGTGGGGTGTCTTATGTATGGGGCCGGATTTGGGCTTGGGGCCTCCTGGGTCCAGGGCTGGTGCATTGTCCACTGTGCCACCTAACTAACCCATAATGACATCCTTAAAATAGGGTTGAGGTGTAGGAGAAATAGACTGGGGGAGGGGGAAGGGGAGAGATGGTCTGGGGAGAGGTTATTCATATGAAGGAAACAAGAAAAAAGCTTATGGAGGGGAGGGGAAGAGGGGGAAGGAATTGGGGAGTGATTGAACCTTAATATCATCAGAATTGACTCAAAGAAGGACTAACATACATACTCAAGTGGGTATAGTAATATATTTTGCCCTGATGGAGGGGAGGGGAAGGAGGGAAGGGCAGATTCTAGGAGAGAGTAGTAAAAAGCAAAATACTTTCAAGGAAGGTGAAGACGTTCTGCATAACGGCACAAGTATGAAATATTGAATTGCTTGATTTCATAGGGAGGGTTGAGGAGAGAGGGAAGAAGAAAATTTGGAACATAGAATTAGCTCAAAGACCTTAAACTCATCAGAGTTGGCTCATGGAGGGAATAACATTCACACCCAGTTGGGAGGAGTAATCTATTTAACCTTACAGGAAAGTGTGAGGGGAAGAGGATAAGGAAGGAAGGGTGGAAAAAAAGGGAGTGTAGAGTAGGGGAGGGGACAGTCAGAAGTAAAATACTTTTGAGGAGGAATAGTTCAAAAGAAGATGGAAAATAGAGTAAATATCATGGGAAGGGAATAGGATGGAGGGAAATAGTTATGATGACTTTGCTGGGCTAATACGAAGAAAATTCTTTGTCAAGTTTAAGGTACATTATTTAGGGTATGTTGAACAGGATACTATTAGAAAAACCTGGAAAGACCTACATGAACTGAAGCAGAGTGAAATGCACTGTATACAAAATAACAGCAATAGTGTAAAATGATCTGCTGGGAAGCATGTGGTTATTTTCAGCAAGGCAATGGTCCAATATAACCCTGAAGGACTATGAAAATGGCAACCCATCTACAGAGAAAGAAGTGATAGTATCTGAAATAGTTGGAAACACTTTTTTTTTTCTTTTCTCTTTTTTTTTTCTTTTTTGGTGAGGCAATTGGGGTTGGGTGGCTTGCCCGGGGTCATGTGGCTGGTGGGTGTTGGGTGTGTGGGGCCGGATTTGGGCTCGGGTGCTCCTGGTTCCAGGGCCGGTGCTCTGTCCGCTGCGCCACCTAGCTGCCCCTGGAAACACATTTTTTAAAAAAAATGTTTTTTCTCTTTGACAATTCCTCAGTCTGAAGTTTGGGGAGTTTTTTGACTGTTTTTTCCTCACAACCTAGCTAATGTGGGAATGTTTTCCATGACTACTCATGTATAATTTATTTTGAAATGCTTGAGTTCTAGTGGGTGGGGGTGGGAATAGAGGAGGAAGAGAAGTTGGAACATTTTTTTTTTAAATTGATGTTAAAATTTGTTTTTACATATATTTTGGAAAATAAAATTCTATTCCTAAAAAAAATAAAGAAATACTTCAAAAAAAAAAAAAAAAAAAGAATACAGGTTCCAGCCTTCCATCTGAAAGTGCTGGTACTTTTTTTTTAATACAATAAGGGCCGTTGCTGCCTCTTGCCTTAGGGTATGTTACACTTTCCCTGCTCAGCTACTTTCTCCTAACTCCGAGCCCCCTTTCACTTTGTGGATCTCCCTATGTCTAACTTTCCTTTTTGTGCTGCCACTGCTGAACCCCTGTGTTTCTCTCTCACCGACCTCTCCTTCTGTTCTCCTAGTGCTCCAGTGTCCTTCTGTTCTCTTGATCTTCGCTTTCTCCAACTTGTACCCTGTGCTGACCGCTTCTGTGCTCTCCGCTGCCTCCTGTTCTGTCTGTCTGTCTGTCTGTCTGCTCCATCAGTCTGCCCTCTGCCACCTTTGCTGCCCCTCTCCTTCTCTGTTCTTCTAATCTTGTCAGCCTCTCTTAATCTTGTACACCGGCCTCCTTTCCTTCTTGCTTTTAGCTTTTTCTCCTTCCTTCATCTCTTAGGACTCCAGCCTTTCTGCTCTCTTAATCTCATCAGCCCCCTCTTAATCTTGTCTGCCAGCCCCTCTATCTTGTCCTTCCACCCCATTCCTGTCTCTAACTCCCAGGTCTATATATATATATATATATCTTTCTTCTCTCCACTCAAATCTCGGGGCTTTTTGTGCCCCCACAGACCAAGCTAATCCACCAGCCAGGGCTGCAGTTGGGGGCAGGGGGGACATTCGAGCATCACATGCCTCAGCACAGGCTATGCCAGAGCCCAGCCTGGACAAGCCCAGGATCTCTCAGATAGATCTGCTCAGGGCAGAGGGAGCTAGGGCCCCCTCCCAACTATCTGACCTGGCATCTTGTACAGCCCACGAGGCTTTTTGGCTCAGCTGAAGCAGAGGGGGAGGGGCACCAGCACCTCCCACACAGAAGAGACCCTGAGGGCCTAAGGCTTTCTAATCTCAGCCCAAAGGTAGGGTCCCCAAATCAAAATAAATGTCCACACTAGTAAGTATCTAAGGTGAGATTTGAACTCAGGTCCTCCTGACTCCAGGGCCAGTATTTTATCCACTGTACCACCTAGATGCCCAGGGAACAGCCCACCCACTTGCTTCTTGTTCATAAAAATTGTCTGTCATTATTACCATGAGTGGAAAATATTTTTATATAACATAACTGCCATAAGCTTCTGGATAGTCTATCCTTTTTTTAAAAAAAAAGTTTAATTGATGTGTTTTGTTTTTACATTACAAACATTTACAAATTATTCCCACTACATCAGTCAATAGATGTTAATTATGCACCTACTGTGTACCATGCAGAGAAAGGCAAAAGATAGTCCCTTGCCCTCAAGGAGCTTACAGGCTAATGACCTCATGAGAGGTTTCTTGTAACAAAGTGGCCTCAACTGAAAGTATGTGTAACTTTCCACATTTGTAGCGACACCAACATCTCTATTTAAAAAAAAAAATAGAAATGTATTTTTTCTCTCTTTCACCCCATTGCGAGGGGGGAGAGAAACAAATTTCTTGTAACAAATATGTGAAGTCAAGCAAAACAAATTCCCTCCATGGCTATATGCAACAATATATTATCCTTCACTATCATCTCTGAAACGGATAGCACATTTTATTATTGGTCCTCTGCAATTACAAATGGTCATTGTACTGATCATAATTCTTACAGCTTTTAAAGTTTATTTTTGCAGCGTTGTTGTTGCTATCTAAATTGGTCTGGTTCTACTTGTTTCATTCTTTATATGTTTACAAAATTCCCCAAAATTGTTCATTACTAAAATATTGATGTTATAAATTATTCTTCTGGTTCTGCTAATTTCTCTGTATCTGTTCATATAAGTCCAGGCCTCTCTAAAATCATCTATTTCTTACACCACAATAGTACTCCATCATATTTACATACCACTATTTATTCAGTCATTCTTCAGTTGATTGGTGTCCCCTTAGTCTCTAGTTCATTTGTTTTTTTCCACCACAAAAAAGAGTTACTATGAATATTTTGTACATAAAAGATCTTTGCCTATTTCTTTGATTTCTTTTGGTTATAGGCCTATTAATGGAATAGGTGGGTCAAAGAACATGAATTAGAGGGGCAGCTAGGTGGCACAGTGGATAGAGCACCAGCCCTGGAGTCAGGAGTACCTGAGTTCAAATCCAGCCTCAGACACTTAACACTTACTAGCTGTGTGACCCTGGGCAAGTCACTTAACCCCAATTGCCTCACTAAAAAAAAAAAAAAAGAACATCAATTAGACAATGTTTTTTTGTAAGTCAAAGGACATGAACTGTTTAGTAACTTTTTGTGTATAATTCCTACATAGTCTCTCCTAAGTATATCATTAATGAGCCTAGAGAAGTGGGCAGATCTAGAAACCAGACCATGATCAGCAAATTGAGACAAAGAATATAATGTAGTGTCATATAAACACCACTGGATTGGGAGACAGAAGTCTGGCTCTGAGACTTACTAGCTGTCTGACTTCAGACAATTCACTTGATCTTTCCCTATTTCTGTGTCCTCATCTACAAAATGGGGAGAATAATACCTGCACTACCTTGTTGTGAGGATAAAAGGAGATAATTTATGCAAATTGCTTAGTAAACCATAAAATGATATAAATGTTAGACATCATTGTTATCATTGGTGGGGGTCTAATCAAAAGATTTACACAAACTTTCAAACAGGAAGAGGTAGGAATCTGACACTGGCTATTAGAGGAAGTGGAGATTATGCAGACAGATGATAGTACAAATCACGGGGACACAAAACTGCAAGAGAGACTAGAACCAGATACTAGCTTGGAACAAAAGATGAGGAAGATGAACTTGACCCAAAGAGTAGCCAGCCTTAATAACCAACAAGTGAATTATGCTTTAGACCAGGACAAAGAGAAACAGAATAGGAACCAGATTAAGTCATCCAGCCCCTTAATCTATCCAGACCTCAAAGAAAGACACAAAGGAGAGTTCAAGGAAGAAATTATTTAGACAATAGATAGAGAGATAGATGATAGACAGATAGGTAGATAGATAGATAGAGATAAGTAGATAGATAGATAGATAAATGATAGATGGATAGATAAATGATAGACAGAAAAATACTCATACATATATATACATACATACATATATAGATATAGAGGAGTAGCTATGGTACAAATACATACACACAGACATAGGCCTTCCTCACTAACTGTATGATCTTGCATAATCACTTAACCTTACCAGACCTTGGTTTCCACAGTTGTATATAATCCCAATGTCAGATTCTGACGTCTGTTGCAGCAAACCAGATTCAATGAGAAGAGAGAACTCCATTTAATAATACGTTCTATGGCTTGCCTTGTTGTGATCCAAGGAAAACCTGAAAAACTCGGTGCATATTTTTCTAAGGGTTTTTGGTTCCCCTGCAAGCACTCTGGCTATATTGGCATCAAACAAAGTGCAGGTTTATTTAATAATGCAGAAAGAAACACAAAAAGGACTTGTGACCAAGCCCTTAGCAAAACAATTAGGAAAGTTTCTTCTAGTAAGTAAAGTGTCCATCTCTTTAGGCCTCTCCTAAGCCTCTAGTGGGTCTGCATGACTCTGGCAGGTAGTATTTCCTTCACTCCAACATCAGAATTTCTCAGCACAGCTTTGGCAGTCTTCATTGGAAACTCATCCCTTTCCTACATGACATCTGTAGCCTGCTGGATTCCCACCCTCCATAGCATACAACCCCAGGAGCTCCTGTCCTGATAAAATTGGCCTTTAGATTCCTGACTGATCTGCACAGGGGATGAGGAAGGATGGGTTCAGCATGCTAGCTGAATATAAAATGAGAAAGCTGCACTAGATGATCATTAAGTTTCCTTCTGAGTCAGACATTCTGTGATTCTGCAAGGTGATAGATGTATAATTACTATACCTACATGCTTCCACAGTGTCCTAGTCAAAAGTCCCAGCCAAGGAGTGAAACCCACAATGAGAGGAGCAGGTCACTGCTTGGCCAGTAGCCAATCAGTTATAAGGTTGTTGGAGTAGAAAGAAGATGGAGAATTGGGAAGAAACAAAACCAGCCTGATTTGTATTGCAAGCTTGGGTCTTGCTACCAGATCAGAGACAGCACTGGGCTTTAACACATAATAAAAGTTTACACTTGTGACCTTTTCTCCATTTATTCCGTAGGCTCTGAGATTTCATTCTGAAAGGTCATCAGCAACCTTTAATCACTGACTACGGATCATAGATGTCATATTTATCATATGGGGCTCGATCTCTTAGGTGCAGAGGATGCATAACTTTAAAAGGATAAAATATCTGAATTGCTGATGAGATTTGGCAAGAAAACAAAAACGAAACTTCACCAGCTCCACAATCTATTGACTAAGCAACTAATGCTCACTCCATAAGAAAGCTTAGGAAAAACAGACAAGACCAGGATGATGGAAGGAAAACCAATAAAAAGTGGTCCAGGAAATTATATCTTTGGGGTCTCTGCTACCTAGTTTCCCCTGTTATTGTCATCTTCAGCAAGTTCAAAGGTCAAACCATAAGGCAAGAGGAAATAGGAGAGGATGGGGTTAAAATATTCTCCAGGTACCTCCTCTGTTTAACACAGGCACAGAGAGCATGGCATTGATAACTCACATTCAATTTTGCATTGACTTATTGCCCTGGTGATGATTAATCCTTTGCCACTTCTCACCATAAAATCGCTAAGTTGGAAAGTCCCAATTTAATGGTGACTTCATTCTTCAAAAAGTAGAGGAAGGTGCTGAGATCATCTTCCAACCAAGGATGGCTTGGAAAGTCAGAAGGAGGGAGCTGCTGTGCTGAGACAGGAATGGAGCCCAACCCCACAGTCACCCTGACACAGATCCAGTCCCAGGAAGGCCTCACCAGAGAAAGAGACCCCCAAAGCCTCTGAATCAGCTGCAGTGCCAGTGTCATCTGGAACCAAGCTCACAATCTAGTGAGAGGGCTGAGCCCTTGTCAGGGAGGAGATTACAAGGGTCTCTGCTGGTGCTGAGGCAGAACTTGGGTTTTTCACCCCTGCTGGGAACCAGGAGGTAGGCTTGAGTAGCAGTACCCCAGGTAGGGATGGGGCACAGACTCATCAGAACTGACAACCACAGCACACAAAGCTGGTTGATTAGCAAGTTGGTCTGGGGTCATCTAAGGACCAGGGAACAGGCCTGGCAAGTAAAGAACCTGCTCCTCCTTAAATCATACCACCTGGGACCTCCTGAAGCTTGGTATACTGCAGCCTGGGAACAGTGCCCCACTTTAAGGAGCTAAAAGTCAAGTAAAATAAAAGCAAGATGAGCAGACAGAGAAAGGTGAGGAACATAGAAAGTTTCTTTAGTGACAAGGAAGATCGAGGTGCATCCTTAGAGGAGGATGGAAACATCAGGGCCCCTATATCTAAAGCTTCCAAGAAAAATATGAATTGGTCTCAGGCCATAGAGGCACTCAAAAAGGACTTTGAAGATAAAGTTAAAAAACAAAACAAAACAAAACAAAACAAAAGGGGGCAGCTAGATGGCGCAGTGGTAAAGCACCAGCCCTGGATTCAGGAGTACCTGAGTTCAAATCTGGCTTCAGACACTTGACACTTACTAGTGGTGTGACCCTGGGCAAGTCACTTAACCCTCATTGCCCTGCAAAAAAACCAAAACAGAACAAAACAAAACAAAACAAAAAGATAAAGTTAGAGAGGTAGAGGAAAAAATGGAAAGAGAAATGAGGGTGATGCAGGAAAGACATGAGAAAAAAGTCAACAGCTTGAAAAGCCAAATGGAAAAGCTCTCTGATGAAAATAATTGCCTAAGAATTAGGATTGAACAAACGGAAGCCAGTGACTTTATGAGAAACCAAGACACAATAAAGCAAATCTAAATGAATAAAAAATAGAGGGCAATGTAAAATATCCTCTTGGGAAAAACTGCAGACCTGGAAAATAGATTCAGGAGAGATCATTTGAAAATTATTAGTCTGCCTGAAAACCATGATCAAGAAAAGAGCTTAGACATCATCTTCCAAGAAATTGTCAAGAAAAACTGCCCTGATATTCCAGAAGCAGAAGGTAAAATAGAAATTGAAAGAATCCACCAATCACCTCCTGAAAGAGATCCCAAAAGGAAAATTCCCAGGAATATTATAGCCAAATTCCAGAGCTCCCAGGTCAAGGAGAAAATATTGCAAGCTGCCAAAAAGAAAGAATTCAAGTACTGTGGAGCCACAGTCAGGATAACACAAGATCTAGCAGCTTCTAGGGCATGTAATGTGATATTTCAGAAGGCAAAGGAATTGGAATTGCAACCAAGAATTATATATCCAGCAAAACTGTGTATAATCTTTCAGCAGAAAAAAAATGTGACTTCAATGAAAAAGAGGACTTTCAGGTATTCATGATGAAAAGACCTGAACTGAATGGAAAATTTGACTTTCAAATACAAGATCCTAGAGAAACATAAAAATTTGAGTTGGGGGACATACCTGGGGTCATGCAATGGGTGACTGTCTTGTGTCTGAGGCCAGGTTTTGTCTTGGGTGCCCCTGGGTCCAGGGTGGATGCTTTGTCCACTGTGTCACCTAGCTGCCCTATCATGACATCTTTAGGGTAAAATTGAAGGGTGAGAGGAATCCACT
Organism: Dromiciops gliroides; assembly: GCF_019393635.1. NCBI lineage: Eukaryota > Metazoa > Chordata > Mammalia > Microbiotheria > Microbiotheriidae > Dromiciops > Dromiciops gliroides. The sequence goes on from NC_057861.1 coordinate 599,521,629, forward strand.
GGGGGAGGGGGAAGGGCAGAGGTAGCATGGGGTGAAATCTCACATGAAAGAAACAGGAAAGGGCTTATGGAGTGGGGGAAGAGATGGGGAAGGAGCAGGGCAGTAAATGAACTTTCCACTCATCAGAATAGGCTCAAAAACCTTAATCTCATCAGAGTTGGCTCAAGGAGGGATTCCCACACATACCCAATTGGATGGAGTAATCTATTAAATCTGGGCAGTAAATGAGCCTAACACTTATCAAAATTGGCTCAATGACCTTAATTTCATCAGAATTAGCTCAAGGAGGGAATAACATGCACACTCAATTGGGTGTAGTAATCTATATAACCATGGAGGAAAATAGGAGGAGAAGGGGATAAAGAGAAAGGGGCAAAAGAAGGGAGGGCAGATTGGGGAAAGGGACAGATAGAAGCAAATCCCTTTTGAAGAGGGATAGGTTGAAAGAAGATAGATAATAGAGTAAATATCATGGGGAAGGGAATAGGATGGAGGGAAACAGTTAACGATATTAATTGTGAAAAAGAGAAAAGTGGGAAATTGTACAAAAAATATTTATAGCAACCCTTTGTGGTGGCTAAAAATTGGGAATCAAGGGAATGTCCATCAACTGAGGAATGACTAAAGAAGCTGTGGTGGTATATGATTGTGGTAGAATGACCTTGTCCTATAGGAAATTATAAACAGGATGATCCCAGAAAAACCTGGAAAGATTCATATGAACTGATCTATAGTGAAATGAGCAAAACTGGGAGGACATTGTACATAGTGACGGCAGTATTGTTCAATGAGCAATTGTGAATGACTTAACTACTCTCAGCAATACAATGATCCAAGACAATCCCAAGGGACTAAAAATGAAGCACACTGTCCACTCCCATAGAAAGAACTGATAAAAAGATCACTTGCGGATTGAACATATATAACCTATACCAGATTGGTTGCTGTCTTGTGGAGGGGGGAGGAAAGCAAGGGAGGGAGAAAAATTTGTAACTCTAAATCTTCTGAAAATGAATGTTGAAAACTACCCTTACATGTAACTAGGAAAAATAAAATAAATGTTTGTTGCTAAATACACAAATAAATAAACAAACAAACGAATGAATGAATGAATGAACAGACAGACAAACAGATAGACAAATAAATAAATGGATGAATTAATTAATAAATAAATAGAAGACTAATAGGAGAGCTAGGTTTCTGGTTCTTGTGACCTTGGGGGACAGATATATGGAGAGGATAAAATCTATTATGAGCCCAACATGCAATTGCAACAAAAGGAGAGAGCTACCTTAAGGTGCAAGGGGATATGTCTTTTTATATGTGAGATCTAGAGAAATTTCTTTAGAAATAGAAACACTCTGGTCTTAAGGTAATTTTTAAGCTACAACCAGCAGTATGCTGGAACCAACTCTAATCAGGGAAAACTGTTAAATTTTCAGTGTAAGCATTTACACCTCAAAAATCATCAAATGCTACAAATTAGGACTTGTTCTTTTATTTTATTGATTGTCTAGAATTTTGTTGTTCAGCCATTTTAGTCATGTCCTACTCTTCATGACCCCATTTGGGGTTTTCTTGGCAAAGATACTTAAATGGTTTTCCATTTCCTTCTCCAACTCATTTTATAGATGAGGAAACTGAGGCAAACAGGGTTAAGTGACTTGTCCTGAGCCACACAGCTAGTCGGTGTCTGAAGTCACACTTGAACTCAGGTCTTCCTGATTACAAGCTAAGCATTCTATATACTACACTCTGTAGCTGCCTCTGGGTAGACTTAAGTATTAATAATTCAATTATACTTTAAAATGTGTGTTCATACATTCTTCCCCCAGGAGAGCCTGGTTGTTAAACATTTCCAAGCACACGTCTATAAATGTTGCTTGAGCTCAGTAAGAATGCAATAGGATATTCAGGGAATGAAGTCATCACCAGACTAGAATCCTGGTGATTAGAGACTAAAATAGATTATAATGTATATTATAGTCTATTATAAATATATATATATAATTAAATCACCATTATGTGACTACAATAATGATGATGATGATGATGATGATAAAAACAGCTGACATTTATATAATGCTTTAAAGTTTGAAAAGTACTTTACATCCATGATCTCTTTCGCCCCTCACAGTAACCCTGGCTATAATACATTCTGGGAAGCTAGAGATTCTCAGGTGCTCTTCCCCTATGGACTATGATAGAAAGCTGGTCCTTTGGGAAACAGAAAGAAAGCTCAATTACTGGGACTACCTGTGTAGAGACAGGCAGTAAATGAAATCTCTCACCTAAGACACCTGGGGCCATCTGCTGTGGACCACAAAGTGTCACAAGCAATGAAATAACTTCAAAGTGAATCATTGTTACCAGTTGCAAATGACCACCATCTACTGGGAGTTGAGAAAAACTGCAGGAAGCAAGATGGTAAAAGTAGCTTTCAAAGAGGAGCGGTGACCAGCGACAGCTGCTGAGGATAGCTGGATGTAAGAACCACAAGAAAAGGCAGTTCTGCAAGAAGACACAGAGAGGTACATGAAATTAGGAGAATGATCATAATGAAGAGGATAAGTAACATTGATAAAGCACTCAAAGGTTTGCAAAGTGCTTTACAGTTATCTCACTGGGGTCTCATGATGACCCATTTTATAGATGAGGAAACTGAGGCTGAAAGAGGCTAAGTTCCTTGCCCAGAGTCTCACAGCTAATAAGTCTCTGAGACAGAATTTATCCAGAGATCTTCCTGACCCAAAGTCCAGAGAGCTCTATCTACCACACAACAACCCCAAGGCACCCCATGGTTGGACTCCTACCCAAGGTGATACAGTAAGTGACTGAAAGTGTATGGGCTTCTGAAAGCATAGCTATTCTACTGTAGATATTCTTTTCTATGAATCCTCATAAGAGTCTTACTAGTTACCCTTAATCTCTAAATAAACCCTTCCCCTATGTCACTGTCAAGTTTTTTGAGCATGTCTGCCTACAAGGTGTGAGAACACCTCCAAGGATGAGGATAGAGTGACATGTACTGAAGTCCCCAAGTCACTTAGGTGAGGACAATGACCCCGAGAAACGTTCTCCCACTAGAAAGTAAACTCCTTGAGGGCAGAGAATGTCTTTCTTTTTGCTTCAATTTATATCTCCAGCGCTAAAACAGTTCCTGGCCCATTGTAAGCCCTTAAAAAATGCTTATTGCTTGGCCTGGCCTGGCCTGGCCTGGCAGGCAGGTAGGCAGGAATACTCACAAGGTTCATTTACTAGGAATTCAGAACATCCATTCTTAATAAGCTACTTTTTAATGTTTTATCTAAAAAAAATCATCACCAAAATTAACCATGCAACAGGCATAACTAGCTCCTGGAAGAAATAAAATGGCAAATATACATATAAATATACACATACACCTATATATTTCTTTATTCCCATAAGACAAAATGGTAAATATATATGCATATGTATTTTTTAAATTTGGTGAATGAATTAAAACAAGCACAAGAATCTAAGTTCGTTTATGAGCTTGTTATGCATTTAAACACTGAAAACATCCCCTGATGTTTTCTCAGAATGATAGTACAAGCATACGAAAACCATTTCTTGACTCCCTCTCAGGGGTGTAATGAGAAAAGTGCTTGTAAAGTACTAAATTCAAATCGATTCAACAAGCATTCATTAAGCCCTTGCTATGTGTCAGACACTGTACAAGGCATTGTGAATACAAAGACAAAAATGAAGTGATCCTTGTCCAAAAGAAGCTTATATTCTACTGAGCCATGTCACACACACACATACACACACACACACACACACACACATACATACACACACACACACACACACACACACACACACACGCACCCCAGATACAGAATAATCAGAGGAGAAGAGTGCAGTAACAGTCAATCCAGGGAAACTTCTGAGAAGAGGTCGCACCTGAGAAGAAGATAAAGACTTTGAGTGACAGAGGAAGCAATAGAGTGCGTTCCAGGCATGGAGCATTGCTTATGCGAATGCATGGAAGTAAGAGATGGAACAGTGAGCTAAGGAACTCCAGTTAGACTGGCACAGAGAGTATGTAGGGGAGTAGTAAGAAATAATTCTGGGGTGAGGGGTGGGCAGCTGGTGGCACAGTAGATAAAGCACTGGCCCTGGATTCAGGAGGACCTAAATTCAAATCCGGCCTCAGACACTTGATACTTACTAGCTGGATGACCCTGGGTAAGTCACTTAACCCTCATTGTCCCACAAAAAAAGAAAGAAGGAAGGAAGGAAGGAAGGAAGGAAGGAAGGAAGGAAAGAAAGAAAGAAAGAAAGAAAGAAAGAAAGAAAGAAAGAAAGAAAGAAGGAAGGAAGGAAGGAAGGAAGGAAGGAAGGAAGGAAGGAAGGAAGGAAGGAAGGAAGGAAGGAAGGAAGGAAGGAAGGAAGGAAGGAAGGAAGGAAGGAAGGAAGGAAGGAAAGAAAGAAGAAAGAAAGAAAGAAAGAAAGAAAGAAAGAAAGAAAGAAAGAAAGAAAGAAAGAAAGAAAGAAAGAAAGAAAGAAAGAAAGAAAGAAAGAAAGAAAGAAAAAATTCTGGAAAAATAACTTGGAACCCGAGATTGCAAAGGCTCTTAAATGTCATCCCAAGAAACAATAGGGAGTCAGACGGAGGTTAAGTGACTTGCCAAGGGTCACACAGCTAGTGTCTGAGACTGGATTTGAATTGAGGTCTTCCGGACTCCGGGTCTGACACTCCATCCACTGAACTGTCTAGCTGCTCATTAAATTTTCAGCTACCAAAACTGTCGCAATCCAGATTCTGCCAAGGCAAAGTTTTCCTATGAAGGTGTGGAATATTTCCAAAGTTCCTTTTGTCTCAGCCAAAGATCTAACATCCACCCCTGCAACAACCCTCTTCAAAGGACCTTGATGCAGGTTTCTCTCTGTTGGAACAATGCTGCTGACCTATCACCTCACAGGAATGGTCCCAGCCTTCAGAAATACACCAGGAAGGATTAGAGGTGATACCAAGAACTCAAAGGTGAGAGATTAGATAGAGAGCAGTGCCCATTTACAGAAACAATGAAGTCGGAAGGACAAATATGTTGGTAATGTTTGACATAATCATACATGTATTGTTTAATACATTGTATTTTATACAATTTATTATGTACACTATCCACATATTGTATTTAATACATTGTTTGCTGCCTCAGGGAGGGGGGGAGGAGGGAGGGAAAGAGAGATAAAAATTGGAACCCAAAACTATAAATAAAAATGTTTATTATTTTTTAAAATACCCAAAAAATTTAAATACAAGCAAAAGAATTAAAAAATTAAAAAATAAAGTCAGAAGAAGAAGCAGATTTTGGAGAAAAGACAATAAGCTGAGTTTGGGACCCTTAGAATCTGAAGTACCTGTGGGGACATCCAGATAGATGCCCATTAGGTACTTGGACCTTGAGAGATGGGGAAGGGGAGGGATGGAGAACAAAACTGAATATAAATAATTTAAGGAGTCATATAGATAGAGGTTGAAGATGCAGAAGCAAATGAAACTGCCCAGGCAGAGAGTAGAAAGAGTGGAGAAAAGAGGGTTGAGGACAAAATTCTGGGGGACACACTACTAAGGAGTGTTGTTCAGTCCTGCCCAATGCTTCATGACACTATTTGGGATTTTCTTAGAAAAAATACTGGACTGATTTGCCATTTCCTTCTCCAGCTCATTTTACAGATGAGGAAACTAAGGCAAGAAGGTTAAGTGACTTGCCCAAGGTCACACAGTTAGTGTCTGAAGCCACTTTTGAACTCAGGAAAATGAGTCTTCCTGACTTCAGGACCAAGGACTGCACCATGTCACCTAGCTGCCCCAAGTACAATTTAGGCGATAGAATTAAAAGGTCCTCCTATCCTCTTGGCATTTAATCCACCTGACTCCTCCCTTTTCTCATCTCTTCCTCCTTTCTCTGGGACTCAAGATTGCCTTGATGGTTCTTTTGTATATCATAGGAATTGTTTCCCAACCCCTTCATCCTTGGTGGAACCTAAAATGTCAATCAAACCTCCTGCCTCTGACAGCTATCACACATCCCGTTCTTTAAACTTATTTTTAAATATAAGGACATTTCAAAACAGCACTTGAGTGGTTAGACAGGACAGTGTTCTAGTGCAGTCATGTAGAAGAACACTGGACTTGGAGTAAGAAGACTCCAGAAGATTTGAATGCTGGCTTCCCTACAAGGCTCAGTCTCTCCGTGTCTCTCTTCTTAGCAGCAAAATGAAGGAGTCGAAAGAGATGATCTGTAAGGCCTCTTTCAGCGCTAACAGTCCATTCATGTATGAGAATCTAAGACAGTGGCATAAAGAACTAAAAAGTCAAACCATTAATCATTTCTTAAGGACCTGTTGTATGCTGAGCACTGTGCTAAGACCGGGAGATACCAAAATAAAAAGGCAAAAAAACAATCCCTGCTCTCAAGGAGTTCACAGTCTAATGGGGAAGAAAGTCTGCAAACAAGTATGTACGAACAAGCTGTGCACAGGATAAATTGGAAATAACCAATAGAGGGAAGGCAGCAGAATTAAGGGGGGTTGGGAAAGGCTTCTTGCAGAAGGTGGGACTTTGTCTGAGGCCTGAAGGAAGCTAGGAGGTGCAGATGAGGAGGAAGATGGCCAGTGAAAATGCCCTGAGTCAGGAGATGGGGGATTTTGTCTAAGGAACAGCAGAGAGGCCGGTGTCCCTGGATCAAAGAATATGTGGGGACAAGTAAAGTAGAAAAAGCCTAGAAAGGTAAGAAGGGCCCAGGTTATAAAGGTCTGAACACCAAATAAAGCATCTGATATATGCTCCTGGACGTAATGGGGAGTCACTGGAGCTTATTGAATAGGAGATATGGTGCATGTCTGCACTTTTTCGGGGGGGGGGGGAGAAGGGGCGGGGCAATGAGGGTTAAGTGACTTTCCCAAGGTCACACAGCTAGTAAGTGTCAAGTGTCTGAGGCTGGATTTGAACTCAGGTCCCCCTGAATCCAAGGCCAGTGCTTTATCCACTGTGCCACCTAGCTGCCCTGATGTCTGCACTTTACGAAGAGCAAAGTAAACACACACTCAGATTGTAAAGCAAGTTATGCCATGGAATGTGAAGGCTCATATATTTTCTCAACTATCTCAAAACAGCCATCCTAAAGGAGCCTAGATAAGAGCAGTGATGATCTCTTCTATTATATAGCTCTTAATTTTTGGAAATACTTTTACATATGTTATTTCTTTTTTTGTAGGGAATTGGGGATAAGTGACTAGGCCAGGGTCACACAGCTAGTAAGTGTCTTAGGTCAGATTTGCACCCAGATCCTCCCAACTCCAGGACCTGTGCTTTATCCACTGCATCACCTAGCTGCCCCTATATATATATAATTGCAATACTTTTGTGGATCTGTGATCTCCTGGATGTGGGCACTCCTTCCAACAATATAGATTGTGATCCATCTAGCCTGTCCTTCTCTCTCCATGAGATCAGAGATTTAGAGCTGGGAAAATCTCAGAGATCACCGAGTCCAATCCCTTCATTTCATTGATAAGGAAACCAAGGCAAAGAGAAACTGAGTCCAGAATGTCTAAGGCAGGATTTGAACCCACTTCTTCCTGCTTCCAAGTCCAGTGACCCATCTACTATTCCATAGTGGCTCTTATCTTCATCTGCATAATTCTCCCATGAGGATGGGCTACACAATGTGCTAGGGGGATTCCTCATATAAATGTTCCATTTTATCTTCATAATAGCTACCTAATGTGTGTGCACATACAAACACATATATACATATATATGTATGTCTGTATGTGCATATATATAAATACATATATGTGTGTGTGTATATATATATATATATATTTACATATTATATAAACACACACCAGGGACTCAGTATATACACTCCCATACTATCCATCTTTTTCTAGTGCCCTTTCTACCAGGCTACACTGCCTATCAAAATAAAAAAAATGGGGCAGCTAAGTAATGCAGTGGATAGAGCACTGGCCTTGGAGGTAGGAGGACTTTGAGTTCAAATCTGGCCTCAGACACTTCACACTTACTAACTGTGTGACCCTGGGAAAGTCACTTAACCCTCAGTACCCTGCAAAAGAAAAAAATTTAAGAATTGGATGGTTTTTACTGCAGTGATCAATAGGAAGTATTGTTTCCAAGTACTAGATTCTTACTGGGTTTTTTCTAAGGGTCTACACTTCACAAACAACAATAACAACAACAATATCAATAACATTTATTTAGCACCTACTATGTGCTAAGTGCTTTACACATATTATCTTATTTAATCCTCACAACAACCCTAGGAGGTAGGTGTTCTTATTATCCACATTTTACAGTTGAAGAAACTGAGGCAAATGAAGGTTTAGTGACTTGCCAAAGGTTTTACAGCTAAGTAAGTATCTGAGGCTAGATTTGGAATTAGGTCTTCCTGACTCTAGACCCAGTACACTATCCACATACACTGTTCATTTTCAGTCTGTTTGGGGTGGGAGGGGAATGGTTTGTTTTGTTTTGTTTTGTTTTGTTTTGGCGGGGCAATTGGGGTTAAGTGACTTGCCCAGGGTCACACAGCTAGTAAGTGTTAAGTGTCTGAGGCCGGATCTGAATTCAGGTACTCCTAACTCCAGGGCTGGTGCTCTATCCCACTGTGCCATCTAGCTGCCCCTTGGTTTGGTTTTTTAATGAGAAGGAACCTAATAATTCATTCTATCAGTAGGCATCTCCCGTAGGGTAGTGAAGGAGGAGGGAAAATGAGAAGACTGTAGAAAACTACAACTAATAAACTCACATTTTTTCCCTTAGCGGGGCAATGGGGGTTAAGTGACTTGCCCAGAGTCACACAGCTAGTAAGTGTCAAGTGCCTGAGGCCGGATTTGAACTCAGGTACTCCTAAATCCAGTGCCGGTGCTTTATCCACTGTGCCACCTAGCTACCCCTAAACTCACATTTAAACTTACAAAGTCCCTTATTTCACTCGAGCTCAACAAGAGGAGACGTAATAGGGTGATCAGGAGTCAGACTTGGAATCAGGAGAGAACAGGCTTGAGTCTCATCTGGGATGCTTCCCAGTTGTCTGACTATGGCCAAGTCACTTGACTTCATTTGTAAAAATCAGATGGAGAGGAAGCATGGCATAGTAGAAGAATGTTGGCCTTTAGGTCAGGAAGACCTGAGTTCAAATCCCACACAGAAGCCATACTTGTGTTGTGACCCTAAGAAAGTCACTTAACCTCTGAGCCTCAGGCAACTTTCTAAGACTATCAGTTATACAGGGTGGGCACAATGTTTTAATAATTTTTGAAAATTATTTTTAACCATTTATGAGATTTGATTTTTCACACATAATGTAAATTCATTTCCTATATATACTGTATATGATGCTATGGTATTGTAAGTTAAAACAAAAAAAATAAGTAGCTATTAAATATTAAAACCCCTTTGTGACTCATGATGGAAAAAGCTCTCCAAATCCAGAAAAAAAAGAACTGTGGAATATGGATGCTGATTGAACCATACTATTTCTTTTGTTTTTGGTGCTGTTGTTTTTATTTTGAGGTTTTTCCTTTTTGCTTTGATTCTTCTCTTATAACATAACTAATACAGAAATATGTTTAATGTTATTACACATATATAACCTATATCAGATTACTTGTTGTCTTGGGGAGGCAGGGAGGAAGGGGAAGGAGGGAGAAAAATTTGAAACTAGAAATCTTGTAAGAACAAATGTTGAAAACTATCTCTACATGTAACTGGAAAATAATAAAATACTTTTATAATTTAAAAAAAACCTTTGTGACTTTTGGCCTACCCTGTAGCTTGGAAGCTTCAAGGGAATTCCCAAACCCAAAATACCACAAATCTTATTGACTAAAATGAAGATGATAATACTTCCCTGGATACTTCATGAGGGGGGGGGGGTAGGTTGTGGGCATCAATTAAGATAGCAAATGTAAAGTACTCTGCAAAGTTTAAAGTACCATATAAATACCAGGTAATACGAGATATGTGCTAACAAATAGGTGCAAAGAGATACATAAGCTGATGCAAAGTGAAATAAGCAGAACCAGGAAAATAATATATACAATGACTACAACAATATAAAAAGAAACAAAAACAACAAACCAAACTTAATTCTGAACAATAATGACCAAATTTGGTCCCAAAGAAGAGAAAGGAAAATGTACCTTCCTCCCTTGTTTGCAAAGATGCAAAGTCTCTTATGAGAATCCCCTAAGAGACTTTTCTTTCTATCTCTCATAGGTCTATGAATGAAACATTGTTAGAGTGGGTTGATTTGTTCCTAAGTTTCGCTGAACTGATTTTTCCCTTTCCTTTTCTTATTCTTTGTTACAAGGGATTATTCTCTGCACAGGAGAGAAAGGAGGAAATGAAGATTATATGAAAAAAGAAAAAGGTTTAAGAAATTAGAAAAAATAAAGCAGGTGCCCCTAAATTTGATTACAATGAAGGGAAATAAAGCTTGAAGTGATTTAAAGACAAGGCAATACAGCTTTCCTCCCACTCCTCATACTGAAGCTATACCAGCTGGTGATGTCCCATTTACCTGAATTCTCATTAAACCAAAAATGTCCACTCAAATGGAAGAACTTCCCACTGAGCTCTGAGGCAGAGTAAAGAATTACAATACCCATTCTGCCCTCTTTAACAGCTAATGTTAGGACTCAAACATGGCATGTTTTTTTTTAGAATTGAAGGTTAGGTTAAAGGATTAAATACCTATTCACTAAACACAGGGGAAATGGTACTCTATAACCCCTGTCTTCTAGTTTCATTACTTTGAACTTGAGGAAATTCCTGGAGTTGTGTCAATCCTCAGGCTAGTAGGCAAACATTCTACTCTTATTGACTTATTAACATAACACATTGAGAACCATTATCAGAAGCAGGAAGACCTGGGATTAAGTTTCATCTCTGATACCCTCAAGGTACTGACCCTGAATAAGTCTTTTAATTTAGTGCCCCAAGAGACCGTCTAAGACTAAAAGTTGTAAAGTGGTTACTGATTTGTAGAAGTAGAAAATATGTCCTTATCTAGAGTTCCCCACACCAGTGAAAACATGAATCAAGACATCATCAGCCTCATAAATGGAAATTGCAGTACACTTTAAGGTTGGAAAGCATTTTGCACATTTAATCACAGTTGATCCATTACAACAACCATGGGAAGTAGGTATTATCATCCCCATTTCACAGACGAGGAAACTGAGTCTTAGAGAGGTTAAATGGCTAGTGTCTAAGACAGCAGTTGAACTAAGACCTTCCTAACTCCAACTCCAACACTATCCACTGCCTCAAATAGCTGTCTAAAATTTTTTTAAAGAAAATTTACTCCCCACAATGACTATTCCAAATCTTTTCTTCATTCCTCTTGCCTCCAACCACACTTTTACTCCCAACATTTACAACAGATGACTTAACCTCTTGATTTGTTTACAACATTGAAGTGTCCTTTAAAGGAATTTCCCAACTCTCCTCTACTCATAATTTCTTAGCATCATTTCCTCCTTTTCTCCTGTTTTAGGGGAAGATGTAGCTCCATTTCTTGTTAAAGTGACTCCTTCCACCCTTAATCCTATTTCTTCCAACCTTCCCCTGGACCTTACTCTGGCAATCACCTCTTCTTTCTCATTCTTCTTCAGTCTCTCTCATTCTTTCCCATCTGTTTACAAACATGGTAAGATTTTCCTAATGCTAAAATACAAGAAAGCCTTCCAAGATCATTATCAAAGACCGTTACCATCTTGTCTCTTATCCCCTTCAGCATTCAACTTCTCAAGGCACCTAGGTAGAATAGTGAATATAGACCAGGACTTGTAGTCAGGAAGACCAAGTTCATATCTTATCTCAGACACTTAGACACCCTGAGCAAGTCACTTAATCTCCATCAACCTCAGTTTCTTTATCTGTAAACTAGAGATAATAATAGCACCTACCTCATGGGGTTACTGTGAGAATCAAATGAGTTAACATATGTAAAGCATTTTGGAAACTTAAAAAGTACAATATAAAAGCTAGAAATTATTGTTACCTGATACACTCAAATCCTTTGCCCCTTGCAATCTGACTTCCATTCCCACCACATGACAGAAACTGCTTTGTCCTGGGAATTTCATTCCTTGTCTTTCTTGACTTCTCTGCAGTTTTTTATGCTGTTGCCCATTCTCTCTCACTGGCTATTACATCCAGAAACACTACAGTCTATTGATTCACCTCTCCTCTAACTGCTTCTCCTCCTTCCTTGTTTCTTTACTTTCCTTCTCTCTTCACCTTCTTCCCTGCCCTTAAAGTATTACCAAAGCTTCTGCCCTCAGACATTTATTTTGGTCTCTTTATATTATCTTTTGGCTTTCTCAATTCACTTCAACAACTTTGACTATCATTTCTTTACAAATGACTCTTATTTTTTACTCTAGCCCTCTCCCATACTCTAAACCTACATTTCCAACAGCCTACAGTATAACTCTATGGGGATATAACTCAGACTCAGTACATCCAAAACCAAACTTATTTCCCTTCCTTAAACAATCTGATCCTTATTACATCACTATACCTTTTAGTGGCATCACCTTTAACTCAATCTTCCATATTTGAAATTTTGATGCTATCATTGACTCATCCCTCTCCATCACCTCTCTTATCCAAACATTTTTCAAGTCCTATTGATTCTGTTTTTAAAATATCTCTCATATATGTCTCCTCCTTCCCATTTCTATTGTCATTGCCTTAGTATAAACCCTCATTCATTCTTTTATCAACTCTTATGAGAATCCCCTAAGAGACTTTTCTTTCTATCTCTCCCTCACTCCAAAGCAGCCTTCAAACCATTGATGAGTGGTCTGTTCATGTCACTCATCTGCTTAAAACCCATAAATGATTCCTTATTGCTTACCAAGTTCAAATTTCACTGCCTGGCATTCTAAACACTCCATGATCTGGCATCACTCCACTTTCATTGGCTCATACTATTTCCCCACATAATCTATGAACTGGTCTGAAATGCCCCCCCATTCCCCTGCAGACTCAGTTTCCTCATCCACAAAAATAGGGAGGTTGGATAAGATGAACATAAAGGTCCTTCCTTTTGGCTCTAGAGTTCTTTGATTCTAAGTCTAGGCCAGAGAAAAAGTCAGAACTATTTTGGAAGGGACAACTTTGCAGAGGCTGAGGCTATGAAGTTGTTCCCCCAAAAAATATTGTCTAGTTCCTTTTTTCCCACTACAGTGGAAATGGGGCTACCATGTCTTCCCTGTTGGAGTGGGTCCGCTACCTAACAACTCTTACAATGAAACACAATTTCCTGACGTTTTCCCTTACTCAATTTCATCCCATTACTCCTTGTTACAACCTTTCAGATGATACTAAGTAAGCCCTCAGTGTTTTGGTTGTCTCCTAGGGAGGAGCTCTGTGCTCTCTTGATTTAATTTCCATTATTCTGAAGTGCTCTTTTCCTTCCAGATTTCAATGGGACCAGATGTTAAAGAACTGTCAAAGGCCACTGAAAAACATTTTCTCACTGCCTATACCCTCATCCAACTGGCAAGCTGATGACTTTGAAGTGGTTGGGAAGGATCTGCTTTTGAAATCATCAGTGTCCCAATTTCAATGAGGCCAGACAAGAAGGGGGAGGTGGTGAAGGGTGCCTAAGGGGAGCCCAAAACAATAGCTAAAAAGAAAACGAAATAGCCTGCAAAATCTGGTTGGACAATTCAGTATTTCTACCACCTGTGACACAAAATAATATCCTTCAACAACAAAACCTTGTGTCTGTTGGCTTAGTGGTTAGGGCTTCAAAATATTACCAAATAGCCAGCCATAACAGATGTTACCTTAAAATAGCATTAGTGACTCCATTTTGCCTTTATCCACCATTTTGTGAATGCTAAATTTCAACTTCTTGGAAGTCATCTGATTTTGGAGAAGTCACAAGATTACTCCCCCTCCCAAATGTCATTCAACTTAAGGAATGTCACAAAACTACCCCTCTCCCTCTCACGTCAGTGTCTCTCAATCCTCTCCACCAATACCAGGTGTCTCAATTCCTACATCCTCTTTTTTCCTGTTTTTCACTCCCTCTAAGTTGTATATTAACTGTGTAGAAACCAGTGATCAATGTCCTTGGCTACCAAGAGCCTTGGACCCAGTTTGTTTCTGCAACCATATGCATTGTTAAATAAACTGTTGTCCAGATGTTTCTTGGGTCCTTTATTCTACCATAATACAGATCAGTTTAAAAATTGTATATAACCAGGAGGAAATCGTTAATAGCTTATTTGAGGGGGCAGCTAGGTGGCACAGTGGATAAAGCACCAGCCCTGGATTCAAAAGGACTTGAGTTCAAATCTGGTCTCAGACACTTGACACTTACTAGCTGTGTGACCCTGGACAAGTCACTTAACCCTCATTCCCCCATAAAAAATAGCTTATTAAAAATTCTATTATTTTTAAAACTTGTGAAATATGCTGGCATGTAACATGGTTTTCATATGAGGCCTTAATCAAATACCCTGACAACTCAGAATTGCATTTAATAGCATAGCTCAGACGAACTAGGGTCTGATAAAGCCTCTGTCACCTCTGTCATCTCTATTATCCTCTTTCACATGGCAGGAGACAGCATTTCAAATCTGAGGAGCAACTAGTTGTACAGTTGCACTAATTTTTTGACTATGTAAAAGGAAGTAACATGAAATAGACTGGAAAAATTTGTTGTATCCAGACTGTGAATGGCATTAAATTTAAGGCAAAGGAGTTTATATTTTATTCAGGAAGTAATAGGTAGCCAAAGAAAGTTTTTGAGCAAGAGAGTTAGAACTATGCCTTAAGAAGATCACTTTGGCAGTTGTGTGGATGATAGACAAGAGAAGAAAGAACCAGAGAAAGGGAGGTAATTTTGGAGATTATTAAAATAACATAAACTAGAGATATAGAGGTCCTTGAACTAAGGGGATGATCACAGGAGTAAAAAACAGGGGGTAGACAAAAGAAATATTGGAGAAGTAGATTAAACAGAATTTGGCAATTAGATTTCCAACCTGGGTAACTAGAAGGACGTACCTATAACAAGAAAAATATGGGAGTTGAGACTTAAAGACCATATTTGGGGGAGAAGATAATAAGATCAGTTTCAGTCCAGTTGAGTTTAAAGCAAGAGTAGGACATCGAAGTTGAGGTGTTCAGCATGTATTCGAAGATGCAGAATTTATATTGAAGAGACAGCTAAGTTGGTCATTGAATCCGTGGTAGTAAATACAAAATAGACAAGAGGTAGAGTGAGAACAGAGAGATACTAAGACAAAGCCTCACACTAAAGTCTCATCTACAAGATTAGAAGACAATCAATGGGGCAGCTAGGTGGCGCAGTGGATAGAGCACTGGCCCTGGAGTCAGGAGTACCTGAGTTCAAATCCGGCCTTAGACACTTAGCACTTACTAGCTGTGTGACCCTGGGCAAGTCACTTAACCCCAATTGCCTCACTAAAAAAAAAAAAGAAGAAGAAGACAATCAACCTGTGAAAGAGATGAAGAAGAAATGATCAGACAGAAGAATCAACAGAAGTATGTCACAAAAGCCAAGTGATGATAGAGTATCTCAGAAGAAGGGGTAGCCAATATTGTCAAATGGTACAGAATTGTGAACTGAGAGAAAGTCATTGGATTGAGTAATTAAGAAGTCAGGGGCAGACTATATGAGAAAAGCCCCAGTAGAATGGCAGGGTGGGAAAGGTTTCAGAGGAAGTAGAGGCAAAGAATGTAGTTTTTACTAAGAGTTTAGGAGTGAAAGGGAAGTAAAACAAAGGATAAAAACTAGGGGAAGTGGGGGAAGGATAGCAAGGTCGAATGAATATTTTTTAAGAATTTGACAGACCTGCAAGGGAGGTTGGGGAAGGAAGAAAAGAGAGATTATCATGTGACAAGCTCCTAGAAGATGTTGGAGAGGAAAGTATCAAAGAAGGCAGGGTTGCCATGGAAAGGGGTAGAGCTCCCTCTTCCTCAGAGGCCAAAGGGGAAATGATAAAGATGGATAAATATGTGGAGAGGTTTTGAGGCATGGAAGAGAGATGAGGGAGCTCACAACAGATGGTCTCAATTATTTCAGCAATGTAAGAGTTATGTGATTTTACTGAGAGAAAGGGCTGATAGATGAGCTAGAGGCTTGAGGAGATGAGAAATGGTTTGAAACCTCTATGAGGGGAATGTGTTCATTTGGGGCAGTGAGTTATAGTGTCTGACTTAGCACTAAAGGCTTTCACTTTCACTCTCAGACATCAGTCCAGACCCAAAGGTGTGACCATGGGCTTTAGCGGAAATGTGTTCAGAGCCAGAGTAATGGAGAACATTGAATCAGGGCAATATAGGAACTTAAATTTGTTCTAGTGGATGCTTGAAGAGAGCCCTTGATGGTTCCTGGACCTGTGGTCAATACCTCACCACAATATGTGTTCTGGTATATGAATATGCCTGTCGGTCTATTAAACATATTTCTATGCCTAGCACTGTACCAGAGACAAGACCAGGATGAAACAGGGTCTCTACTCTCCAAGAGCATAGAGTCTATTCAACTGTGGAGCTATATTAAGAGCTAAATTGTGTCATTCTTACTGTGGTGCCTGTCTTACTATCTACTTGTGCCCTCCTCCATTTCGAGTGACACAGACTGCTGGGGTTTTTGGTCCAAAGCAAGAGGGAATGACTATAGTACAGATGGCGCTAGGATGAGGGTCACAGAGAGATGCAAAGGCAGAAGAGTGGTGCTACTCTTTGCCAGAGCTGACTGCTGAGTGCACTCACCTCATTTCATGGACTAAAAGTCAGTGGCATGTACGTCTTGAGCCTGAGAAAGGCCCCAACTTTCATGAGTTACAGTTCACACTGGATCTCAACATTCCAGACCTTTTGTTAAGGCATGTTCCCGAGTCCAGAGTTTTCATGTCTTCCTATAAAGATTGGCCCTAGTAGAAATTTGAGTTGAATATGAAATAGGAACTGTGATACATTATCCTCATTCATTTCTTACTCACGGAAGGAACAGCAACAAGGAACTGAACAAACTCAAATTATACATTTCCAAGAATTCCTATGTTCATAGCAATCTTATCTGCTGTCTGGGGTCTGACAGAGCCCACAGGCATGCAGCCTCTAGGTAGATGTTCTATTATGTATTTTTTAATTTTTATTTGTTTTATTTTTAACTTATGAAATAAAGCAAGCATTTCCATAACATAGTAGAATGAAAAAGATGATTGCACATGAAACTGCAAATTGATTATGTATTTGCTGTTCCTTTTAAATATATAATAAAGTTATCATGTAACTTTTTTCTTTTGTTCTTCCCTCCTCTCCCCACCAACCCTAGAGATGGTAACACCAATATGTGTGTATATATGCATACATGTGTAAAATCATTTTATATATACTTCTATTTGTATGTATTTTTTCATTGCTTTTATTGTTCCTCTGCTAAGAGCAAATACTGCATAAAGTCACCAAGAATGCTTGCCTGCTCTGTTGATAATCAACTGAATCACACCAAGGCTATATGACTTGTACTCACTGAAATATATCCAGTTCGAGAAAGAGGAAGGATTTTGTCAGTGGAAGGGATGGGAGCTCAAGAGCTATTCTGATTGAGTAAATTCATAAATCCAAATGCTCCCAGATAATGAGTCCATGCTACCCTGCAGAGAAAGGCAGAGTTAAGGGGGGAAGGTCATTCAGGATCTGAATCCCATAGAAAACTTGGGATTTTCTCAGAACTTCTGGCCATAAGGGTGAAGGCACATGTCTTCTAGTGTGAAGACATGACAAGCTTAGTTCCTAATCTCAACTGCTCTAGCATTCTAGAGGCTAGAACATATGGAAGTTAAAGTATAATGAGTATATATGAGACCAGAGAGATAGATCATTGTGGGCTTACATGGTCAATGAAAATTCATGTAAAATATGAAATTTGATCCCCATCTCAAGAGGAGAGGGAACTGAAAATGAGCCTGGTACAGGGGGAAAAGATGCAGAGGCTAGGAGGTGTGATATAGTTCAACCTCTTCGTCATATACATAGTAATAGCAGCTAGGTGGCTCAGTGGATAGAACACCAGCCCTGGACTCAGGAGTACCTGAGTTCAAATCTGACCTCAGACACTTAACACTTACTAGCTGTGTGACCCTGGGCAAGTCACTTAACCCCAACTGCCTCACATTAAAAAAAAATGTTTAAGTGCTTTAACTGTGGTCATACAGCTACTAAGTTTGAACTGGGATTTAAAGCAAGGTCTTCTGATTACAAATGCAGATCTTTTCTTTTATGCCATACTCCCTCTTTTAGGCTATGCTGCTATCCTCAAATGAGGAAAATGAGCCCCAAAAGGGCAGATGACTCAACCAAGGTTATATAATGAGTTAGTAGAGGCAGATAGGTGGTATAATAGAGAAAGCATTGAGTCTGAACTGAGGAAGACCTGAGTTCAAATCTAGCCTCATACACTTACTAGCTATGTGACCCTGGGCAAATCTCTTAACCTCTCTCTGCTTCTGGTTCTTCACCTGTAAAAATGGGGATAATAATAGCATCAGCCTCCTGGGGTGATTGTGAGGAGAAAATGAGCTAATATTTATAAAATTCTTTGCAACCCTTAAAGTGTTATAAGAACGTCAGCTATTATTAGCAGATGATCCAGGACCAGAAGCCATATTTTTCAACTGTTTCATGTTTGTGAATGTGTAGGTGTATGCGTGGGTGTGTGTAGCTAACTATCACTCACTGTCTCTCCATTTTCACCTTTTGTCAATGAATCAATCCTATTTTTAAAACCAAGTTGCTCTTTTGTGTACCATCCCCCACCTCCAAACCTAGCCAGTGTCAGAGGTGAAGTCAGAGGGACTTAGAGAAGAGACTGTTCCCTGACCTTCCCTGCCAGCCTGTGACTCTGCTTGAGCCTAACAGTGAGCCACAGAGGGGAGACTTCAAAAGCCCCCAACAGACAGATTAGAGAAAATCATAATCAGAAGAGGCCTCTCTGCACAATCAAGTTCTGACTGATGGGGATTCGAAGCTGCTGAAAGGAAGAAAATTGCCAATTTCCTAGCTTTATGTTATCCTAAAAAGCCTCTTTTTTTGCCCTTAATCAGATGGCAAGAAAGGCCTGTTCTCAGTGCCTCAGCTGCCAGTCCCTGATGGCTTTTTGCGGCACAGGGTGAATTGCCCTCCTGATGAGAAGACTGGGAAGCTGGAAGGGCTGGCCTGCTCTAGCACCTCAGGGCCAATGGAGCAGAACTAGCCCTGGTGTGCTGAAAAAAAAAAAGAATTTTGCAGGGAGGGGACTTGATGGCAAAAGGCTTGACCAGTCCAGGTACCCTGAATCCCAGAGTGTCTGCCCCAGAGGGGCTAAATTCAGAGGATTGGGCACCAGAGCAACTTATAGTTGGAAAACTTCCTCCCAATGTCCTTGCAGACTCTGAAAGAGAAGGGGTGGTGGGGGAAACAGCCAAAGACAGAGTCAAGGCACAAAACGTGGTTGATACAGGGGCCAAAGAAACTGAGAAATAAAGGCTGAACTGGAAACAGTGCTCGTGATCAATCACTGTGGCAGAAGCCCACTTCTGGGTGTTGTCAACATTAGCAATTTCCCATCCTTTGCTCCAATGGGCAGACATCCATTGGCAATGTTGCTCAAATTTGTGGGAGTCCCCATCCCTTTACCTCAGTGATTCCTTTTCTATTCCTGGCTGGTTAGAATGAAAAATTTTCGTATCTTCAGACTATACCAAGATCTGGAGTATCAAAGTAAGTGAATACGAGGCCCAGATATCTGCTCTTTTCTGCGGCTTCTAGGCCAAGGGAATGTTCACTTGAATGTTTTTTTCCCTATCTCATTAGTCATGTTGTGAAAAGAAAACCCACTGTCTGTAATTTAATAACAAACAAGAACTAGAATTCGTTATTAACAATGATTAAATAATACTTTAAGATTTACAAAGCCCTTCACATGTGTTATCTCATTTAGTCCTTTCAACAACCCTGTGAGGGAGGAGCTATTATTATCCCCATTTTACAGATGGGGAACTGAGGCTCGGAGAGGCTCTTTCCCATTCATATTTACAATCCAAGTCAGAGAGAAGCATCCATTGGTCCATAAAGAAGAAAATCTCTATGGAGCAAGCGGACTTCTGAATAGTCATCAAGGTATTTGTGTCATCTAGAGGTTTCTGGCACCTCTCCTATTCCCTACAAATCTTCAAAGACAATCAACAGTAGTTTCACAAATACATCTGAAAATTCCTCGCATACTGTAGTAATCTGAGCCCACAAATTTGAACCTGTTCAAAGCAGCAAAGTCTTCTTTTACTAACTTCTCAACAATCTTGGGATTTGATCCCCAGTTAACTACATTTGCCTGTACCCTTTCCAGTCTGAAGATCACTCTGCTTGCTGGACAAAAAATGGATGCACATAAAGAGTTGGGCAGTCCTACTTTATCTCTGTGATCTGTTAATAATCCACTATCTGTCCCATAAATTGAATCTATCCCTTTCTTGATCTTCCTCTGCACATATCTTTAAAAACAACAACTTTTCATCATAAGCTGGGATTTAGCTTTCTTTACATGATTATTATAGCTTTATGTTAGCCTTAGGTCATCATTGCTTTATCATTGGATATGTGTCCTTGCACCTTTTATATGCATCATTTTTCAAGATGAGTTTGTCAAAGAGCTCCCTGTGGAGCCACATTGTTTGTATCAATGTCTCTCCCTTTTGCTTGATATGATTCACAGAATCTTGGAGTCAAAAGGGATCTTAAGGGCCATCTGGTGTAACTCAGACCATGAACTAATTGCCAAAATGTGCTTTTTAAGAGTCTCTTTTCTTGAGATTTTTTTTTCCTCTTTTAGGATTTATTATATAGTAAATTCTATAAGTAAACTATAAATATTAGCCATATTCCTATCAGTACCATGAACTTTTTGAAACCCATTTTTGCAAAGTCTAGGACATATGTTTGATTATTTTCATATACTTTATTATCCTTATTTGCATGGACATACAAGTTTTTCAGTAGTAGACCAGAGAAATACATGTGTGCAGACTGCAGAAACTTAATTATGTAAATTCAGTTTCAATTACAATTACTAATTCATCTAAGTCTACTAACATGATGCCTGGTGCCAGTCAGTTGCATAATCACAGTGTCAGTCAGACAAGTGATTAGATGTTATTCATTCATACGTGCTAACTGATTATATGTGGCCTGGTTACATAGTAAGTCCTTACTAAATTCTTATTGATTAAATCACTGATTGAAACACTGTGCCACACTCATATAGCTCCTGGGAGTGAAATATCTACTAAGGCCTCCAGGCAGTGACCTAAGTTTAAGCTGTTCTAACTCTTTCTCCCTACATGGGAAGCAACTCTTAGACCTCAGTATTGGGCATTTGCCTTATTACTTCTTGAGCACTCTCCTATTATGGTCCCATTGTCTTCCTTCACCTGAATTTTATCTAGTCTAAAAAGTATGAAAATTCGCATCAAGATTCATGTCTACCTTGGGTCATGCTCCCATTCACATGGCTTTTTTTTTTGTTTGTTTTGGTTTTTGTTTGTTTGTTTTTGGCATGGGGCAATGAGGGTTAAGTGACTTGCCCTGGGTCACACAGCTAGTAAGTGCCAAGTGTCTGAATCCAGATTTGAACTCAGGTCTTCCTGAATCCAGGGCCGGTACTTTATCCACTGTGCCACCTAGCTGCCCTCACATGGGATTTTAATCACTTTCCCAACTTTTCATGACTTGAAAGGATTTTTTTTTTGTATATGTTGGCTCTTTAGTACAGGGAGAACAAAATTAACACTGTCAGCCTAGAAACCTCCTGAGTAGAGGGCATGCATTCTTCTATGCTTGGTACTTCTCAGATATGCCTAGAGACCATGTAGGTAGGCAATTACCACCCCCCAACCCAAGCACTGACCTTGTAGTAGTCCCTTTGAGGGTTCCCCGCAATCACTTCCCACTGACACCCTGTCTGGTGCTACTTTCTCTACTCACACTTTAGTGGGCCAGGTCCCCAGAAAGCAGCAGGAGTTAACCCTAAAGGGCTGAGATTTTTAGTACTATCACTCACAAGCTCCCCATTGATTAGCAGGCAGAGTGATTAGCTTTTAGAAAGGTTATCTGTTGCACCAAATCATTACTAATTAGAGAAACCCAAATTAAAGTAATTCTGAGGTTCCATCTCACATTCATCAGATTGGCAAAAATGACAAAAAAAGTAGAAAATGACAAATGTTGGCTGGATCGCAAGAAAATAGGCACGTGGATTTATTATTAGTAGAACTATGAATGGGTTCAGCCATTCTGAAAAGCAATTTGGAACTATGCATCAAAACTTGTTAAACTGTGCATGCCCTTTGATACAGCTCTATCACTACTAGGCCTGTACCCCACAGAGACTGTAGAAAAAGGAAAAGGTCCATAATTTCAAGACGATTATAGCAGCTCTATTTGTGGTGGCAAAGAACTGGAGGCTAAGGGAATGCCAATCACCTTGGGAATGGCTGGACAAGTTGTCATATGTGAATATAATGAAATGATATTTTGCTGTAAGAAATGAGGGGGTAGAGGGCAGATAGGTAGCACAGTGAATAAAGCACCGGCCCTGGATTCAGGAGGACCTGAGTTCAAAGCCAGCCTCAGACACTTGACACTTACTGGCTGTGTGACCCTGGACAAGTCACTTAACCCTCATTGCCCTGCCTCTCCCCGAAAGAAAGAAAAAAGAAATGAGGAGGGAATGGTTTCTAAGAGTCATGAAAAGACTTGTATGATCATATATAGAGTAAAGAGAGCAGGACTAGAAGGATAATTATGATTAAAATAGCATAAAATAGTATGTTGTAAATATAAATTAATATTTATGTGTTGTATAATCATATTATAAAAACAAACAATTGTGAAAGACTTAAGAGAACAACTAAATGATCAACCATTATTACAGAGGGATAATAAAGAACTTTGCCCATCTCATGACAGAGAGAAAATAAATAATAAATTAATATTTTGACATGACCAATGGGAGAATAAGTTTTTGCTTGATTTTGGTCATGTGATATAGAGGGGGGTCTATATTTCTTTCTTTTTCTTTTCATTGAGTGGGGAGAGGTATAAGAGGGAGAAAAATGAATGCTTTATAACTGAAATTATGTATGTGTGTATATGTATATATACATACGTATGTATGTATGTATATATCTATATGAGAAAGGATACAATGGTTATTACAGAAACATCCTCCCAAACCAGTGGTATACTCTCCCCTTTCACACACAGGGTCCCTAAGGAGAGGAGGCTTACACTTAGAAAGGATATGAAGCCAATGAGTAAACTCTCAGTTCCTGATGACTCCTTTTGTAGAGTACTCATGGGATTCCCCTTAATTGTAGCTTTCTGCTGGCTCCAAGGGTGGGGGCCCTCATGGAATCCTGAACCTGGATTTTCTCAATATGTATAAGCTTATTACTAGGTTTGTCTTTTAGCTCCCAAAGCAGATGCTGCCAATAGCCACTGCTACTCCATTTCTACCATCACTGATCAGAAGTCCAGATTTTCTGACCTGTCAAAGTTTAGAGGCAGCTAAGAGGTTCAGTGGATAGAGCAGTGGACCTGGAGTTAGGAAGACCTGAGTTCAAATCCAGCCTCAGACATTTACTACCTGTGTGACCCTGGTCAAGTCACTTTCCCTCTATTTGTCTTAATCCACCGGAGAAGGAAATAGCGAACCATTCTAGTATCTTTGCCAAGAAAACCCCACGGACAATATTGTTGTGCTATGATCTAGAGAGTCACAAAGAGTTGGACACAACTAAAGACTAAACAACAACAAATTTCATAGGCATCACCTAGTCAGGGGATGTGGGGAAGAAAGAAGCTGGATCTTTATACTCCACAAGGTCAATTTCCTCTCAAAAGTCCCTTGCCTAGGGGCAGCTAGGTGGCATAGTGGATAAAGCACCGTCCCTGGATTCAGGAGTACCTGAGTTCAAATTTTACCTCAGACGCTTAACACTTACTAGCTGTGTGACCCTGGGCAAGTCACTTAACCCCAATTGCCTTACCAAAAAAAAAAAAAAAGTCCCTTGCCTGCTGAATTTGACCCTCACTTAACTAGCTGCTGCCAAAAAGCACAATCTTAAACTGACTTGAAGTGTTAAACTTAGACTGAGAGGTGTGCCTTATTCTTTCAGCCAATCACCAGACATTTACTGCGGGCATCATCTGTCTTCTCAAATCATCAGAATACTTTGATACTCTCAAAGAGTTTAAGCACTTGTTCTCTCCCAAGTAGCAGCTAAGTGGAACAATAGATAGAAAGCTGGTCCTGGATTCAGGAAGACCCAAGTTCAAATCCAACCTTAGATACTTACTAGTTCTGTGACCCTGGCCAAGTCACTTCACCCTGTTTACCTCAGTTTTCTTATCTGTAAAATGAGCTGGAGAAGGAAATGGCAAACCACTTCAGTGTCTCTGCCAAGAAAACCCCAAATGGGGCCACAAAGAGCTGAACACAGCTGAAAAATAAGTGAACTGAACTGCCCCCCCCAGTTAGTATAGACCACTACCACCACCACCATCCAGTTAGTATAGTAAATCTATAAGTAGCTAGTATCAAATAATAATACTAGGAAGTAAAAATGCAAAGGATAACACAGAAGTCACTTATAACGTCTGCCATAAATTGAGGGAGCATAAATTACTTACAAACCATCTCTTATCAAGTTTCTCTCCACAGGTCTCTGGGTAGTTCCTCTTCCAGCCCCGTAAAGCATGGTGGCTCTCATTACAAATGCCCCCCTCATAGTGCAAAATCAGAACAACCTTAGATAGTGGCTTTACATAAAGGCTCTAGACAATTCACTTCCATACTTTCCACTTTTCTTTGGCACCCAGATAGGGCAAGAGAAGGCAGGGGTGGGCAAGAAAAGGGAAGGGACCAAGCATTTATTAAGTGCCCACTGTGTTCCAGACATTTCATCATCACAACAACCCTGAAAGGTAGGTGTTATTAATATCCCCATTTTACAATCAAGGAAACTAAAGAAGACAAAGGTTAAGTCAAAGATACAGCTATTAATTGTATGAGGCTAGATTTGAACTCTGGTCGAATCCAAGCCAGGCACTCTCTCTATTGTGCTACCTATATGCTTCAGGTGGGACAATAAAAATCAACCAAGCCCTAAAAAGGTCACATCTCAAAGTGAGATGGGCTACATTATATCCACCCATGTGTTGGACCTTAGTGTCTGTTGCTTTGAGAGATTCAGTCTTCCTTAGAATTGATAAGTAGGGTGGCAGCTGGGTGGCACAGTGGATAGAATACCAGCCTTGGATTTAGGAGGACCTGAGTTCAAATCTGGCCTCAGACACTTGACACTTACTAGCTGTGTAACCCTGGGCAAGTCACTTAACCCTCATTGCCCAAGAAAGAAGGAAAGGAAGGAAGGAAGGAAGGAAGGAAGGAAGGAAGGAAGGAAGGAAGGAGGGAGGGAGGGAGGGAGGGAGGGAGGGAGGGAGAGAGAGAGAGAGAGAGAGAGAGAGAGAGAGAGAGAAAAGAAGGAAGGAAGGAAGAAAGAAAGAAAGAAAGAAAGAAAGAAAGAAAGAAAGAAAGAAAGAAAGAAAGAAAGAAAGAAAGAAAGAAAGAAAGAAAGAAAGAAAGAAAGAAAGAAAGTGATAAGTACTCTCTGAAGTGTTGTGGGATCTTTGGATGACAGATTTTTTTTTTCCATATTGTGGAAGGAACAGTGATGGGACACATCTAAAGTCATTTTGACATTGGATAAGAGTTGTGGATGCTAAGCAACTACTCCCAGCACATAACAACTTAACCCACATCCCAGGGGTGGGTGGTGCAGCAAAATGGCCACTGGACCATTTCTGAGAGCAGCTCAGGTGTCAGAAGTTAAACAAAATAGGTAGAACCCAAGGACACCCTCCTGGGCCAGGGAAAGGAGGATCCCAATCTATCACAGAAATACAGAATAATCAGAGTTGGAGAGATCTTTGAGGCCATCTAGGCCAAAACATCTGAATAGTAATCACCCCTATGACATATGGGACAAGTGTTTATCTATCTCTTGCTTGAAGACTCCTGGTGAGGAAAAATCAACTACAGACCCCTACCCAACCCTCTCCCACAACAACCCACTTACACTGTTGGTTATCTAATTGTCAAAGTGTTTCTTTCTATCAAGTATAAATCTACCTCCTTAAAACTATTATTTCTAGTTCTGTTCTCCGAGGCTATGCAGGAAAAAGCCAGAGATGGGCACGGTCCTAGGACCAGTCAATATATTTGTTCAGGAGGATCTGTGCCACATCTGTGGCTATTTCTTGTTGTTGTTGTTGTTGTTTGTCGTTGTTTTCATTTTGGTTACCCAAACAA
Source organism: Dromiciops gliroides (assembly GCF_019393635.1). Lineage (NCBI taxonomy): Eukaryota > Metazoa > Chordata > Mammalia > Microbiotheria > Microbiotheriidae > Dromiciops > Dromiciops gliroides. The sequence continues at coordinate 599,548,097 of NC_057861.1, forward strand.
TTAGCAGCCTAATCAAGCTGCTTTGGATGTGTCTGCTCAGCCTCCTTCTGGAGTGTCCAATAGGATTTAAAGGCCCTTTACCAGGGGAACCTCAGAGCTTGACAAACAGAGACCTAAAGAAATACCAAGCCCTCAGGGTCTTTGCTGACACCTGCACGGCAGGCATGAATGGGCAGAGGGAGGGATGTGTGGAATCTGGACGTGCTGCCACCCCAGAGCCTGCAGATGCCAAAGGGAAAGTGAGGCATCCCACAGGTGGGATCTTGGGCTATGACTCATGTTTCGGGCAGGTGACAGCAAAGGGTTTAACTTGATGATGGATGGACAAAATATTTAGCAGGAATTATGAGCTGAACATGATGCTAACAGCTATTGATTAAAAAATATGTCTTTGTCACTCTGGCCTTCAGAAATCCCCAAGAAGAATGAAGGCTATTTTAAAATATTAAAAAATCAATATATTGAGTAAATGACAAAGAATACCTTTTTTGTGGTGGGGAGGGGTGCTGGACCTGGAGAAGTCTGACTGTTTTTAATAAAGTTCCCTCCTGAAAGGGGGCCTGAAAAAGCTACTGGTGAGTACAACTCCCTAGGAGGAGATCAGGAGTGGAGTGTGCTGTGTTTGTGTTGTAGCCCCTGCAAGTCCAGAAAGAGCTTTGCAGCTGAATCCCCAAGCTGCCTACCCCCAAAATCTCTTATAGGATCATAAATCAAGATCTGGTCAGGGAGACAGAACTACACAATGGAAAGAACACTAGGTCTGAAGTCAGAGAACCAGGGTGCAAACACTGCCTCTGATATATACTACCTGTGTGACCTTGAGCAAGTCACTCTCTGGGCCTCAGTTTCCTGATTTGTAAAGTAAGGATTTGGACACTGTCTGTCCCCATGCTTTGAATGTTCTCACTTCTAGCTTCTGCCTTCCTTCAAGACTTAGCTCAAATCCTACTTTCTGTAGGAAAGTTTAGTTCTTTATCTCTTATATTCCATTATACTCAATAATAATAATAATAATAATAATAACATTTATATATGACTTACAATATATCAGGCACTGTGTGAAATGCTTTACAATTATTCTTTCATTTGGTCCTCACAACAATTCTGAGAGGTAGATGTTATTATTTATCATCTCCATTTTACAGATGAATAAACTGAGGCAAAGAGAGATTAACGGATTTGCCCCAGTATGACACAGCTAGTAAGTGTCTGAAGCTGGTTTTGAACTCCAGTCTTCCTGACTTCCAAGCCCGATGCTCTAGATATACTTGTATGCTGAGTCCCCCATTAGAATATGAGTTTCTGGACAGCTGGGACCATGTTTTTGCTTTTCTATACCCAGCTCCTAGCATAGTGCAAGGTACATACTAAGCACTTAATTCCAGGTACATAATAAATGCTTGACTGACTATCCCAGATGTCCCTGAAGTCCTTTCTAGGTCATCTTTTTTATTAGCTCAACCTCTTCACCTTAAAAATGAGAAGACTTGAGTCCCAGAGGAGTCTAACAGCCTGCATGTAAGTTGAAGTGGATTCAATTCCTGGTCAGTTCCTGGTCCCAGCCTACCCAAGACTACCCAGAAATCTCTGAGGTCAATTTTCAGCAAGCATCTAACCCAAAGCAAAGCAATGACAGAAGCATAGATTTGACCTATCACCAAAGCATGGTGATCTCCACTGTGATGCTGGCTGCAGAGTTAGAGAGGTGAAGACAACAATGGCAGCCATGGTAGAGTATTAAATATGATATTTTTCTTCTATATGACTTATGAGTAAAAGTTCCGATCCATTGCAAGGGCCTTGGGATTTTAAAGGGGCCTTGGCAGAAGAGCTAGACCAACCAATCTATATTGAAAGCAAATTGGGCTCCTTTTAATTTACACAAGAGAAGGCTAAAAACAAGGCTTAACTTGAAATGCCCAATGATGGGAACATGGAGGAAGAGGGATAAACACCCAGGGAAGGGTATTTGAGCAGCAGGGCAGCTGCTGACATGGGGAAAACAGAAGGAAAAAAAAAGACAGGAAAGTGATATAATGAGGGATATTGTCCTTGCCTCAGGGATGCTGGTATTCAGACCACAGCAAATGAAAGACATAAGTGATGATCCTGAGAGAGTTTGCCTTTGAACTTTGCCCACAGCTCTTGTTATTCCTCTCTAGTTTGACTAGGTGGGGTAGGATTCCTGACATCACCATATTGTTGTTGAGTGACCTGGGAAGCTTGAAGTTTCCAGCCAGGAAGACTTCAGATATGGGGCTTTCTTTCAAGCCTCGAGAAGAAAGACCGCTGACTTTGAACTTGGAGGTCCTGGATTCAAATCTCACTTCTGATACTCAGCACCTGTCTGTGAGCATGGACAACTTCACCTCTCCCTGGATTTTAGCTTCCTCATCTGTAAAATGTGGGCAGGGGGACTGTAATGTCCCTTCCCACTTTAAATCTATGAACTTTGAGACAGTATGTTGCAAGAAAGGCTAGGCAACCACAGGTTTGGGTTTTTTGGAGGTTTTCGAAGCAGTGAGGTGATGCAGTGGATGGAGAATTAAGCTTCGAATGGAGAAGGCATGAGTTTAAATCCATCCTTAGACTCTTCTCAGCTGAGGGACCCTGAACAAGTCACTCAATCTCTGTTTGCCTCAATTTCCTCATCTGTAAATTGGGGCTGATAATAATAGCACCTACTTCCCAGGATCATTGCAAGGATCAACTGAGTTAATACTAACAAATAAATTCAAAGTGCTTAATGCAGTTTCTGGCACATGGTAGGTGCTTAATAAGTGCTTGTTCCCTTCTGCCCTTCTGCACTTCTAGTTATACTGAGTCCCATTTTAACTTATGGGTAAAATAGGAGTTCCTATTATGGGCACGAGGTGGCACCATAGTGCACAGACTGCTGGGCCTGGAATGAGGAAGACCCTCATTTTTCCTGAGTTCAGATCTAATATCTGACACTTACTAGCTGTGTGACCCTGGAAAAGTCACTTAAACCTTTTTTCCTCAGTTGCTCATCTATAAAATGACCTGGAAAAGGAAACGGAAGACCACACCAGTATCTTTGCCAAGAAGACCCCAAATGGGATCACAAAGAGTCAGACATGACTCAACAACAACAACAAAATAGCAGTACCTCAGGGAATCAATAGATTTACTGTGAGAAAGGCCCTCAGAGGTCATCTGGTCCAACACCCTTATTTGGTAACTAAGGAAAATGAGGCCTAGAACAGTTAAATGATTTGTCTGAGACCACCTAGCTGATAAACAGCAGAGCCAAGATGTGAACCCATGTTTCCTTTCTCTAAATCCAGAGCATTTCCCATTACACCATGCGGAAAGTGATTTGTAAAGTTTAAAGTGCTATAGAAATATTAGTTGTCATGACTCTTGCTGTGACTCATCTTTGTATCCAGGCCAGCAGCAGTGTTACATTGGACCCAGGTAGAGATAAGGCTAACTCTCCCCTTAGATAAAACTCAGATTCTTCATCTTAACCAGCACCTCACCCCAATCCAGGTCTAGTGGATATGGTAAGCCCCCAACTCCATTCTTGTCAATCCTCAACAAGGATGCCCCTGATGGAGCCTTGCCAAGCTCTTTGACAGAAAACGAGGAAGACAGGAAGCAATGAATGATGGGAGAGTTCCAGGAACGGGAGGTGAACACACAAGTGGAAATGGCCGCAGAGTGAAACATATATGAACCGATGATGTTGGGACTGTGGCTTGGAGCACACATTTTATCTTGTTTTTCCTCTTTTCCTGTCAGGCCACATACAGGAGTGTCCCAGAGACATGTGATTTTTCCCAAGGCTTGAAATGCCTAAGCGAAGAAGGTGAAAGTCATTGTGTAATGAAATTTGAAAATGCTGTGTATTGATGGCCTTGTCTGTAGCTGGGGCCCCAGAGGAGAAGAGGGAGGAGGAGGAGGAGGAGGGTAGTAAAAAAAAAAAAAAAGCAATGGATTTCAAAGACCCGGCTTCTACTACTCAAGAGTTGTATGACCTTGAACAAGTAACCTAACTTCTCTGCACATCAGTCTCTTCATCTGTCAAATAAGGGAGGGGGACTAATGGATCTCTAAGGCCCTTCCTGTTGAAATGATCTATCAGACTTGATGGAAACTGGTTTAGTCAGTTTAATTTTGGCTGCAGACAGTACCAGACAGTGATGGCAGCCACGGAGGCCAGAACCGCAGTAAAACATTTTACAGAAGGGAATTTTAGGAAAGGGTTTGCCTCATTTTGCCTGTTTAAAAAATGGCCACAAAACTCAGTTAAGGATTCTGGAATCCAGAAAATGTTAGTACCTTCCTCTCCTTACACAATAGATGTGATCATGAAAATAAATCTGGATTAATTAAATCATATTTTTCCATTGACATTTTTAATTTGGAAGATAGTTTATCTTATCAGAATAATATTTATAGCTAACATTTACACAGCACTTTAAGGTTTGTGAAGCCCTTGACATATATTATCCAATTTAATCCTCACAACAATCCCATGAGGTAGGTGCTATTATTATCACCGTTTTTAAAATGAGGAAACTGAAGCTGAGGGAAGCTAAGCAATTTCATCAGGGTCTAGTAAGTATCTGAGGCAGGATTCAAACTCAGTTCTCTCTAACTCTAAGTTCAGTGCTCTCTATCCACAAAACATCTTGATTTTTAATTGTTTCTATAAACAGTCTACCTTCGTGTCTGGTCATACACTCAAACTAGACAAATATTAATTAAGTGCCTACTATATGCAAGATAAAGAGTCAGGCTGATGTAGTAGATAGGCCCTGGTCTTGAAGTCAATAAATCATAGGTTTAAATCTGGCCTCTGACACTTACTAGCTATGGGACTGCAGGTAAGTCCCTTACCCTCTGTATGCCACAGACAACTCCCTAGGCCTTTGTGGTAGGAGTTTCCCACATTGACAAAACCATGTTACAAAATGTACTAGGAACAAAACAACAAAAACGAATGGGCCAGGGGGCAGCTAGATGGCACAGTGGATAGAGCACCGGCCCTGGAGTCAGGAGTACCTGAGTTCGGGTCCGGCCTCAGACACTTGATACTTAACTGGCTGTGTGACCCTGGGCAAGTCACTTAACCCCAATTGCCTCACAAAAAAAAAAAAAAAACACAAAAAAAACGAATGGGCCAAACAGATCCTGATGTCCAGGGGCTTATATTGTACTAGGAAAAATGGAGGATTTGACACATACTGCTGTTGTTGTTGTTGTTGTTGTTGTTGTTGTTGTTGTTGTTGTTGTTAAATCATGTGACCCCCATTTGGAGTTATCTTAGCAAAGATACTGGAGTGGCTTGTCGTTTTCTTTTCCATCTCACTTTACAGATGAGGAAACTGAGGCAAAAAGAGTTAAGTGACTTACCCAGGGTCACATATCTGTTAAGGCCAGATTTGAACACAAGAAGATGAGCCATCCTGGGGGCAGCTAGGTGGCGCAGTGGATAAAGCACCAGTCCTGGATTCAAGAGGACCTGAGTTCAAATCCAGCCTCAGACACTTGACACTTACTAGCTGTGTGACCCTGGGTAAGTCACTTAACCCTCACTGCCCCACCAAAAAAAAGAAACAATAGCACAAGAACAAACTATGACAGTCTAGTCTCATTTCTTTCTTGAAAGGGTCACTAGATCCATAAATCAAATATAGCCCACCTTGATTTCAGCAAAACAATAGACAGACTCTCCCATCATATCTTTATGAACAAGATGGAGAAATTTAGATGTGATGTCCATATAGTTAGATGTATTTGCCCCTGTTTGGCCAGCTGAATGTTCTGTCCTATCTGAATGAGTTCAGAGGTGAGGAACCATTAAGGAAGAGAATTTCTACCCATGGAAGACAGTAAGTATCTTCTAGGACCACAGTAGGATTTGGATTAGACAGTAGAAAATGTAAAAGATTCAATTCAGGTCTTCTTACATCATGGAGTCTCAATCTGATATCAAATGACTGAGGACAATCCAGGGACAGAAACAAGGGGGCTTTCCAAGATCTACTAGAGACCAGTACCAGAACTACCCCCTTCCCCATTTCAAAAAACAGAATAGCATTCCAAGCTTCTTTTCTAGTCAATACAATTCCTTTTTCAAAAATTTAACAACAGGATAGAGCACCGGCCCTGGAGTCAGGAGTACCTGAGTTCAAATCCGGCCTCAGACACTTAATACTTAACTAGCTGTGTGACCCTGGGCAAGTCATTTAACCCCAATTGCCTCACTAAAAAAAAAAAAATTAACAACTAAATTTGTGAGTTGTTTTAGTTAATACTGAACTAGGAATCTGAAGAACTGGAGTCAACCTGGGCTCTGACACTTATTAGCTGCAAGACTATATTTAAGTCACTTAACTTCCATGAGTCTCAGTTTCTTCATCTGTAAAATACCTATAATATTACTCTCAATGCCCACCTCACTGTGTGGCTGTGAGTAAAGCATTTTGTAAACCTTAAAGCAGCACATGAATTTAAGATGATGGTGATGCTTCATCTATAAGATGAGTCATGGTCACACAGTTAATCTAGAAGAGACCGCAGAATTCAATTCATCTAACCCCCTCATTTTATAAATGAAGAAACCAAGGCTCAAGAATGTCAAGTGATAAAAAAAAAGAATGTCAAGTGATTATTATATGGGTAGTCTCAGAGGCAACAGTATTTGAACTCAAATCCTCTGACTCCAGAGGCCATGCTCTTTTCCATTATACCATACTGCCTCTATATAATGACACCTGGAAAATATTCCTCCTTCGATTGTTGTGGAGTTCAAATGAGATAATACATGTAACATGATTTATAAGTGTATAAAATGTAAATTGTTATCTCTTTCAGGTATAATTCATTAGGCCAGGATATTAAAATTCTCTTAAAAAAGCTAAATGAGCTCTTACTACCGCCTTATATATTGCAAGTTGTAGTTTCCTAAACATCATTTGCCATATGCTTTTGAAGCAGAACATTCTCTTGAAATCTCTTGAAAGAAGATGAAAGCATAATGAAAGGATAAAAATTCTGCTTTCTCTCTGTCATTACATTATCATTCCTTAGCAATGGAGCCATCTCTTTTTCATTGCCCTTATTCCAAACATATCTCAATATACCCTTTTTATTGTCTTTAGTATTTTCTATAGGCCTGAGCTTACTATTACTATTAGTTTCCTTACAATTATTCTTATAGGTCAATGTCTTTCCTTGGTATATGTCTTGGGTTTTATGGCCCTTTTTGTATATGTTCTTTTTTTATCTGAGCTTATCAGAGAGCTCCCTATGCAGCCACATTGGTTACTTTAGATGCTTCCCCTTTTGTTGCCATTACTGTTGTTCACAACTATGTAGCCAGCTTTTTCATTTTTAGAATTTCCCATCCCTTATGAGCCATCTTCAGCCATGGGCCTACTCCTATTTTTCCTGAAACATTTGGAAATCAACTTGCATAAAAACTATGCCCAGTCTTTCTATTGCTGACAGCCTTATTATTTTACTCTAAGATAGCATGGTCATTTTCTCCCAAGATCCCTTTTACTTCTATTTAACTAACCATTTCTTCTTTGTTACCATTCAGAGCAGCAGTTCCCCTTATTTCTTCTTCAACCTTTCGAGAGATGAGATCACCAGCAAGATAGGCCAAGGCTTTATCCTATACTTTGTCTTTCACAGAGTAAGACATAGGAGATAGCTGAACAACTGGAGTTTCTAATCACTATTTCATCTTTCCTCTTACTGGTTTTGTAACCTTTTACAAAGGCATCATCCATAGTTTCCTTCTGGATGAGCAATGTATAGTATATGTAATAATTTGGTTCAATAGACATTTATTATGACACCTTTTCTGTTTCATGAGAGCAGGGATTGTTATGGGGTGGAGTTTTTTTGTCTTCATATCCCCAGAGTCCTTAATAAATTCTTGTTGATTGATTAGTTGATTTATTCAATCTCCACTTGTTTTCATTTAAATTCTTTCCACTTTGTTTTCACTCTCTGCTTCACCGATTTGTCTGCACAGGTGTGTGCCTACTTTGTATATACTTTTAAATAAAGAATCAGTTGCAGCAAACCCTTAGAAACAGAAATGGCTTATTGCATGCTACCCTGTGAATCATATATACTTATTGAAAATCACCCTGCCCATTGAGTTTTGCAACAAACATTCTGACTATGTCCCAAAAGCAATGGTCTACAAATAGACCTCAACACAAAGTTTTTCCATCAAGTAGAAATGATTGCTGGTGGGGGGAAAAGAGCTAAAGTTATTCATTTAATTGTGTAATAGAATAGTTTAAAGCAGTCATAAATACTCCCCTGTCATGATCAAATATTAAGATTGCAAATGCAATAAACATTAGTGCACCATAAATGTCGCTGGGGATTCTCATGTGATGCCCAGTGAAATGAGAAACTAAGTGATCAGATATATTGTTGCCTCTGTTTTAATGGCAACAATATGGCACTTATAAAATTACTCACAGATATATTCGCTATATCATTAAAAAGTGCTGTGTCCATTTTTTAGGTCATTATTCTAGCAAACTTGATTTTTTTAAAAAGGGTTTTGGGCACATTTTTTTCTTTCTGCGGGGAAAAAAAGAACAAGCTGACTAATCTTTAAATAATTGTGTTGTACATTAGATTTGCTAATCTGCAGAGACTATATTTATTTCCCATGTGCATGCTCCATGCCGCTGAATGAGGCTGAGAAGAAAAAAAAGTATGAATAACACATGCTAATAATTCTCATTTTCCAACCCGTAAAAGGTAGCTTCATTCACAGTGCGCCTGGTTTAGTATCTTTACTAAGGCACCTCCTAGGATGCGATTAGAGTCCCTAAGCATGGGGAGGTGGGGCACATACACTTTCCATTGTAGGTCATGCCAGAGAATATTTATGGAAAGTCATATACTCTCACTGTGGGATCCCTGAGCCTGCTTTGGAAGAAATGCAGAAGCTAGCAAAGGCTCTGTTTAGGGAACAATTGCAGCCATGTTAGTCCAACAGCAAAATCAAAAAAGCTCAGCTGGATAATTAGCACCCAAAGTTATAAAATAGCAATTCTGTTCACAATTCATGAGCTTGGATTTGGGATCCGAAATGTTAGTGGGAAGGGGAAGGGAGAGAGGAGGGTTCATGAGTATTCACTGTCATTGAAGGGTTATGGGAAAAGTACTGGGCTTATAGTCCAAAGTCCTTGTTTTCAGACCCAGGCATGACCACGTCATACTAATAATGATAACAATAATAGCTATCATTTGTATAGCAACTACTATATGGTAGGAACTGTGCCAAGCACTTTACAAATATTGTCTCCTTTGATCCTCACAACACCTCTGAACCATAGGTGCTATTATCATTCCTGTTTTACAGTTAAAGAAACTAAGGCAAACAAAGGTTAAGTGACTTGCTTGTGTTTACTTAGCTAGCAAGTATATGAGGCTGGATTTGAACTTGGGCCTTCCTGACTCCTGGCCCACTACTTTATCTGCCATACCACCTAACTACCCTTTACACATATTAGGTATAAGATCTCTCTGGGCCTCAGTTTCTTCACCTCTAGAATTAGAATACTAATGTAAGCAAAGTAGAAATGTTGGGGCCCACAGGAGAGCAGGGTTGTCTACTTCACCCTATCTCCAATGTTTCTAAAAGACATTTGTAGAGTGGTGTACAACTGGATGGGCTCAGAAAAAAAAAAAGATGCTTGGGCACTATTTGTTTCCATGATTTTCAATAGCTAGAAGCCTAAATATTGAGATCTATATGTGGACACACAGTTTAAGAAGTAAGATAAGGGGGCAGCTGGTGGCGCAGTAGATAGAACACCGGCACTGGATTCAGGAGGACCTGAGTTCAAATCTGGCCTCAGACACTTAACAATTACTAGCTGTGTGACCCTGGGCAAGTCACTTAACCCCAATTGCCTCACCAACAAAAAAGAAGAAGAAGAAGTAAGATAGGGGAAAAGCATGGAGATGTCTATGGACTTTGGTCCAATAGAGTTTAGGTTTGGTCTTGGGCTCTAACCCCATGTGGACCAACTAGCTTTGCTTTATTTTCTGGTCAATGACCAACCCTAAAAATTGACCAAAATAAACCAAAATATATAGGCTGAACTTCATACCATTTCTGAGCATTTCTGATATTATTAGTGTCTTATGTGTCTGCTGTGACCTGCTTCACCTTTTCAGAGTTTACTGATGTATGATTTCTACTTGTAGAAGTAAGTCTCAGTAATGGTCCAGACCCTTGTATAGGCTCTGAAAATAGCTTCTTGGATGCAGGACAATTGATGAGTGAAGTTCAAGAGGAAAGCTAAAGGATGACTAGGGTGCCAGCGCAGGAACAGGCAGTCCTTGCAGGGCTTGGGGAGATAGAGAGAGGAATGATCATCAAGACTTGCATGAGGAGTGCTGACCTGAGCTAAGGAAAAAGGGAAAGAAATCCAATTGGCACCAAGACAGCCTAAGATCAAGCACCTTCCTAGATGGGTCAGTATGGCAGAAATTGAAGAAGAACCAGGTCACCATTAGAAAACTAGCTAAGGAGCAGCTAGGTGGTGTAGTGGATAGAGCACGGGCCCTGGAGTCAGGAGTACCTGAGTTCAAATCCGGCCTCAGACACTTAACACTTACTAGCTGTGTGACCCTGGGCAAGTCACTTAACCCCAATTGCCTCACTAAAAAAAAAAAAGAAAGAAAGAAAGAAAAAGAAAACTAGCTAAGATAATGCTGTAGCCCTCCAAAGTCAAGGACAACTTCTGGAAGCACCATGAAAAAGAGTGGCCAGTGCCCATAGAGGTTCTATGGAAAGTAGAGCAAGTAAGGAATTTCTTTTTGCACTCTCCTGCCTCTAATGTGAGTGATCCACCCTGATCTCAAAGAAGTTGTATTCCCCATAGGGAATTAAGTATTGCTCCATTGTTTGCTTTAGTTCTTTTGCCCCAACTATCTTCTGGACCCGAAAGCAGAGGGAGAATGGGAATTGGGAGGGGGGCCTTCTGAGTCCATTTTTACACCTCCCTCTTTGCGCATTTCCTCTGCCTGATTCACACACCCCATGGGGGCCTTTTGGAATATCAGCTCCTAACACAAACTTTATTGGCTAAAATCAGTCTTTAACTAGAAATTTTAGAGCCCAGGGCAAACACATTTGGAAGGGTGACAGCAATTACCTTGAATCAGGGATGGGGAGACCCCAAACTGTAGTTTTTTGTGGGACAATGAGGATTGAGTGATTTGCCCAGGGTCACACAGCTAGTAAGTGTCAAGTGTCTGAAGCTGGATTTGAACTCAGGTCCTCCTGAATCCAGGACTGGTACTTTATCCACTGTGCCATCTAGCTGCCCCCTAAACTGTGGAAAATTAAGCTCCATGGGGTAAAAGACACCAGGGCACCTCCTCATAGCAGGGAAACTGAAATACCTTAAGGCCATTCCTGGAGATGCTGAAGACTGGAGAAGGAATAGAGTACAATCAGGTCAGGATAGTACTTACCTGGTTTGTGGTCACTAGGCAGGGGAGGGGAGAGAAGAAGAAGCCAGGTAGGTTCCTGGTTTTTTGGGTTTTGGGGGGTTGTGTGTGTGTGTGTGTGAAGCAATTGGGGTTAAGTGACTTGCCTAAGGTCACGCAGCTAGTAAGTATTAAGTGTCTGAGGTCGGATTTGAACTCAGGTCCTCCTGACTCCAGGGCCAGTGCTCTATCCACTGTGCCTCCTAGCTGCCTCTAGGTTCCTGTTTTTAACTAAGCATCTTCCTAACTTGGTACAAAACTTAGTTATTTCTATCTGTTGAAGGAGTACAAGTACTATTAATAACCTCCAAATTTCAGCATCCTGGAGCAAGCTCAAGCTACTCTTCCCTCCCCACCAAAAAAAGTTATGATTGGTTACAAATAACATTGACTATGAGAAAACAAAGGCAGCTAGGTGGTACAGTGGATAAAAGCACCAAGCCTGGAGTCGGGAAGACCTGAGTTCAAATCAAACCTCAGACCCTTACTATCAATGTGACCCTGGGCAAGTCATTTAACCCTGTTTGTCTCAGTTTATCATTGGTAAAATGAGCTGGAGGAAAAAAAGGGCAAATCACTCTTTACCAAGAAAACCCCAAAAGGGGTCACAAAGAGTTGGATATCACTGAAAAACAACATCAATATGAGAAGACAAGTAGCTTAAGGAAATCTATCCCCACTGCTGGAGAAACAGTTCAAAGTTAATACCCTTTACACCTGGAGCAACACAGTAGATAAAGCACCAGCCCTGTAGTCAGGAGGACCTGAGTTCAAATCTGGCCTCAGACACTTACCAGCTGTGAAACCCTGGACAAATCACTTAACCTTCATTGCCTCAAATAAAAAAGAAAAAATCCATCGCCAGAGTACTACTGCAAGACTAAGGAAATAGATCAGACATAAGGTCAAATGCCCTGGTTATATGTCCTTCACTCCTTTTGGAAAGGAGAGTTGACTGCTAGCAAACACCTTATAGAGCTTCTTTATTCCATGGGATGTTTGCAGTCCCACTGGGAGTCACAGGGGACATGTCTGCCTGCTTGGAAGGAAATAACTAAATTTGGGATCCCTTCTACAAGGAGAGAATCTGGTACATTATTATATTTTTCTTTTCTTCCTGCACAATAACAGAATAGTATTGTTCTGTGCCTTTAAGCAGAGATCTCAAATATGCAGCCTACAACACTCCCCAGTGCCACCGGAACCAGATGAAAATGTAATTGGAAAACATTTAATGTACTAAATAAAAATACAATGAAACATAGATAATATTACATTTTAAAACTAAGTCAAAATGCAGCCCACAGGGATCCTTCTGGAAGGATTAGCAGGCCCCATTTCCATTTGATTTTGATGCCACTGCCTTTAACTACTTCTGAAAACAGAGTAGTACAGTAGAAAGGGCATCGAATTTTATTTCAGAGGTGGTAGATTCAAATCCTCACTCTGCTGCTTACCACCTATGTGATCTTGGAAAGTCACCTCCCCTCTTTGGGCCTGTTTCTTTAATCTATAAAATGAGGGGAGTCAGACTAGATGACTCCCATGGTCCTTTCAGCTCTACATCTATGATCTATCATCCTGTAATCTTCAGAAGGGGCTGCACTTAATGGTAAGCAAAGAGAATAGGCACATTCTGGTAGCTAAAATATAGGTAATGTTCTATTGGGTTCTATGACTCTGAGCAAGGTACAAGAGGATAAAACTATAAGATCTTGGCTTCCACCAATCCTGACTCTCAATCTACTTCCTCTAAATCCCTGAATGTGAGAATTTAAGGAAATTCTAAGTTTAGTAGATGAAGAGGAATGACTACCTCCTATAATTAGAAAACATTTCACCACTTAAAAGAAGGTCATGGTGAGACTGGACGATGGAAGGATGGAAATTCTGGATCTCAACCGAAGGATTTTGAAATGAATTAGGGTGTAAAGAAGTCATGAGTCTTGTGACAAAGTAGAAAGAGCACTGAATCTGGAATCAGTTGGATTTGTATCCCAGTTCGCCTAAAATCTACATGACTTTCCGTAAATGTTTTAATCTCTCCAGACTTCCCTTTCCTTGTCTATAAAATGATCATATGACCCATAAGGTCCCTTCCAGATCTTTTAAAAAATGCCACTACTTTTTTTTCCTTTTATTTTTTTTTTTGGCAGGGCAATGAGGGTTAAGTGACTTGCCCAAGGTCACAGCTAGTGTCAAGTGTCTGAGACCAGATTTGAACTCAGGTCCTCCTGAATTCAGGGCCAGTGCTTTATCCACTGCGCCACCTAGCTGCCCCCAATGCCACTATTTTTTAGGCCACCTCACTGCTTAATGAAAAGCTGCTACCATTCAGAAGTGCGCTAAGGGCTCCTTGTGTTTTTGTCTGACCAGCCAATTTCACCAAATGCCTAGGGACCAGAGTCAGACTCATTGGACAAAGACATGCTATTTGCTTTTCAGAGACACCTGGTACTTGGAGATGTTTCTGCTTTCCTTCTTTTCCTTTTCATCTTCTCTCGCCCTTTCTCCTTCCTTCCTCTTTTTCATCTCTTTCCCTATTCCTCCCTTCTGCCCCATGGCATGGCACACTTCACTTTGATCCTTTCATCTTAATTCCCACTGGGTGATCTATTCTAGTGGTAATCTAGGGGAAAATAAATTGAGTGCCTCCAGCCACACTCTACAACAAACATCCCCTAAATTAACATACTCCCCTCTCCAGGTTGGGATACCTAAAGAAATTAGATAAGGGCAGCTAAGTGGCACAGTGGATAAAGCACTGGCCCTGGATTCAGGAGGACCTGAGTTCAAATCAGACCTCAGACACTTGACACTTACTAGCTGTGTGACCCTGGGCAAGTCACTTAACCCCAATTGCTTCACCCCACCCCCAAAAAAAGAAAGAAATCAGATAGACCCTCAAAGCTCTGCAGACCAGAATTTGGATAGGAATGATAGCTCCATATCTCAAACTCTGGCACTGCCCATTCCATCTTAGGTTTGTAGGATCATAGATTCAGAGCAGAAAGTTATCTTAGAGGTCATCTAATCCAACTCCCCATTTTATAGATGAGACACAGAGGTTAAATGACTTGTCTAAGGTCACACAGGTCGCCAGAGACAGGATCAGGATTCCAACCCAGGACCCCCACAGTTATTTCCACTTCACAGAGCAATTTGTCACCTGGGATCGGGATTAGGCAAGGATGCAGCATCTGCGAATCTGTTTTGCAATCACAGAGATATTTTCTGAGCTTCTCCATCTTGGATGATTTCTAGGCTACTCTAGAGACCTACCAATGTTCACTTTTTTTTCCAATTTCAACAGACACTCTATCCCAGACTTGCTGTCAGATAGGAACCTGGCAAATGGCAGAAACGCGGATGCATTTTTTAAAATTCAAGAGACAAGTCCTCATTAGGCCTCATACTGATCAGCTGGGGCCCCCACTGCTTTAAAGCTGAGCTCTGGTTTGAATAGCAAGGGAATGGCCAATGAATTCTTGTCAGTTTAACTCCTCTGGGCCATTCACATCAAGGCCCAAAACAAAGGAAGGACATTTGCACTGTACTTTCCAAGCCAATAAAAAGAAAGAACTCCAAGTATTGGCAGCCCTAATGAAGTTTAAATGAATGATCCTCCCTGATTGCCCGCTGCCACTGGCAGGGTTTGATGGATCATTCATTAATACACATGAAGCCCTTGGCTGGTGCTCTCTATTGGCAGCTCCCCTCTTACACGTCCCCTGGAGTCCCAAGATGATCATCCATCTCTAAGCTACCCCTCCTTACACAAAACCCAGCCAGTTCACACTGCTGAGCCTGTCTAATGACCCTTGATTTAATACTTATTGATTACCAAGGGCCATAATAGGACAAAATGTCCCAGGTACTAAGGGATAGCTAACTGGGCCAGATTCATTCAGAGCAAGGGTCAGGATTTTTAAAAGATCAGCCAGATCCAGAGAGGGACTTTCAGCCCAGAAAAGTAGAGTGCAAATTAAAATGAAAAGAGCAAGCCATATGTGCCATTACTGGGACTCAGGTAGCAACAGAGGGAGTCCAGCGATGGAAGGATGGGACCAGGAATCATTGGTAAATATACCCACAAATACCTATTCTAAGGGCAAGCAAAAAATAGACCATAGTTCCAAAAGCAGAGAGATTAGTCCTATTTAATTCAGTTGTTCCAGTCATGTCGGATTCATCGTGACCTCATTTGAGGTTTTCTTGGCAAAGATACTGGAGTCATTTGCCATTTCCTTCTCCAGCTCATTTTATGGATGAGGAAATGGAGGTAAATAGGGTTGAGTAATTTGCCCAGTGACTGGCTAGTAAGTGTCTAAGCCTGGACTTGAACTCACTTCCTCCTGACTCCAGGGCTGGCATCCTATCCACTTTGCCACCTAGTTGTCCCATTTAATTCAATAAACATTCATTAACATTAAGCTCTTAGCTGTTACCTGGCACTGTTCTGGGGACTAAGAATTTTTTAAAAGGTCCCTGCTCTCTTGTAACTTACTTTCTACCAGGAATATGAGAACCATGAGATCAGAGAATCATAAATTTTGGAGATGAAAGACATCTTAGATAGAGGCTACCTGGTCCAACCAATTCATTTTACAGATGAAGAAACTGAGGGCCAGAGAAGTTATAAGCAATGCAACCCAGGTCCTCCAACCCCAAAAAATAATGGACGATCTTTCCCCGGGTGCCATATTGCTTCTATTCATTAGCCAAGTTTTAAATAGAGTCCAAAATCTTGAATCTTTGCCCAAAGAGGGCTAAGGCAGATGATCTGCAAGCTTCAGTAGGCAGCTGGTCAGTGTTAGGGGAGTCCAGAAGCAGGGGGTCAGGAATGCAAACTTAAGAGGCTGGGGCTCAGGAACAGAAAACTCAGTCTCTGAGAAAATGAAATATTACTCAGGAAATCCATTCCCTGGGAACTGGGGTGCTGGAGCAGGACAAACATCGATTTAACTAAACACTGGGTCAGTAAAGAATTATAATGCCCTCCATCTTTCTAAGCAAGATTGATCCCAGAGTCTAGGGATAGGGCTGAGCCATTTGTTGAGGACTGAGCTTGCCCAAAGGACCTCTCAGGGTGGGAGTCAAGCAGGACATTCCACCAGAATATAGACCCCACCTTTGCCACCCCAATTATCTCACATTCTGGTCCAGAACCAATTAAGTCAGTTCTACAGCTTCCACAAGATTCAATAAACATTTCAGTGCCTGCTTTGTGTAGAGCACTGGGCTAGGCCTGGGGGAGACACAAAGTTTAAATACAGTAAGTAAGACCTCTGCTTTCATGAAGCTTATAGTTTATAGTAATAGAGCTAAGACACAAAGATAATTATAACACACAATAATGTATAAGGGAATTAAGGAGGTGCAAGACTATGTACTATGTACAAGAAATGACAAGTAAGAGATGTCAGGAAAATCTGGGAAAAACCAGGAGAATACTTTATACAGGAACAATAAAATTATAAAGAAAAAACAACTTTGAAACACTAAAGGACTCTGATCGATACAATGACCACAACTCAAGAAGACTGATGACCCCCTCACCCCTTGACACAGGGGTAATAGATTCTAGATACAGAATGAGATGCACATCTTTGAACATGGCAAATGTATGGATTTGTTTTGCTTGACTATGCTTATTTGCTACAAGGATTATATTTTTCTTGGGGTAGATGTAATTCAACAGTAGAGGAAAGGTAATTAATTAGCAATAGAGTTGCCGACCAAAAAGAAAAAAAAGGACGTTGAAGCATTTTTTAAAGTAATAAACATTTTTATTTATAGTTTTGGGTTCCAATTTTTATCTCTCCTTCCCTCCCTCCCCTTTCCCCTCCCTGAGGTGGTGAGCAATTAGATATGGGTTATACATGTATGATTATGTAAAGCATTACCTATTAGACATTTTGCATAAGAAAACTTGAATAGAAAAAATGAAAGAAATTGAAAAATAGAATGCTTCAGCCTGTGTTCTATTGATATCAGTTCTTTCTTTGGAAGTGGATAGTATGTTTCATCGATAGTCCTTTGGGATTGTCTTAGATCATTGTATTGCTGAGAATAGTTAAGTCATTCACAATTCTTCATCAAACAATATTGCTGTCTCTATGCACAACATTCTCGTGGTTCTGCTCAGTTCACTATACATCGGTTCATGCAAGTCTTTCCAGATCTTTCTGAAATCATCCTGCTTGTCATTTCTTATAATAATATTACAATAATATTCCATCAGGGGCAGAGCCAAGATGGTGGAGAGAAACCAGAAAGTTGCCTGAGCTCTCCCAAGTTTCCCTCAAAAACAACATTTAATTCAAGCCTCTAAATGGATTCTGAAACTACAGAACATACAAAAAAAGAGAGACACAATCTTCCAACTTGAGATAATTTGAAAGACTTCAGGAAAGGTCACTCTCTCCAGCAAGAGGGGAGCACAGCACAGTGCTGCACTGAGGGGATCTGGACAAGTCAGCAGGAAGCTCTTGGCCACAGTAGAGCAACTGAGGCCCCTTGATCCTGGCTCAGCAAGGTGGTGGCGCATAAGGCCAGTGAGATCCACCAGCACCAGCTGAAAGGGCAAGCTGCTAGCTGGAGGGCCACCCACAGGACAGGCACACCCAGGCCTGGCCATCCCAGCTCACTGGGAGCAAGTGCAGGGAGCAAGCCCAGGGCAGTGAGAAATCCACAAACCATAGAGGCCTCAGAGTAGAAAGCCGGGGACACAGCCCCTACACCCCAGCACAAGAAGATTAAAATGGTCACCCTTGTGCCCAGGAGCAGACCTGAACTTTAAAAGAATAAGCTGCAATATGAGTAAGAAACAGAAAATGGCTCTTACCATTGAGAGCTTCTGTGTGGACAGGGAAGAGCAAAACAGAAACTCAGATGAGGACAAAACTCTCAAATCGTCTACATGTGAAGCCTCAAGAGGGAAAATGGCTTAGTCTCAAGACCAAAAAGCCTTCTTAGAAGAGCTCAAAAAAGGATTTTCAAAATCAATTGAGAGAGATAGAAGAAAAAATGGGGAGAAAAATGAAAACAATAATATTCCATCACCATCATATACCACAGCTTGTTTAGCCATTCCCCAATTGATGGGCATTCCTTTGATTTCCAATTCTTAGCCACCACAAAAAGAGCTGCTATAAATATTTTTGTACAAATAGGCCTTTTTCTCTTTTTGGGGATGTCTTTGGGATGTAAACTTAGCAGTTTTACTAGGTATTGCTGGATCAATGGGTATGCACAGTCATTGAAGCATTTTTAATACACAAAGTAAAACTAAAGGAATAAACACAGATACACAAGAAAACTTTGAAAATACTATATTGAATTTATGCTTTTGAAAAAAAAAAGCAAGCTTTAAGGTCAGACATGATAGCACATGCCAATAATCCCTGCTTCCAGGGATGCTGAGGCTGGAGGATTTCTTGAGCTCAGGATATCTAAGTTGCAGTGAGCTATGCCAATCAGGCATCAGCATTAAGTTTGGCATCTGCGTGGTGAACCACCAGGAGTGGGGGCCACCATATTGCCTAGGGAGGGGCAAGCCAGCCTAGGTAAGAAAGGGAATTGGCTAAAAGCTCTGTACTAATTAGCAATGGGATCAGACCCATGAGTAACCCCTGCATTTCTAGTCTGGACAAGATGGGGAGACTCGGTCTTTCAAAAAAAATTAATGAGTGAATGGATAGATAAATGATTGAATGAATGATAAAGAAATGAATGAATATAAAGAACCATCTCTAAGTTCTCTTTCTACTTAAGACTTTACCATTTGATAATATCATAGGAGATTTTGTCATACATTGCTAAAAATCAAAATACCCTCCCTTGACCCAGACACCATGTTTCTAAAGACACTTTTTGTGCAGGCAATGAGAGAGGTTAATACAAGCTTCCAGTTAAGTCTAAGGCAATTGCTTTCAGGTTCCTTTTTGACCTTCCCTCCCTTAAAGATAAGCTGATTTTTGTTGCATTTTGAGAATATGTGGTCCATTCTTTTATAGTACACAGTCACAAAATGCAACAAAAACCAGTTTATCTTTATCTGGAGACAAAACCCCTTATAAAAATACAGACAGCAAATAAAAAAGATTTAAATAAAGCGGGGAAACTCCAGAGAGTAGTGATGCCAATTGGCCAGGCTAGGATGAAGCCGGGGAGAGAAAGCAAAAAAGCTTCACCATGTCTCTCACAGTGTAGTAAACAGGTATCTCTAGGCAAATAGCAAGTATTATGCAGGTGTAATCATTCCTTAAGAAGGTCAGTGATCCAGAAAGGACTCTGACTATTGATGGTTATCTTCAGTGTGAAGGAGCAGCAACTTTCTTTGGTTGCTAGGGAGCTTCCTGCCAAGAGCAAAGATTCCCCGGCTTCCCCTCATCCCCATCATTTCTGTCTCCTATGGTTCGTCAGTCCCTTCTTCCAGCTTGGAAAAACCATACTTTTCATAGGCCCCTTTGCCAATAAGAAGCTACACTCCTATTAAAGCTAACTATGACTGGGAGAACTCTTTTGGCTGCCACACTACAGACTTGGCTCATAGTGAGTTTGCAAGTGGCTAAAAAGCCTATTTCTGTTGTTGGTCAGTCGTTTCAGTTAAATCTGACTCTTTGTGACCCCATTTGGGGTTTTCTTGGCAAAGACATGGGAGGTTTGCCAATTCCTTCTCCAGCTCATTTTCCAGATGAGGAAACTGAGGCAAACAGGGTTAAGTGACTTGCCCAGGGAGCAGCTAGGTGGAACAGTGGATAAAGCACTGGCCCTGGATTCAGGAGGACCTAAGTTCAAATCCAGCCTCAGACACTTGACACTTACTAGCTGTGTAACCCTGGGCAAGTCACTCACTTAACCCTAATTGCCCCAAAGAAAAAAACAGTGACTTGTCCAGAGTCATGAAGTTTATCTGAGGCCATAAGATGAGCCTTCCTGACTCCAGGCCCAGTGTTCTATCCACTGAATTAGCTAGGTGACCTGTCTTTTTTTTTTTAATTATCTACCACCCAACCAGTCCCCACAACTTACTTTCTACAGTTTATTTCCTGAGTCAAACTGAGAAAGAACATTTATCCTTATCACATTTCATTTTATTAGACTTGAACCATTATCTTAGCCTATAATGATTCAATTCCAGATCTTGCTGAAAAAGAATATGGAACTTATAAGGAAATATGAAAAACATATAAACTATAGAAAGCCATAAAGATTAATATAGGGATTGGAACTGTGAAAAGGAATGGATTTGGAGTCAGAGGACTTTGGTCATATCCCAAGCTAACCACTTCCTTGTGACAATGGACATGTCACTATGCCCCTTTGGGCCTCAGTTTCCTCAATTGTAAATTAAGAAGAGTAAACTTGATGGCCTCTATGATTGTACATGTATAACAGATTATTTACCATCTCATAAAAGGGGATTGGGAGGGAAGGATAGAATTTGGTATTCAAAAAAATTTTAATATTAAAAATTGTTTTTACATGCAATTGAAGAAAAATAAAACATTTTTAAAAGGTATTGAAGCATTCCTCTAGACATGGTCAATTCAATGGACAAAAAAGGACTAAGGCTATTGATGTCATTTCCTCATTGTCTAAATATTAAATAGAGCTAGGAGGTAGATGGGGCTCTAAGATGATTGGCTGGTAGAGCCCAATGGAATCTTCAGCTAAATCAACTTAAAATCTCAATGGTTAGCCTAATTGAATATCCTTCTCCTGTTATGGCTAAGTAAATCTCCTTTTGTTAACTATTAAATGGAGTGTCTCATGTTGCTCTAATATCAAAACTGAATTACTAGGATACTGTGCTGAGTCAGACTCAGACAAAATCACCAGAGCAAAGAATATCAGAATTATCAGCTCCTTGTTCCTAAAGATTATGCTTCTCTCTTTTAAAAAATATTCATTTGTTTTTAACATTCTTTTTTTTAATTTTTGAATTCCAAATTCTCTCCCTCTTAATCCTTCTCTGTCCATTGTGAAAGCAAGAAATGGAATATCAACTATATATGTTAAATCAGGCAAAACATATTTCCACATTAAGCATGTTTCAAAATAAAAAACAAAAAAAAATCAATCAATTTGCATTCAGTTTCCATTAGTTCTTTCTCTGAAGGAGAATAGCATTTTTCATTATAAGTCCCTCCCAATTGTCTTGGATCATTGTATTGATCAGAATAGCTAAGCCATTCACAGATGATCATTGTACAAATTTGCTGTTACTGTGGACCTTGTTCTCCTGGTTCTGCTCACTTCACAATGCATCAGTTCATATAAGTCTTCCCAGGTTTTCCTGAAACCGTCCTCCTCATCATTTCCTGTAACACAATGGTGTTTCATTACAGATTGTGCTTCTCTTAAAGCAAGCAAAGATTGCTTTGGCTTTTTTGGGTGCCATAACCTTTCATTAAGCAATCAAGTCATCATATACCAAGAGCTTTCCCCTCTCAGCTAAATATTATAGGATCAAACACCTAGAGCAGGAAGGGGTCACAGAGGCCATTTATAGCCTAACTCCCGCATTTTATGAATTTAAAAAATGAGTTTCAGGGAGGTTGTGACTTATTCAATGTCACACAAGTAGTAAACATCAAAGACAGCATTCAAATTCAGGTCCCCTAATAACAGAATCAGTGTGGTTTCTATTGTAGCCAATTACCTAAGGCCAGAGAGGTTAATTGATTCCCCTAAAGGTAGCCAGCTTGTCCACAACCAAGCCATGATTCTTCTCCTTTCTGAAGGTTTGGGTTTTACCTATTATTTCTATCTCCCACCTAAGCTTCTATTTCTGCATCTGACAGTAAGGAATGCCTCACTCATCACATTGGCAGAAATCAAATTAATAGCTGAAAATGATATCTTCCCCTCCCCTCCCCCATTCAATTGCTCTGAGATCTAATTGGGTTCCCTTCCACTCACCTTGTGCAGGAAAGAGAGCTAGTTCACTCCTAAGTGGAAAGGACAACAGGATATGAGAGCAGCTTAAGTTCCAATAAGATCATGTTTTATACCAAAGAGGGGGAAAAATCTTTCTGCAACCGACACTTAACTTATACAGCTCCTCTCAGAGCTTAATTATAATGAGAGTTATATAGGCGTATCTTGATAATAAAGAGAGTTTGCATACACTCATTAAAAATTGGCTACAATAGTTCTGGATGCCTACAGAATCCCAAATTTGGCATCTGAAAAGGCAGCCTGTGCCACCAAAAAAAATGAGCAAAATGCCCTTGAGTCTCCCCCCACCCCAGACATTGGACTGTCAATATATCATCTTCCTTTGCTGGGAAAGGGGATGTATCACAACTGTTATATCTAGAATCACAGAATTATTGAATATTAGAATTGCTAGGAGATTTAGAGGTCATTCCATCCAACCTTCTCATCTGATAGATCAGGAAACCAAGACTTGGTGACAGGAAGTGGATTGTTCAAGGTCCTTCACCTAGGACTCAAAAAACAGATCTTCTGATGCCAGGTCCAGTGCTCCTCTAAAGCAACCTAAAACATGTTGTAGCCCTCTGTTTTAGAGGTGGCATAGTGGATAAAGCACCGGCCCTGGATTCAGGAGTACCTGAGTTCAAATCTGGCCTCAGACACTTGACACTTACTAGCTGTGTGACCCTGGACAAGTCACTTAACCCCCATTGCCCCCCCAAAAAAAGTTGCCAGTCTGCATCAGTATGGTGGACTCTCATACTAATGAAATATCAGCCTTCTTCTGCAACTCCTCGCCACCTTTATACCCTCCCAGCAATTTTTTGTTGTTGTTCAGTGGTTTTTTTGGTCATGTCCAACTCTTTGTAACCCCATTTTGGATTTTCTTGGCAGAGATCCAAGCTGGCTTCTCCAGATCATCTTACAGATGGGGAAACTGAGGCAAATAGTTAACTGACTTGCCCAGGGTCAGATTTGAACTCAGGAAGATGAGTCTTCCTGACTCTAGGCACTCCACCACTTAGCTGCCCCTCCTACCCCCCTACCCCAACCAAAAAAAAGGAGCAAAACACTGTGCTAAGTAGCTACTTGGAATACAAAGATGAATAAAACATGGTCTCTATCCTTAAGGGGCTTATGTTTTCCTTACAGTGAATTCTCTACCAACAAACCTATAAAACAAATAGCAAGACTTTGATTAGGGCAGAATAATAAACTGGATAGAGTAGAGACGAAACCTGTGTTTTTACTAGTACAGGAAACTTCCAATCTAGGAAAATCCATTTATCAATGCAGGGCATTAACCTCTCTGAAACTTATAGTCTTAGAGAGTTTCCTAGACTGTTGAAAAGTTAAATGACTTGATCACACAACCAATATGTGTTAGAGACAAGACTTGAACCCAGGTCTTCCAGAGTCCAAGACTGGTTCTTTAGTCACGATACCACAAAGAGAAAATTTCATAGTAGGCTCATTCTCTGCTTCTCATGAATAAAGGAGTATAATAGATCAAAAAAATGTCCATTCCTGTGGGAAAGAGAACTTGATAATTTATAACCCTAAAGTTGTATTGAAGCAAGAATACTTCCCATCTCCCAACAGCCCCATCTTTCATCAACTGTCAACATATCAACTGCTGCTCTGCCACACTTCCACAGCTGTTGTTCCTCTCTGTCCACAGAACTGCTATTTGCTGCTTCTCCACTAACTTATCATTTGTTGCTAGGGCTTCTTCAATGGAGGATGCATTCTCACTGTCTTGTGAGATTTCCCTGGCCAACATTCTTAGGGGCTAACCAACATATTTTCAGCTATTTTTTTTTAATGTATGAGGTATTTTATTTTTTCCGTTACATGTAAAGATAGTTCTCAACTTTTGTTTATACATGCTTTACAATTTCAGATTTTTCTCCCTCCCTCCCCTCCCTCCCCCCTCCCCTAGACAGCAGGTAATCTGATATAGGTTATATCTATATATCTCTATACATATACATATAGATATAGATATATATACACACACACATATATATATATACACATAATAACATTAATCCTATTTCTGCATTAATCCTGTTACAAGAGAAAGAATCAGAGCAGTGATGCCAAACCTCAAAATAGAAAAAAAAAACAACAGCACCCAAAACAAAAGAAATAATATGGTTCAATCAGCATCTATACTCCACAGTTCTTTCTTTCTTTTTTTTTCTTGGATTTGGAGATCCTCTTCTATCATGAGTTCCCTGGAACTCTTCTGTACCATTGCATTGGTGAGAAGAATATAGTCCGTCACAGTAGGTCAACACTCAATGTTGATGATACTGTGTACAATGTTCTTCTGGTTCTGCTCATCTCACTCATCATCAGCTCACGTAAGACCCTCCAGGTTTCTCTGAACTCTTCCTGCTCATCATTTCTTACAGCACAATAGTATTCCATTGTATTCATATACCACAACTTGTCCAGCCATTCCCCAATTGATGGGCACCCCCTCAACTTCCAATTCCTTGCTACCACGTAAAGAGCAGCTATAAATATTTTTGTACATGTGGGTCCCTTTCCCCCTTCCATGATTTCTTTGGGCAAAAGACCTAAAAGTGGGATTGCTGGGTCAAAGGGTATGCACAGCTTTATCGCCCTTTGGGCATAATTCCAAATTGCTCTCCAGAATGGTTGGATCAGCTCACAGCTCCACCAACAATGCATTAGTGTTCCAATTTTCCCACAGCCTCTCCAACATTTATTATCTTCCTTTTTTGTCATTTTAGCCAATCTGATAGGTGTCAGGTGGTACCTCAGAGTTGTTTTAATTTGCATCTCTCTAATCATTAGAGATTTAGAGCATTTTTTCATATGGGAATAGATAGCTTTGGTTTCTTCATCAGAAAACTGCCTGTTCATATCCTTTGACCATTTCTCAATTGGGGAATGACTTGGATTCTTATAAATTTGATTTAATTCCCTATATATTTTAGAGATGAGGCCTTTATCAGAAGCACTGGCCTCAAAAATTGTTTCCCAGCTTTCTGCCTCCCTTCCAATTTTGGATGCATTGCTTCTGTTTGTACAAAATTTTTTTAATTTAATATAATCAAAATCATCCACTCTGCATTTTATAATATACTCTATCTCTTGTTTGGTCAAAAACTGTTTTCCTTTCCAAAGATCTGATAGGTACACTATTCCTTTCTCTCCTAATTTACCTATGGTATCACCTCTTATGTCTAAATCATGTATCCATTTTGACCTTCAGCTATTTTTTAAAGCAGCCCTATATCCATGCTGGGCAAGAACACAAAAGGACCCTTCAGTTAAATGAAAAGACTAGTTTTTCCAACCTTTAAATTCAAAATAAGGAAAGAACAGGGCTTCACAAGTCATATAAAGCATGCATATGCAAAAGCATCATTTCTGAAGAACTCTGATTCCTTGAAGTTGTGGGACCTCTACAAAACTGGGCACTTACTGCATTAGATGGACTCTACCTAAAGTTCTAGTCTATGCTATCTTTACTGAGAGGATTTAAGAGAGTCCTTCAGGTACACAGGGATTGAAATGACCTCCAGAAAAAAGTCTGAACCAGGTATTTGTGGCCTCTGAACAAAATTATTAAATTATATCCTTTGAGTATAACTGTCCATCAGAAGATTTCAGTCTTTGCTACATGTGTGACTCAACTTAGCACAAAATAAATACCTACAAGCCATGGACCACAGTATTTTCTGTCATTAAAAAAAACACACGGGGCAGCTAGATGGCACAGTGGTTAAAGCACCGGCCCTGGATTCAGGAGTACCTGAGTTCAAATCCGGCCTCAGACACTTGACACTAGCTGTGTGACCCTGGGCAAGTCACTTAACCCCCATTGCCTGCAAAAAAAAAAAAAAAACCACACACTAAGAACTACCAGGAAAGCTGGGAAGCAGTTAGAGCAGCTACTTGTTTCTTATGCCACAATACATTTGGAAAGGATAAAGATAAAAAGTCATACCATAAAAAGTTAGAAGAGAATGGGAGGTTACATCTCTCACAATTATGAGTAGAAGAAAAGTTCATAACCAGACAAGGGAATAAAGAGATCATAAAAAACAAAATTGACAGTCTTGATCATATAACATTTAAAAACTTTTGCACAAATAAAATCAACACATTTGGAATCAGGAGAAAAGATATAGAATGGGGAAAAAAGGTTTGCAGCAAAAATCTTTGATAAAATTCTGGTATACAAAATCCATATAAAAGTGAACAAAGAATATAAACAATTTTCAAAGAAAAAACTATTGATTACAATCTAAAAATGTTTCAAATCATCAGTAATCAGAAAATGCAAATTAAAACTACCCTGAGGTACTACCTCATAACCATCAAACTAAGAAAGATGTTAAAAGATGAGAAAACAGTTGAAAGACTTGTGGAATGTAAGAGAATGTAATTCACTAGTTGGGGGAGGAGCTGTAAATTAGTTTCAACTGTTCTGGAAAGCATTTTGGAGTTATGAAACAAAAGTTGTTAAAATATTCTTACTCTTTGACCTAAAGATCCAGCTCCTAGAACTTTAGCCCAGTGAAGGATCAACAGAGACATAAAAAATGCTCATAACAACAATATTCATGGTAACAAAAATCTGTAAACAAAATATGTGTCTAGTAACCACAGTATGCATCTGGTATTTAATATCGCAGCATGTAAAGGTTATAGATTAATACTCTCCTGTAAGGGATGGCAAAATTGAAAAATCAGAGAAAGATAGGAAAGTTTTGTATGAAGTGCTTCGAAGTGAATAAAACAGTCAAAACCCAATATAAATAAAGTCAACAGTAAGCGACTGTTCTGGTCAGTGTTAGTACCATGCTGTTAAAATAAAAGAGACATTCTTCCTTTCTGTTAAAAACCTATACTCTGTTCTGAAAATGTATTTTGTAAAGTGGCTAACTTGGGTATCAGTTGGGAAGTACCTTTTGGCTCAAAACAAATCAATGAAATTTTTAGTTTAAAAAAATCCAAAAAATGAATTTATGCTCTATGAAGGTCTTAATTTTTAGAAAGCTGTTTGGCAAAGCCTTCCCATACTCCTCACATCACCTGTTTCAGACCTTTTCCACTTCTCTTCAAGCCTTGATGAGAGAGGGATTCAGAGGATGACTAGAGTACAGGCAGCATGGTATGGAATAGTGGCAGAAAATTGTGATGAAGTCCTGGTTCCAGAAAGGTGAAAGCACACCTATGAGAGCCCAAGGTGGTTCCAGGGGCAGAGTCCAAGGTTGGGAGGGAAGAGGAGGAAGGAAATGATGAGGATAATGAGGATGAAAATGGTGGCCAGGAAGTTACCACCTCTGTCTTAATTCTTTCTCTTACTGCCTGCCCCCAGGCCTTGTTCCATCAACCATTCCCTCTCTTTCTTCCATCTTCAACCCCTCTTTCTTTCTTGGTTCTTCCTCCTTTTTCTGTCAGCATTTCATCTTTCCACTCTATATTATCTTGCTTTTCTGTCTCTTTCTTATTCTTCCTTGTACTATACTTACCTGCATAGATGTTGTAGTTCTCCTTTCCCCACATTAAAATATGTCTTTGAGGGCAGGGACTATATTTTTTTTTCATTTTTGTGCCCCCAGCAATGAACCACCTACCAAAAATTTGTTGAATTAAATGAAATCCCTAATTTATTGATGAGGAAACTTAAGTCTGGAAGTCTCCAAGTTCCTTCACTTCTTGCTAGTTAGTTTTCTTCCTAAAATATGATGCCCAAAACTAAGTACAATACTCTAGATGTGGTATGACCAGCACTGAACAGAGTAGAATTATCTTCTCCCTTGCTCTGGATTCTAGGATCCTGATCCAGAAGGAAACTTCACTCTCAAATGATCACCCTTAGGAGCTCTATAAGGGCACCTCGGAAGACACATTGAACTGGTAGGACAATGGCTGCATCACTTTAAGAGTTACAGAATTTAGCCCTGGACCATAATCCTCCCTAATCAGAGGCAGTATTTGGACCCAGGTCTTCCTCACTCCATGTCCAGCTCTCTACTCACCACCCTTAGCTGCCTCTCACCCCATCTTGACTGAGTGACCAAGGTCACTCGGTTAGTATGTGGCAGAGCTGGGTTTCAAATCCAGATTATCCAGCTCCAAGACCAGCATTCTCTCTACCATGTTTACTCAGTAATAATTACAACTAATACAGGCTTTCGGATCTGCAAAGGGCTTGCACAGTGTCTCACTGCAGTTTTGTGTTCCGTGCCCTCCCCATATCCTGACGTTCCAGTCTATCATTCAGCTGAGTGAGTATATCCATCAGACCTGTCAGATTGTCTGGGGCAGGATGTCCTGCTAAGCATTCTGGGAGCCCTTCACCCAAGTCCATCTTAAAGATTTCCTCTCAATCACAAATGTCCCTCAACTGGCAACATTCTTTCAGATATTCAAGGAGAGGCTTTCCACCCTGTCTGGTGCTTACCATGGAAGCTACAGACAGCATCTTGTGTCTTATGAGAGTAAACAAGTTACCCATTAACCAGCTCCAAAATGTTGGTAGTTTCCCCCAAAAACAGGCTCTCCTCCTCTATCGAGTCGACCACTCAGTCATGGGCTAGTCCTCCCAGCATGACATAATGGAAAGACTACTAGATTGGAGCAGCCGGGTTCAAATTCTGGCTCAGCTGCTTTTGGGAAAGTCACTTTTTCTCTCTGAATCAGATTTCCTCATCTGTAGAATGAGGGGATTGCACTCCATGTCTTCTGAGAAAGCATTTCCTGATCCTCACAGCTGCTAGGGCCTTCCTCTTACATTTTATCTAATATATGAGTGTATGTGTCTATGTGTGTCTATATATAATATCCATGTTATGCATACATATATATTAGTTTAAAAATGCAAGTGAGGGGTAACAAGGAAAGAGGTAAGGCTCGTTATGTATAGCACAGAAAAGAAAACACAGGTGTAAGGTGTTCAGAGGATTAGATTGAGGGCATCAAGTGTTTTCCCAAGGTTGAGTCAAAAAACAACAGGCAATACAAGAAAGTCAGAGGGGAGGGGGTAGCTCTGTAGAGGATGCTTCTTTGTCCAAAGATTGCTAGGAGTAATCTGCTTTTCAAGTCTACCTTCCCTACTCTTGGCAGGAAAGACTCATCTAGCACAGTTACCTAGGACTTTGTAGAAAAGGAGAAAGCAACTTTAGGAAAAAAATGACTTCTGAAAACTAAATTTTACCATTCAAATAAACCTCATGTGTAATGCTTTAAATCATTAAGAAACAAAAAAGAAGGGGAAGTGTCTCCTCAGCACTTAGCATAGCACCTTGACATATAGTGGGAACATAATAAAAGCTTATTGGATTGAATTTAATCAAGAGAGATAATCAGCATGCTACATGATAGAATCAAGATTCATAATGGCCTTAACAGGCTGGAACAGAGACCAAAACCAGCAAAATGAAGTTTAGTATAAAGATGAACATATAGTCCAGCATATAGGCTCAAAAAAAATCAACTCCACAAACCAGAAAAACAAAATGCACAATGATAGCTGCATTTATATGGTGCTTTAAGGCTTGCAAAGAACTTCACATGTTACCTCATTTGATCTTTTCAACAACACCGGGAAGTAGGTGCTAATATTATTCCCATTTTCTATATCCTAGCTTCTTAAACTATGGGTAACTGAATGTGCAGGTTGTGAAAAAATTGGCAACAGTAAAAGGTTATGTATGCCTATTTTATATACCTATGTAACTGGGATTACTTAAAAATCTCTTGGATGAAAAGGGGTCTTGAGTGCAAAAGGTTTAAGAAGTCCTGTTCTAGATGATGAAACTGAGACCTAGAAAGGTCGAGTAATTTGTCCAGTGTCACAGAGATAGTAAATCTGAGGTAGGATTTAAACTCAGGTCTTCATGACTTCTAACTACTGTGCCCACTGAACTGCCAATATAAATGCAAAGAACAAAAAACATAAAACTGAACATTCCTTGGACCTGAAGAAGAGTTGAGAAAATATACTTCCTCTCTCTTCATTGCAGAACTGGGGGACTATGGGTGTAGAATATTGCATATACTATCAGATTTAATTGATGTATTATAGGAGTTTGCAGATTTGCTTTTTTCTCTTTCATTTCTTATTCTTTGTTATAACTGATGAGTTGCTGAGAAAGGAAGGAGGAATGGATAAATTCAAAAATTAAGGTACTATGAAAACAAAAAATATCAATAAAAGTGAAATAGTCAATAAGCATTTATTAAGTACTTATCATAGACCCAGAACTGTACTAATGACTGGGAATACAAAGAAAAGCAGTCTTTGACTTTAAAAGTAAAAAAATAAATAATCCACTGCATAAGTATAATGAGAATTATCAAGGCCTTCCTTACAGTATCAACTCAAGTATCTCTGAAATCATTGTGGTCACATACCCTTCCTGTAGAAATTAAAAAGAGGCAACTTCCATTTAAAATTTTGTAATTTTAATTGGCTAAATTTCTCCATCTTCACTTTTAATTTCATGTCTTCACATCTCCAAACCAATCAAAGTCAAGGAACTGAAGAAAAGCAGATTTCCTTGTCATCTGATGCCCTTCATTTATTAGTGTAGTATTGTACATTGTTTAATAAAATGTTGTGGTATTTCATGACTTCAGACCATATTGATCACTCCTATTCCTTAGGTCTCTTGAATTTATGGTCTGACCACATAACTAGATTTTTAGTATATGATATTCTCGAGATATCTGTACCATATAATTAAATACAAGGCCAAATAAGGGGCTCAGTGGATAAAGCACTGGGCTTAGAATCAGGAAGACTCATTCTCCTGAGTTCAAATCCCACCTCAGACACTTATTAGCTATGTCGCCCATGGCAAATCACTTGACCCTCTTTGCCCACATTTTCTCATCTGTAAAATGAGCTGGAGAAGGAAATTACAAATCACTCCAGTATCTTTGCCAAGAAAACCCCAAATGGAGTCACAAAGAGTCAAACGTGACTGAAAAATGACTGATGGACAATAATAATTGAATACATTGTCATATCAGAATATAAGCTGATATAATATTGCCTTACATATTTATTGTTTCATGTATGTGTTTCCTCAAATAGATTATAAAGTCCTTCAACGCAAATTATTTACCAAGTGTCTACTATATTCAAGGAACTGGGCTGGGATCTAGAAATACAAAGAAAATTAAATAGTACATGCCCCTAAGGAGTTTAGATTCTATGGAGGAATAAACACATACCCATATAAGTAAATAGAGTACTCTTGAGGAAAAGAGAGAGAGCATCAATAACTGGGAGGGGAAGAAGGGGTTTTTTTTAAGTTTCACGTAGGAACTTGAACCTGAGTTGAGCCTTGAAAGAATCTAACAATTTTGAGTCAGGAGTGAGAAGAGAGTGCATTCCTGGAAAGGGGGATAGCCTGCATAAAGGTGTAGAGAGGGGAGATAGAGGAATGCTGAGCCTGCAGAATAGTAAGCCAATTTGTCTGGAAGACAGCCTATGATGGGGGAAGGGAGGTGGAAGAAATACAAGAAATGAACCTGTGATTTTATTGGGGAAAAGGAACTCCCTTTACTACTGCAGGTTGGCACCTTTTCTGCAACTTAAAGATTTAAAGAAAAGAGCCAATATGGCCAAGCAATAGGAATAAGAAGAGCTGAGCTCTCATCCATGAGTCTTCCACAAAGATCTAGAAAATTCACTAGACCAAGTTGTGACTGAAAAAGCCAATAAAAATCAAAAGAAGTCATTTTTATATCCCAGAATGGCATAGGGAGAAACAAAGAGGTCTGTAAGCCCCTGAGATAGGTTCCAGCCAGGAAGAATGGGGCTCAGAATATTCTAGAGCATGAATTGAAAGAAAGCCAAATCTGTACACCAGGAAGAGAAGAGATCCCAGACCCACAAAGAAGAATATGACCTCTTGCAGGAAGCAGGAACAGGTACTAGCTGCTAGCTGCTCACTACCTAGTTCAGGGTCTCAGAGTGAGAGCAGAGTGAGGAGAGGACCTGTGCCTAAAGGTGGGTGGTTCAGGATATGAAACAATCACAGGCTTTAGCCTATGTGCTGAGCTGGGAGCAAGATGAGTGTGGCTCTGACTCCTAGGAACACAATAGAGATTTAAGTTCAGGCTTCCAACCCAGTTTGAAGACTGTAGACAAATAACATAAAATCAGAGTCAGGAAGTAGGCTGTAAGAATGAGTAAGCAAAAAAGAATCTGATCATAAAGAAAAATATTGCAAGTATACAGAAAGAAAGAATTCAAGTATAGAGTAGCCATGGTCAGGAACACATAAGCTTTAGCAGCCACAACAATAAAGAAGTGATGAACTTAGAATATGATGCTTTAGAAGGAAAAAGATATAAGCATATAGCCAAGAATAATTTATCCAGGAAAATAGATTGTTTCCAAGGATTCCTAATGAAAAGGCCAGAGATGCATAGAAATTTTCAAATATAAACACAGGAGTCAAGAGAAACTTAAAAAGATAAATATGAGCAAATGACCATAAGGGATTGAACAAGGATGAACTATTTACATTCTAAAGTGAGGAATTTATATTATGTGTCTCTTCAGAGCCTGATTATCATCAGGGGGTCATAGAGGGAGTCTAATGAAACAGAGAGTCTGGGTATGGTTTTGTAATGTTTTGATTATCTTAAAAGGAAAATGGAAAGGGCAAAAATAATGGAATGCATCAGTAAAGGGAGAAGAAGGGTAAGGAAAAATATCTCACATAATCAGAGCAAGCAAGTAGAAGACTATAAAAAGAGGAATTCCTTAATGGATGAATAATATATACACACACAATTGGATATAGAAATACATTTCACCCATTAGGGGTTCAAAAAGGAAAGAAGAGAAGAAAGAGGAAGAATAGATTAAGGGAGAGATTTTTTTTCTAAACAAAATCAATTCTAACTAAGGCTGGAGCTTAAAAGAAGATAAATAACAAGAATCTCTGAGTGGACTAAGGAAAAGGAAAAGAGAAGAGGTAAAGAAAAGCAGAAGCAGTTCAAATCAAATCTAGGACACTGGTTCTGAGCATATTTCTTCTCTCTCACCACCTACTTCTTTATTAAGACTGGGGAGGGGAGGGGCAGCTGGGTGGAGCAGTGGATAAAGCACCAACCCTGGATTCAGGAGGACCTGAGTTCAAATCTAGACTCAGATACTTGATACTTACTAGCTGTATGACCCTGGGCAAGTCACTTAACCCTCATTGCCCCACAAAAAAATAAATAAATAAATTTTTAAATGGGGAAGGGGAAGGAAGAAAGAAATGAAAATTCATTAGAAAATAGTGTGGAATGAAATATACAATTATTGATCACAACTGTGAACATAAGGGATGAACTCACCCATAAAATGGAAGATAGAAAAAATGTGTTAGAAAACAGCATTCAATAATATGTTGTTTACAAGAAACATACTTGAAATATAATGACTCATAGAGAGTTAAAATAAGGGGATAAGGCAAAATCAATTATGCCTTAGCTGAAGTTAAGACTTAAGAACTCTAATCAATCCAGTGACCAACCATGATTCCAGAATTTTACACCCTGAAAGAGAGATGATGAACTCAGGATGTAAAATCAGACATGCTTTTTTCAACATGACCAATGTGAGAATTTGTTTTGATCATATATGTATATATGTTACAACTTTTTTTTTCTGATGGAAGATGGTATGGGAAGAAGAAAAAATTAATGTTTGTTATTTTACAAGAAGCAAAAGTTAAAGTATTTAAAAACAAAGTTCTAGGGGGCAGCTCGGTGGCACAGTGGATAAAGTGCCAGCCCTGGATTCAGGAGGACCTGAATTCCAATCCAGCCTCAGACATTTGACACTTAGTAGCTGTGTGACCCTGGGAAAGCCACTTAACCCTCATTGCCCCTCCCCCAAAAAAAGTTCTAGAAAGTTACCTAGAGGTTAAGTGGAAAAGGGAGTAATATGAAATATGTCTAGAAAAGTTAAGTTGAATCCTGATTGCAGAGGACTTAAATGGCACAATTAGACATTTATATTTTGTCCTAGAGGCAAAAGAGAGAGCCACCAAAGATTAGGAGGCTATTTCCATAGTTATGGCAAAAGGTGATAAGAGCCTTAAGTAGGGTAGTGGACATTTGAGGGGAGAAAAGACAATGGATTTGAGAATATGATGTAGAAAAAAATCAACAAGACTTTGACAATTGACTGATTGCGGGGAAAGGTCAGGGAGTAAGAACATTGAGGAAAAGGAAAGAATGAAGAATGACAATAAGGTTGCCAACCTAGGATGGTGTTGCCCTAAACAGAAATAGGGAAATTTGGTGTAGGAATGCATAATGGGTTATGTTTTGACCATGTTGAATTTGAGATACCTGTGAGGTAGAAAAGAGGAAGAAACACAGAAGGGAAGATTTCTGTGGCAGAGCCAAGATGGCAAAAGAAAGGCAGTAAGCTCTCAGAACTCATGACATGATTGCTCCATAAAACCTCAAAATAATTCCATAAAACAATTCCTGAAGCAGAAAAACACACAAAAGAAAGGTTGAAATCATTTTCCAGCCAAAGACAGCTTAGAAGGTCAACAGGAGGGAGCTGATGTGCCAGGGCAGGAGTAGAGCCCAACCCCACAGTCACCCTGACACAGATCCAGTCCCAGGCAGGCTGAGCCAGGGAAAGAGACCCCCAGAGCCTCTGAATCAACTGCAGCGCCAGTGTCATCTGAAACTAAGCTCACAGTCTGGTGAGAGGACTGAGCAGTTGACAGAGGGGAGATTACAGGGGTCTCTGCTGGTGCTGAGACAGAACTTGGATTTTTCACCCCTGCTGGGAACCAAGAAGTAGGTTTGAGCAGCAGTGGCCCAGGTGGGAGAGGGGCACAGGCTCATCAGGAGCTAACAACCAGAGCACACAAAGTTTTGCTGCCTGGTTAATTAGCAAGTTGGTCTGGGGTTATCTATGGAGCAGGGAACAGGCCAGACAAATGAAAAACCTGCTGCTCCTTAAATCATACCACCTGGGACCCACTGAAGCTTGGGACAGTGCCCCCACTTTAAGGAGTTAAAAGTCAAGTAAAAGACAGGCAAGATGAGCAAATAGAGAAAGGTGAGGACCATAGAAAGTTTCTTTAGTGACAAGGAAGATCAAGATGCACCCTCAGAAAAGGATAGCAATGTCAGGGCTCCTACATGCAAAGCTTCCAAGAAAAATATGAATTGGTCTCAGGTCATAAAGGCACTCAGAAAGGACTTTGAAGATAAAGTAAGAAAGGTAGAGGAAAAAATGGAAAGAGAAATGAGAGAGATACAGGGAAGTCATGAAAATAAAGTCAACAGCTTGAAAAGCCAAATTGGCCAAATGGAAAAGGAGGTACAAAAACTCTCTGAAGAAAATCATTGCTTAAAAATTAGGATTGAGCAAATAGAAGCTAATGACTTTATGAGAAATCAAGACACAATAAAGCAAATCCAAGTGAATAAAAAAAATACAGGCAATGAGAAATATCTCCTTGGAAAAATAGCTGACCTGGAAAATATTTCCAGGAGAGATAATTTGAAAATTATTGGACTACCTGAAAACCATGATCAAGGAAAGAACTCAGACATCATCTTCCAGGAAATTGTCAGGGAAAATTGCCCTGATATTCCAGAAGCAGAAGGTAAAATAGAAATTGAAAGAATCCACCAATCACCTCCTGAAAGAGATCCCAAAAGGAAAACTCCCAGGAATATTATATCCAAATTCCAGAGCTCCCAGGTCAAGGAGAAAATATTGCAAGCTGCCAAAAAGAAAGAATTCAAGTACTGTGGAACCACATTCAGGATAGCACAAGATCTAGCAGCTTCTACATTAAAGGACCGGAGGGCATGGAATATGATATTCCAGAGGGCAAAGGAACTGGGATTACAACCAAAAATCACCCATCCAGCAAAACTGCTCATAATCTTTCAGGGGGGGAAATGGGACTTCAATGAAAAAGAGGACTTTCAAGTATTTGTGATGAAAAGACCTGAACTGAATAGAAAATTTGATTTTCAAAGACCCTAGAGAAGCATAAAAAGGTAAACAGGAAAAAGAAATTTTAAAGTACGTTAAAAGGTTAAACTGTTTACATTCCTACATGGGAAGATGATACATCTAACTCATAAGAACTTTCTCAGTATTAGGGCAGATGATAGCAATAAATTTAGACAGAGGGCACAGGTGGGAATTGATTATAAGGGGATGATATATGTAAAGGGTTTTTTTGGTCTTTTTTGTGGAGTGGTTGGAGTTGGGTGACATGCCTGAGGTCATACAGTGGGTGAATGTCTTGTGTCTGAGGCTGGATTTGGGCTGAGGTCCTCCTGGGTCCAGAGTGGGTGCTTTGTCCACTCTGTCACCTAGCTGCCCCATGATGATATCTTTAGGGTAAAATTGAGGGGTGAGAGGAACACACTGGGGGATGGGGAAGGGGAGATGTAGAATTGGGTGAAATCCCACATGAAAGAAACAGGACAGGGCTTATGGAGTGGGGGGGGGGGAGATGGAGAAAGAACAAGGCATTAAATGAACCTTATACTCATCAGAATAGGCTCAAAGACCTTAATATCATCAGAGTTTGCTCAGGGAGGGAATAACATACACACTCAATTGGGTAGAGTAATCTATCTAAGCTGGGTAGTGAATGAGCCTTACAATCATCAGAATTGGCTCAAAGACAATCTCATCAGAGTTGGCTCATGGAGGGAATAACCTACACACTCAATTGGGTGGAGTAATCTATCTAACCCTGCAGGGAAGTAGGAAGGGAAGGGGATAAGGAGGGAGGAGTAAAAGAAGGAAGAGCAGATTGGGGGAGGGGACAGTCAGAAGCAAAACCCTTTTGAGGAGGGATAGGGTGAAAGAAGATAGAAAATAGAGTAAATATCATGGGGAAGGGAAAAAAACTAAGAAAAAATAATAAGAAAAAAAGAAACACAGTAGGTCACTGGAAATAAGACTAGAATTTAGAAAAGATATTGGTGTAAGAAATAAGTTTGGGAGTCATCTGCATAGATAATAGTTGAACCCATAGAAGATAATGCCATCCCTGAGAGAAACAGCATAAAAAAAGAAGGGGGCAGCTAGGTGGAGCAGTGGATAAAGCACCGGCCCTGGATTCAGGAGGACCTGAGTTCAAATCTGGCCTCAGACACTTGACACTTACTAACTGTGTGTGACCCTGGGCAAGTCACTTAACCCTCATTTCCCTGAAAAAAAAAAGAGGGACCAGGTCAGAGCCTTGGGGGCACCCACATTTAGGGCATAGGTAAGAGGAAAGGAAAAAGCATTTATATAGTGCCTACTATGTGCCAGGCACTGTGCTAAGTACTTTATAGATAATTATCTCATTTGATCTTCACAACAACCCTTCATGGTAGATATCCCTGTTATTATCCCCATTTTACAGATGAGGAAACCACTGCACCCACCTAGGAGCTGCTAGTAAATGAGTGAGATGGAGCAACAAGAACCCATCTGAAGTTTGACCACATGATTCTGTTATGAGTCAGGGTTGCATATGATTCAGTCTTCCTCCATCAACACTCAGCAGCACAAGAGTCAGAACAGGAACAGAGAGAGTGAAACATGGGGATGATTCAGGCTTGGGGTTTTTCAGGGCAAACTCCTTAGAAGGTCAAGCAGTTGACCCTCTTTCCTAGAATGGGGAAGCTAACAGGGAAATAAAGAGAAGTGCTGAATAAATGGAGGCCCCATTTCGATTAGAAAGTAGGTGGGAATGTACGGGAGTGAAAGCTAAGAGATAAAGAGCTGGGGGTGGGAGGTGGAGTGGTACCTCATTAGAGATTTTAGAGATGGGGCTGTGCTTTTTGATGATTCGATCCAAGGGAAAAACCATGCTGCTAGATAGCTGATTAAAGGAGGCTTAAGGGAAAATTCTTGCTTGGCTCAGGGGCTTGTGCATAGTAGGCATTCAATGAGTACTGACTGACTAATTCCGAGTATCTCGGGACTTGCCAAACATTTCCCCAATTTCTGAAATTATATAAGTAAGGCCCACAATTTAGAAGCCATTCTCCCTTCTTTCTCCCTACATTCTGATCCACTGAATGGCCCATCCCTACTGAAAGCTCTTCCTATACAATGGGCCAGGAGAATATGAGGGCCTATAGGAAAGGCACTCATATCATAGATTTATAGCCTTAGAGGTCATCTATTGTTAACTGTGTCATTTTATAAATGAAGAAACCGAGGCCTAGAGAGGTTAAGTGATTTGCTCAAGGTCAACACATCTAGCCACTCAGTCTCCAAATGTAGTCCGTTTCCCACTGTACTGTTCCACAAGAACACAGGTTTCCTGAAAAGCCTCATAAAAGGATTCCAAGAAGATGTTCCGAGTTTATTCAGTGCCTTTTAATTCAGGTGTCTGAATGGATGGAAGGGGGAGGGGAGTGGGAGGCCTGACCATGTGAACCAGCATGTGAGCAGCCCACACATCTGGACAAGAGCTCCGCTTAGTGCTGACCACTAGCATCCACACAGACTCCTTCTAGGCTAATTAACTGCTGAAGTTTTTATCTCAAATTGCATTCCATAGAAGTGGATTTCAAGTGACTCCCCCATCCGCCTGCCTAGCCATTTGTACAG
Source organism: Dromiciops gliroides (assembly GCF_019393635.1). Classification (NCBI taxonomy): domain Eukaryota; kingdom Metazoa; phylum Chordata; class Mammalia; order Microbiotheria; family Microbiotheriidae; genus Dromiciops; species Dromiciops gliroides. The sequence continues at coordinate 599,587,170 of NC_057861.1, forward strand.
TTCTGTGTGAACTCCAGATTCCTGAACCATTAAATGTAGCTTTCATGTGTCACTATTCTGCAGCTAAATTGCTCCTAATGAGGCACTTTCACACTTCATTTGACTGAACCAGCTCGCTCTACTTTTTTCCTCTCCTTTTACTAAGTGAACACACTAAGAATTGTGAATCCCACCTGGGTCTTCAGGGAAAGGCATTCTTTCTCCTCCCTAAACCTCACCTCCATCTGTACTCTAGCACCTACCTACTGCACATTCCTTAAGGGATCCTATCCCATATACTTCTGACTCCTAAGGGACTTTACATTCCCTGGACCTCTTCATCTGTAAAATGGGTTGGATTACATAGCCTCTGCAGTCCCTTCCAGTCCTAGATCTAAAATTCTAAAATTTCTTCCTCTTTACTAACTCCCAACCCTCTGTCTTTACATATACTTAAGACTCTCTCATCCAAAAAAAAAAAAAAAGCCTTCCCTGACCAATACAACCCTCCTATATTTAGTCTTTACCATCAACACCTCCATTTGTTCTCCATCCATTCCTAATTCCCCTGTAATCTGGTTTCCATTCTACCCCATTCCCCTCATCCCCTACTAGGCTAAAGTGACATTTTCTGAGGTCAAGAAGCCCTCCTTCTTGTCAATTCCAGGGCCCTCTTCTCAGCTTTCATCTTTCCTGATGAAGCCACAGCTTTGGGCAATATGAGCACCCCCTCCTTCATGATACCCTCCCTGTCTTGGGACGTTGCATTATCCTGGAATTCCTTCTACCTTCCTGACCAATCTTTTTCTGTCCCCTTCATGCCTCTCCTCCTCCTCCTCCTCTCTACCCCATCATGGATATTAATTTCCCTAGGGTTGAGTTGCCATCTCTTACCCCATGTCTCCCCATTCTTCTCTATATTCTCTTCCTCAGTGAGCTCACCCAGTTTTTTTGTGAGGTCATCAGGGTTAAGTGACTTGCCCAGGGTCACACAGCTAGTGTCAGGTGTCTGAGGCCAAATTTGATCTCAGGTCCTCTTGACTCCAGGACTGGTGCTCTATCCGCTGCACCACCTAGCCGACCCACTCACCCACTTTCATGGCTTCAACTGTCATCTTTCTGATTCCCAAATATCTATCTCTCCATATTTCTAACTTCCTTCAGGACACTTCCACTCAACTCTCTGTAATCTCCTCAGTTTGTCTATAATGTAACTCATGATCCCTCTAACCTGCAGTCCCTATAGACAGTAACAAACACCAGGCTCTTTATCTTTGCAGCTGCCAAAGATAGAATCAAAATATTTGGGATCTGGCAAGGATGTTAGAGGTCATCTAGCCCCGGGATCCTTCCAATGGGCATGGCCTTTACAGGTCTTTTTTCCCATCAACATACACACCTCGGGGGCGGCTAGGTGGTGCAGTGGATAAAGCACCGACCCTGGATTCAGGAGTACCTGAGTTCAAATCCGGCCTCAGACACTTGACACTTACTAGCTGTGTGACCCTGGGCAAGTCACTTAACCCCCATTGCCCCGCAAAAAAAAAAAAAAAAAAACCCGCACACACCTCTAATGCTAACTTGTCCACTGCAATGTACTTTCAAGCTCTATCCAAGCTAGCATCTTTAGGGATATCAAACAGAACCAACCTCCTTTCCTAGAGATGCCAGGGAGGGTACAAAATACCAGCAACCACAGGCCCATAGACAAAGTAGTAAAAAGCCCTGCTTCAACTAAATTAAATAATAGATTTTGGATACCTCCCTTTATGCTTTGCCAAGGGGTGAGTAGGGATGCAAAGCCATTAGGAGAAACTCTGCAAGAACCTTCTAGTTATAAGCACTGGCCCTGGATTCAGGAGTTCCTGAGTTCAAATCCGGCCTCAGACACTTACTAGCTGTGTGACCTTGGGCAAGTCACTTAACCCTCACTGCCCTGAAAAAAACAAAACAAACAAACAAAAGTCAAAAGGGGCAGCTAGGTGGCACAGTGGATAGAGCGCCGGCCCTGGATTCAGGAGTACCTGAGTTCAAATCCGGCCTCAGACACTTACTAGCTGTGTGACCCTGGGCAAGTCACTTAACCCCCATTGCCCTGCTAAAATAAAAAAAAAAATTAAAAAAAAAAAGAAGAACCTTCTAGTTGATCAAGAAAAGCCAAATAAGATCATCCTCTCATTAACTAATTGTCGAAACTGAATGAATAGGCCATTTCAGGCAGTGGTTGAGAGAAATCCCTGACAGTTGGAGAAATTGCCTGGAAGGTGATTTGAGAATTAATTGACTAGAGATTCCAAAACTGGGATATACTAATTCCAAGAGAGGAGTGAGTTCATTAAAAAGGCATTATGATATAGTGAAATGAGCCCTGGACTTGAAAGCAGGAGAGATATGATTTCAAATCTCACTCCCAAAACATAATAGCTGTGTTACTATAGAAAAGTTACTTAACTCTTCTGAGCTTTAGCTTATTCATCTGCAAAATGGAAATAGCGATATCTGAAGTACCTATTTCACAGGGTCGTTGTGAGAATTAAATGAGATCATGAATGTAAGTGTTGAGCAAACTTTAAAATGATCTATACTCTATAATTAGGGCAGCTAGGTGGCACAGTAAATAGAGCGCCAGGCCTGGAGTCAGGAAAACCTGAGTTCAAATCCAGCCTCAGATACTTACTAGCTGTGTGATCCTGGACAAATCTCTTATCCTAGTTTGCCTCATTTTCCTCATCTGTGAAATGAGCTGGAGAAGGAAATGGCAAACCACTCCAGTAACTCTGCCAAGAAAACCCCAAATGGGGTCACAACACAAATGAAATGACAATAAAAAGTCCGATCCCCTCATTTTCTAAATGAGGAAACTGAGAACAAGGTCATACAAGTAGTGAGTAATAGAGCTGAGACTGCAACTCCAATGTTCTTTCACTGTCCCCTGTGGCTCCTCTTTGATTCTTGTCTCTGTCTCTTTCCTCTCCCTCACCTCTCATATTCAATCAAATGCCACCTGTAAATTCTACCTGGGCATCATTTCTAGCATTTCTTGAGGCAATGCCTTGGTATTATCATTCTTCTTTTTAAATATCTCCTTTGGTTCCTTCCTGCCTACCAAGTAATATTCAAACATCTTTGCCTACAATTCAAAGCCCTCCACAATCTAGCACCACCCTACCTTCTTGAATTGGAAAGGCACTGAATTTGGAGTTAGAAAACCTAAATTCTAATTCTGCCTTGGAATGTTGGGCAAGTCACATACCCTCTCCAGTGCTCAGTTTAGTCACCTTTAAAGTTTGACTAAATGACCTCCAAAGTCCCTGCTTACTCTAGATATAATATACTATGACTTAAACTTGCAGAACACAAGAACTAGCTCTGAAAACAACAACACAAAAAAAGCCTGGAGCTTGAAACATTGCCTTCTCATCCTGAGGTAAGCAGAACCCAACTTTGACATAAAGTTCAAAATCAAGAAATAGCCTATAAAAGTGAGCAAACAACAACAACAAAGAACTTGATCATAAAAAGCGACTGTGTTGGCAGGGAAGACCAAGACATAAACCCAGAAGAAGATAACAACATGAAAATAGCTACCAAAAAAACCTCAAAGAAAAAATCCAATTAGAACCAAGCCCAACAAGAATTCCTGGAAGAGTTAAGATATGATAAGATAAGAATGATAGGGGCGGCTAGGTGGCGCAGTGGATAAAGCACCGGCCCTGGATTCAGGAATACCTGAGTTCAAATCCGGCCTCAGACACTTGACACTTACTAGCTGTGTGACCCTGGGCAAGTCACTTAACCCCCATTGCCCCGCAAAAAAAAAAAAAAAAAAAAAAAAAAAAAAAGATAAGAATGATAGGGGGAAATTAAGGAAAAGAAATTAAAATATGCAAGAAAATTATGAAAAGAGAATTGACAGCTTGGTAAAAAGAGGCACATAAAAATATTGAAGAAAATAACACCTTAAAAAAAAGAACTGACCTAATGGCAAAATAAGCATAAAAATTCACTAAAGAAAAGAACTTTAAAAATCAGAATGAGGGGCAGCTAGGTGGCACAGTAGATAGTGCACCAGCCCTGGATTCAGGAGTACCTGAGTTCAAATCCGGCCTCAGACACTTAACACTTACTAGCTGTGTGACCCTGGGCAAGTCACTTAACCCCAATTGCCCCACAAAAAAAAAAAAGCAGAATGAGCCAAATGGAAAAGGAAGTACAAAAATTTATTGAAGAAATAAACTTCTTAAACAGAATTGATCAAACAGAAAAAGAAGTACAAAATCTCATTAAAGAAAATAATTCCTTAAAAATTAGAATTGGGCAAGTGTAAGCTCAAGACTCCATGAGACATCCAGAAACAATGAAACAAAGTAAAAAGAATGAAAAATAGAAGAAAATGTGAAATATCTCATCAGGAAAACAACTGACCTGGAAAATAGGTCAAGGAGAAATAATAATTATTGGACTATCTGAAAGTCATGTTCAAAGAAAGAACCTAGATGTTATATTTCAAGAAATTATCAAGGAAAACTGCCCCAATATCTTAGATCCAGAGGATAAAATACAAATTGAAAGAATCTACAAATCACCTGCTGAAAGAGATCCCAAAATGAAAACTCCCAGGAATATTATAACCAAATTCCAGAGCTCCCAGTTTAAGCAATCAGAAAGAAACAATTCAAATATCATGGAGCTACAGTCAAAATCACACAAGACTTGGTGACTTCCATGTTAAAGAATCAGAAAGTTTGGAATATGATAATCTAGGAAGCTAAGATTACAACCAAGAATCATTTACCCAGCAAAACTGAGTGTAATCCTTCAGGGGGGTAAATGGATATTGAATGAAATAGAGGGCTTTCAAGCACTTCTAGTGAAAAGATCAAAGCTGAATAGAAAACTTTTCATTAAAACAGAAGACTCAAGAAAAGCATAAAAAAGGTAAAAATGAAAAAGTAATCATAAGGTACTCAATAAGGTTAAACTGTTTACATTCATATATGGGAAGATGATACATGTAACACCTAAGAACTTTATCATTATTAGATCAATTGATAGGAGTTTACACAGACAGAGGATATGGGTGTGAGTCAATTATGTTGGAATAATATCCCAAAATAAAATGAAAGGATGAGAAAGAGAGATGCACTAAGAAAAGGGGGAAGAGAGAGATAAAATAGAAATTTTTTTCTCATAAAAGAAGCATGCAAGGAAGAGCTTTAACAATAGAGGAGAAATGGGGGAGGCAATGCCTGAACTTCACTCTCATCAGAATTGGTTCAAAGAAGGAAGAATATATATATACACTCAGTTAGGTATAGAAATGTAACTTCCCAATAGGGAAATAAGAAGGTAAGGTGATGGGGGTGGGGAGAGAACAAAGGAGGGAAAGGATTAAGAGAGGCAGTGGTTAAAAGCAAAATAGACTGATTTTTTTTTGCAGGGCAATGAGGGTTAAGTGACTTGCCCAGGGTCACACAGCTAGTAAGTGTAAATTGTCTGAGGCAGAATTTGAACTCAGGTCCTCCTGACTCCAGGGCAAGTGCTCTATTCACTGTGCCACCTAGCTGCCCCCCACAAAATAGACTTTTGAGGGAAGACAGGATACAAAGAGAAAGAAACAGAAGATGGATGGAGGGAAATACTCAGTAATCATAATTGTCAATGTGAATGGGATGAGCTCACCCATAAAATGGAAGCAGATAGCAAAATGGATTAGAAACCAGAATCCAGCAATATGTTATTTACAAGAGACATACAGAGTTAAAATAAAGGGCTAGAGCAGAATCTAATATATTTCAGCTAAAGTAAAAAAAAAAAAAAGGCAGGGGTAACAATCATAATCTCAGACAAAGCAAAAACAAAAACAAACCTAATTAAAAGAGACAATCAGGAAAGCTTTATTTTGCTAAAAGGCACCATAGACAATGAAGCAATATCAAAAATTTTGCAGCAAGTTTCTCTGATTTCTCATTTCTCAAATTTACAAAAAGAAGACTCATTCCCCAATTGATAAATGATCAAAGGATATAAACAAGCAGCTTTAAGAAGAAGAAATAAAAGCTATCTCTGGTCATATAAAAATGCTCGAATCACTATCAATTAGAGAAATTCAAATTAAAACAACCCTGAAGTACCACCTCATACCTATCAGAAATGACAAGTGCTAGAGGGTATGGTAAAAATTATTTGTGATAAAATTATTATTGCAGTTTTTAGCTGACTCATTTGGGAGGAGCTACACCTGGCCCACCCTGAAGTTACATATGCTACTGAGGTCAGAAGGAGAACTCTACATAGGCAGTTTCTGAAGGACCTCCCCTTTTGGGGGAGGAAAGATTGAATGCTCCCTGAAGGGAAGAGGAGACTCTTACAGAGGTTTTGGTGAGTTAATTATAGAAAACCTTAAATTCCTCTGAACTAGCTTAATTGGAAATGGTCTGGGGATTGCATAGGTTAAGTTTAGAGTTGAGTATTTATCTGTATTTCTTTTTTCCTATTTCCTTGTCTTTGACTTTTATTAGTTTCACCCTTGTTGTTTAAGTAATTCCCAAGTAATAAAATCTTATCCTTTTGTGAATTAAAGCTGTAAGGCTCCTTTCTTATTGACCTGGGAGAAATATCTAAAAAGGGCAGTTCAGAGGGGAGGGTGAACCTAAAAGGTCCCTCATTATTTCTGGGACCCAAAAAATTAAGACGAGTCACCCAAATAATGCTCCATATATCAAATTTTGGCCCTCACAAGAGAATGAGGGAAAAATAGGTAAACTGATGAAGTGTTGGTAGAGATATGAAATAGACCGGGGCAGCTAGGTGGCACAGTAGATAGAGCACCGGCCCTGGAGTCAGGAGTACCTGAGTTCAAATCCGGCCTCAGACATTTAACACTTACTAGCTGTGTGACCCTGGGCAAGTCACTTAATCCCAATTGCCTCACTAAAAAAAAAAAAAATAGAGATATGAAGTAGACTAACCATTCTGGGAAACAATTTGGAATTCTGCCCAAAGAGTTATAAAGCTGTGCATACTCTTCCCAAAATAGTAAAAAGAAAAATAACCTATATGTACAAAAATATTTATAGTAGTTCTTTTATGGTGGTAAAGAATTGGATATGGAAGTGATATTCATCAATTGGGGAATGGTTGAACAAGTTGTGGCATATGATGGTGATAGAGTAGTATTGTGTTATAAGAAATGATGAAGGGGGTGGTTTCAGAAAAAAAAAAAAAGACGTGAATTGATGTAACATGAAGTGAGCAGAACCAGGAAATCATTGTGCACAGTAAAAGCAATGTTGTAATGTTGTGAAAGACTTGGCATCTTTGTTCAATACAATGATCCAAGATGATTCCAAAGGACTTCTGATGAAACAATGTTATCCACCTCCAAAGAGAGAACTGAAGAACTCTGAGTGCAAACTAAAGTATAATTTTATCATTCTTTATTCTTTTTTTTGCTTTTTAAAAATATGGCTAATATGGAGATATGTTTTGCATGACATGTATAATCTATATCAATGTGCTTGCCTTCTCAAGAATGGAGACAGAAGGGAGAGAATTTGGAACTCAAAAAAAATTTAATCAATGTTAAAAAAATGTACATATAATTAAGAAAATAAAATGAGAGAAAAAGAAATAAACAACAACAAAAAAAAAACCCAGGCTGCTGCCCCTGGACTGTGATTCTACAATGTCTATTCCCTGCCAACCAACTCACAAGGCTTTTGAAGCTCAAATAGTGTTTTATTACTAATTCTAAAACAATGATGAAATTTACACATTAAACACTTCCCTGCCAGCTCCCTTCACAATGACTTCCCTTAGGCTTTCATGCTCTCCCGTGAGCCTGCTTCTGATGCCACCTTGCAGTTACGATTCAAGCTTATCAGAACATAACTTTTAAAATACAATACATTTAAACAGAGCAGAAAATGACTGTAAGCTCTGGAAGGCAAGAACCAAATCTTGGACTTCTTTTGTATCCCCCCTTAGCAAGCAGCAGGCAGCTAAGTTAATTCCAGTTGAATTGGACAGAATCATCAAAGGCAAGTAAAACAAAACTTCTCTCAACACCAGTATGGAGGAGGTCTACCATGAGATTAACCCTCTGGACCTCATGGAGTTGCTGCAATCATCTCTTTCAGCTCCACCTCTGTCAAGTCTGAGCACATGGCTGAACCTAACACTGTTTCTATTTCATAGAATGTTAGAGCTGGAAGGACTCTTGGGCTATGGAGGCTGAACAGGGCACATGAAGAAGTGTCCTTCCCAATTCCAGCCAATCATGTGTAAGGGCTCAGCACCTGGGAACATTGGTGATGACTCAATGCTGAAAGGCACTTTGAAATGACAAAAGCAATCCTTTCATTGGCAGCTGAACTCCAGGAACTGATGACTCAGAGTTTTTAAAAGGAGAGAAAGCTTCTGACTCTCTCTCTTCCTTTGGTCATTTGACCGGGTCCCAAATATCCTTGGGAAGCAGTCAAACACAATATGACCAATACATTCTCAGCTTCCTTTTCAGCCTCTTGCTAGAATGGTACTGTTAGGGTCCATTTCCCTGCTTTCTTATTTTTCATTCCTACTTCCCTGCTCTGTATCCCAATCTCCTTATTAGGTTATTTAGAGAATCTACCTTCATTTTCCAGGTCCTGTTGGTATCATGCTGGCTCTTTATCTAAACTTATATATATATATATATATATATATATATATATATATATATATATATATATATAAGGTAGAGCCCAGCCTTTAAATGGAGTATGGATACCCCTCTCCCACATGCTATGCATTACCACTGTGGGCATGGAGGGCAAACACTAAGGCTCTCTCTGCTAGCAGCTGTTTTCCTCCTTCCCTTGTGAATAGCACTTAAGTTCTTAAAGCTATCTCCGTGTGGGATAATGTCTTTTTCATCTGAACTCCCCTGTGCTACAATCATTTAACTACATACTTCCAAAGGGAGAGTTGATGTCCTTCCCCAGACCCAGCCATGTTGAATAAAGGCAGATAAAGTGCAATTCCTGCTTAGGTTGAGACTGATTCTGGACTTGAGGCTGCCTCTTCTGTGTTTGTTCTACCCTGATCTCAGTTGAACCAGCATCAGTCTCAAGATGAAGTGATCCAGGCTTGAAGGTGACCTTGTGAGCTGGAAAGCTCCTGAGGTCCTAAGTCCTTGTATCAGAGCTATTTGACAAGAAAGGAAGAGGAGACCCTAACAACTATTCCAAAGCTTTTAGAGCAGATCACCCCCAAGAGAATGAATCCAAGTCTTTGCCCTGCTTTCCAGAAGACGCCTACTATGAGAGGGGGAGTGCAGAGCTGAGGTAAAATTTAAAATGCCTTATCAACAGTCCTGTAAACTTCTTTTTGTTCTAAGGAGGTATCAACCTTCTGAAAGGTTGTCACAGTAATTATAGGTTGTTATTGAATCACATTTTAATGTATTGTATTAGTGTGAAGTCTTTGTGTCTTTTAGCATTTCTTTTGTGTGTAGGAAGTAAATACCTGTCCCATATCTAACCCAAATTGTACTTTCTACTACTCCCTTCAAGGAGACCTTGGATATGAACTACAAACAAAACCATAAGTAAATCTTTGCCAAGGCACCAGAACAGACACCGAGTCCATACCATGTGCATGGGTCCAGAGCAGAAGAGCCACTTAATGGTGAAGGGAATGGGGACAGTGCCCTAGGCTCTTGGGCTCAGGAGTAGTTCTTTTTTTTTTTTTTTTTTTTTTTGCAGGGCAATGGGGGTTAAGTGACTTGCCCAGGGTCACACAGCTAGTAAGTGTCTGAGGCCGGATTTGAACTCAGGTACTCCTAAATCCAGGGCCGGTGCTTTATCCACTGCGCCACCTAGCTGCCCCCAGGAGTAGTTCTTAATGTTAGATTTGGTTTAGTTCTAATCCAGTCCCCTCATTTTATAGATGAGGAAAATGAGGCCTGGTGAGATAAAATTACTTGTCCAGGGTCTCACACTATATTAGTGGCCAGGTCTATACTAGAATTCAGACCTCTAGGTTCCTAGACCTAAGATCTTTCCACTATATCATCCTGCCTCATGGTATCCAGTTTCTAGGTTTGGAGTTTGGAGGACTGTCAGGATTAAGACAGATTAGATTCATTCTTGTAACTCCAGATGGCAGGACTAGGTAAAACCAGTGGGGAAAAATTTTACAGAAGCTAATTTCAGCTCAATATAAATTCCTCTTAACAATTAGAACTCTCTTTAGAGGCAGTGAATTCCCTTCCACTGGATGTGTTCAGACAAAGGCTGGACAACCATTTGTCAGGGATGTTACAGAGAAGATTCTGTTTCAGGTTAGGGTTGGACTAGCTGGCCTCTCTAGTCCTTCCTAATGCTGTTATTCTATGATTCTACTAAATCAGCCTGTGTTAGAAAGTCAGAAGACCCCAGTGCAAATCCTGGCTCTGACACTTACTACCTGTGTGACCCCAGGCAAATCATTTAACCTCTCTGAGCCTCAGTTTCCTCTTCTGTAAAATGACATGGTTGAATTAGATGATTACTTAAGTCTCTTCCAGCTCAAAATCCATGATTTCCACAATTCTAGGTTAAAGGCTCTGAAAGACGCTGGTGAAGACACCAATAGAGTGACGGGGGAAAAAAGAGAAGAAAAAAAAAAAGAATGATGAGGCAGAGCACTGGGCAACTGACTTTTCAGCAATGCAGGCTGGGGTGTCTAAGGGTCTTAGCACACTCTCCAGGTTCCATTTCTGACTCCTCACCCCAGAAGTTTCCTTCAGCCCTTAGCCTTCTCATAATGGAAGTATAGGCCACCCTGCAGGTTCTACCTCTGATGGGTCAGTTACTCCCCAAACCTCCATTTTAAGGAAAGTGCCCAAGGGGAGGGGGAAAACTTTCCCTTTTATGTGTCGTCTTCCTCCATTCATATGTAAATTGATCCTTGAGGACTGGGCCTGTCTTTCTGATGGCATTTACATCCCTAGCACTTAGCACAGTGCCTGGTGAGCAATAAGCACTTTATTGACCACACTGGACTCTGTCCTGATGGAAAATTAATTCCCCTACCACCTTCTCCTACTCCTCATCATGGGAAGGTACCAAACACTCCCACAAGGCCAAAAAAAAAAAAAAAATCTTCTCTAAAGTCCCTTCTAGCTCTAAAGCCTATCATCTTTTTTTTTTTTGGGGGGGGGGGGGTAAGGCAATTGGGGTTAAGTGACTTGCCCAGGGTCACACAGCTAGTAAGTGTCAAGTGTCTGAGATCAGATTTTAATTCAGGTTCTGCTGACTCCAGAGCCAGTGCTCTATCCACTGCACCACCTAGCTGCCCCGCTATGATCGTTTAAGATTGCTTGAAAAAGGAAAAACACATATAAAATCTATTTCTCTGACTGCCTCCCTCCTGGTCAGGATGATGCTAAAGTGACATCGGGATATGTCCATGTGTCAAGGATATTTTCTAGGTGTCCCAGAGGATGAAGCCATGACTTTTCTGAGGCCCTGGGAATCTGTGACTCTGATCTCACTCTGTAAATAACTCA